>NW_020450976.1:98910-100565 GCF_003343035.1 Apteryx rowi
GCCTTCGCCCGGGCGGGAGCGGCGCCGCCGGTAGCGCGGCCTGGGGCGGGCGGGGGGCTCCGCGCCTCGCCCCGGCGGTCCCGGCGGGATTGCCGGGGGTGGGGGTGGCGAGCCCGGCTTCCATTTTCACGTTATTTTATTATTTTTATTTTTTATCTATTTTTTTTTCCTCCGACATCTTACAAGTCACCGCGGCGGTGGCGGCCCCTCCCGCAGCCCGCGGCACCGGGCGGCTCTGCCGCTGCCGGGAAGGTCGTGTGCTTTGTGCGCACCGGGGCAGGGGCAGCGCCGCCGGCTTCGTTGTCGTCTTTATTTTGTTATTTATTTTTTTTTTTGAGTCATTAACCGCTTTCCGATCGCGAAGGATGCCCCTCTCGAGCGTGGCTTCTGGCGTCTCTTTGCAGACCCGTTTTATCGCTTTTAATCGGGCGCCTTTTGTGTTGTGCTCGTGGACTTTCTGTAGCAGATTTCTCGGGAGGGAGGGGGGGAGTCCCTGGGTGTTTTAAGCTGGGTACGTGAGGCGCTAACCACGTCGCCTCTTCCACGCGTTTCATGTAGATAAAAATACGTATATGTTCGTACATAATCTCCGCTCAGAGGCCTCTCCATTTCGCGAGGAATCTGTCCGTATCTTTGTTAGGAGGGGGATCTCTCCTTGGGCAGCATCCACGCCGGCGAAAGTGCTGCCTGCCGAGCACGACGTGAGCACCGAAGTCCTCCCCCCTGCCCAGGCTTTTACACAAAATGGAGAGGGAAAAGGGTGTGTGTGTGGGGGGGGGGGGAGGAAAAAAGCCAGTTAAATATGAACCAGTGCGAGTTAGGCTTTAGTGCGGAGAAAGGTCCGATGGCTGAACTGGCTTGTAGTGGTCTGACCAGCAGTAGGAAATATGCTGCAATCGCCGGAGAATTTCCTTTGGTCAGGCTTCTTCCAGTGCTAACACCGCTTTGGTTGAAGCGACTGTAGTGTCAGTGAGGAGCCCGGYTGTTCCTATCAGACTTTTATTACTATTTTATTTTTCTTGAGGGCAGCAGTGCTCTCAGTCTTGGAAGGAGGTGGGAATAAAGCAGCACTTCTTAAACCTGAAGCTGTGAAAAGAGTGTTTTAACATTCTTGTTTGTGTTTACTTATTTTCTTGTTGGCTGCCCTGACTCATTTCTAGCCCTCTCTCCAATATCTTTCAAACTCGTGTAGCTACATTGGTGGCTAAAACCCCAGTGTTTGTAGAGGAGGTTACTCATTTATGTAGCACTTCTTCTGGGCACTTGAGCCAGAGACATGATTTGCTTCTTCCAAAGCCCTGTGCTCACTTACCTAGATGTGTAAAAGCATTGATAGGCTCTTCCTRGGAAATGGGTGTCTAAGTACCTTTGAAATGTAGATACGCACCTGAGTCGCCTGCCAAAAGTAACGCGGGCAGTATGGAAGGAAAAAGGAACTGGGTTTCAGGCCAACTGCAGGACTACCCTTTCTTCACTGGAGATTAGAGGGTTTTGGTAGTTAAACACTAGTCTGAAGAAACCTCTTTTGATGTTTCCATTCATCTTATCTCTAAACTGGAGTGCCTGTGAAATGAATCCACTAGTCTGGAGCTTGTCTGAATGTCTGCTCAGCACACAGCTGATAGTAATTCATGGTCCATTTTGGGAAACCTCTC
>NW_020450976.1:100855-220913 GCF_003343035.1 Apteryx rowi
GAGTGATCTTAAACTGCTGCTTTATAGATTAACCTACAGTGGGTTTTTTTAATGGCAGTATTGTTTGCTGCTCTTGTGTTGATTGCAGCTTCCTGTAATATGTGATCTCTACCTGCCTTATAAAAGGACACTGGGGCAATTTGGAGCGTTGAATTTCTTCTAGTAAGCTGTTAGGGACTGATTAAAAGCGGGAGGTCAGAGTTCTGTCTTCAATCCTGTTTTTGAGGGAAGCTTACAGGGGCAGCATGCTTCTCTTCTCAAGCTGAAACATCATTTTAATATTGGTTAGTGCCACCCCCACCATCATCTGGATCTTTAAAAGTTCCGGGGAGCTGCGACCCAAAGGGTTGTAACTGAAAGAAGGCTTTCCCTGTGTGAAAGAAAACTAAGAGATTCACAAGAACCTGCTGTTACGTTGTGCCTTTTGGGGATATTTACTTTTATTTAAAGATTCAGAAATGGTTGTAACCATAGTCGCTTCTTTTCAAGGTATTGCTGAAAAAAGGCCAAGATAAGGCTTACCCTTATAGACCTTAAGCTTTGRAGAGAGAGAGAGAAGCTACTTCAGATAAGGCCTCTATTAATTAGTAGTTTGTTAAATCCTGTAGGTTATCAGTTTATGGAATATTAAGGAGTTGATGGTGAGGTGACATGGAGAGTGCCACTTTTTCACTTTATTTTTTAGTTTAGAAATACAATTTCCAGACCAGCTGTTCATGGATGCGTTTCTAAACATGGCTCATACCTTTTTCTGTAATCTTTGCTCAGAAGTAGCCCTGTGGATGTCAAAGGGATTATGTAGGTAAAGATGGACTTGGAGCAGAGGT
Source organism: Apteryx rowi (assembly GCF_003343035.1). NCBI lineage: Eukaryota > Metazoa > Chordata > Aves > Apterygiformes > Apterygidae > Apteryx > Apteryx rowi. The sequence continues at coordinate 101,683 of NW_020450976.1, forward strand.
CAGCAACCTGTGGCCTGGAGGCCAAAGATGGCACATGGACAGGTTTTTGAACAGAATATAATGCCCAGGACCTGGGAACTCCAGCTCCTTCTGAGGGCTGTCTGTGAGAAAATGATTACAGCTCCTACCAAACTCTCAATTTGCCAAGATATGGCTTGATGGTTTGCCTCTAAGCAAGATACTGTAAATAAGGTGACTTGGTTGTAGTTTGTCGCTTTGAGAGAGAGAGCGCACATCTCCTGSCTCCCCCCGAGTTTCTGCTGGCCTCCTGACTCTGATTTGGTAAAGAACAGGACAGTCTGCATGCTGTCCTTGACAGGCTGCTGATCTCTAGAAGCCAACGGATTCAGTCTAGTTGAGGAATGAGAGAGATGATGGTGATAATATGACAAAGAGGATCCTTATAGGTGCCTGTCTTACTTGACATAGTCTTCTCAACAATAACATTTAAATAACATTTAAATCGGTGGTTATAACATGTTGCAGATGTAAGYGTCTACTTTAAAGCTTGGGTTCTAAATTGTTGGCAGAGAAGAAAACGCTGAGAGCTATTTGCATGTGTCCATTTAAAGCTGCATTGCCAAACGCTTCTTTYTTTGTACTCTTTCATTTTAAACATGTTAATAATATTGTATTATATATGCCAGCTGGTTTGGGAGTTTAACTTCTCACTCAAACTCCACATGTTGATCTGGGGTGAACTTAAAATGATGGAATGTAATGGACAGACTAGACATACTGAACTTCTGTCTTGGTGATGTAGTGATCTTTAGGTTGCAATTAACATTCAGCATCGTTAAAAARGTAAGTTACTAACAGTGTTTTATTAGAGGTTATCTTGCATCTGTGCTTCATTCTCCTGTGCTTCCTAAATGCACAATCACTTAATCAAGCCAGAGATCAAACCTTAAAATATCCATGTATTGAGAATAATTAGCAATTAATGCTCAAACTGTGCTACTGTGATGGGGAGAGGAATGAGACAATGTAGTTCATGATGCTTTTAAAAAAAAAAAAGTGTAACGAAATGGATCAAGCTTTATTTTGAGGGACTTCTTTGAATTGTACATAAGTGTTTGATTTAGGATTTATATTGTGGTGTTAGGGGCATGCAGCTTTGAAGAATTTAATACCTAATTTGGGGACCAGACCAGACTTAATACAAAGTAAAATCCCCATAATACTGAGGATCAGATGTTCCTGCTGTCTGCACGGTTTTGGCCTTCAGAGCTGCTCTTACTGTACTGCACTACTTGCTAATGTAGATTTTACCAGAGGCATCTTCATTCTTGCCCAGAATTTCCAGTTTTACATTTCAGTACATCATTTTTCAGAATATGTTTAAGGTTAGCATATAGAGGTCGTCTTCAACCATCCCAAGACATGAGTTGCTCTTATAAATATCTTGCATTTGTAACCCACCTGAAACAGTATGCATGTTAATTTACTGCAAAACTTGTCAAAAGTGAGCCGCTCTTCACTAACGAGCGGTTGGGAAAAGGGCTCAAAGTCAGGAGCGCAGGCTTGTGGAGTTGATCCTTGGTGTCTTCCTTCCCTATATCATCTTCAGGCTCTCCAGAAAATGGCTAGAAGCAAGTATGGCTGGAGCAGGACTGTTCGGTGGAGACCGACTAGAGCTTTTGGGTTGTTTTGGATTGCGTCCGCAGCTTCAAGCGTAGGATTTGCGACTTACATAGTTAAGGTTGCCCCAGAAGCTGTATTCGTTGTCAGTGATTACACAGACGTATGTCAGGAACTGAACAGGCTTTCTGGGCTACCTGTCATTCAAATGTGCACTTAAGTATGATAACAGTGTTAAATAGCAGGTGGCTCTGGCAGGGGGAGTGCGGAGAACCAAGTGTCTTGTTTAGAGATGGCTTGATCCCTTATCCTGCTCTGAAACATGCCTTCCATTAACTTTGGTGGAGTGTCAGCATTTCCTGGGTTCCCTAATGCCACCCCTGTTAAACGGGTGCACTTCCACATGCACCTACAGCTTACTGCTCTGAAACAATATTTCTGCTTGAGTCATTGTTGCTATAGTTCAGGAAAAAGAAACAAAAAAACCCTGTGAAATGTCTTATGACCTTCAAGAATGTGTTTTGAGGTTGGGGGGGAGTTTCTGGAGTATCAAAGTACTTGACATATCGGGACTGATTTCCTTTCTTAAAGTTCAGTCTAACTATTTTTTGTGGTTTATGGAGAAACAGTAAAAATAAAGTAGCTTTGGCCTTCTGCATTGAAAAAAACCTTATTGGAATGTGTATCTGTAAAGAATTTAAGAGAAAATTGATGGCATTTACATGACAATTTGAGTGTCTCATCTTGATTCGGTGGTGTGAAAAGCATGCTAATAGCTTGGCTGTGATCTTCTGCAATACCAGTGGAACCCCAAAAGAAAATGATTTGATGAGGTTTATTTGAAGTCATCTGTCTTGTACCATGATTATAGTTGCTCCTAAGCATGTGTTATGCGTTCATAAAACCTTATTGATTATGGTGTGTCCACTTTGGTATATCTGTAAATGTAATGATGAACTAAAGTGCGTAGATCAGACTTGCCATATTTTCATGCGTGCAATTATTATTGCCTTAGAGGGAACACAGAATCAGCGCTCGGGGGAAAATGTTGCAAAAGCCATTGTTTAATTACTTCCAGTAAAATTCACTTTTGCAAGACTCTTCTTTCAAAAGCGCATGTAAGATTTTTGCACGGCTGGGCAAAAATGTATTTTTTTATACTCCCAAGCATTTTTAATGGAGGCGTTACTCAATTTAAAATCTTGCTGACTGTGATATTGAAGTCAGCGTGTGACTTCTAATAAAATGAAATCCATCTTGGAACAAAGTGCTAGTTTGTAGAATTTCCACATAAAATGTTAGCTGTTTCCAGGCATGATTGACTGCATATTTCACCTTGATTAACTTGCAGGAATGCAACGAAGGCAGCAGTAAGGGTAATAGAAAGTTTGTTGCAGGGCGCACTGCTTCCTTAATCTCAATGTAAAGGATTATTTTATCCATTTATGTTCTGATTATAGAATCAGAATTGTGCTTACTCTCCCTATCTGATGCACAAGCTTGGTAGTAACATTAACTCCTTTCTAACTGTCTATAGATAAGTTTGCAATAAATTCTTCAATATTGGTGTTCTCTTTTACAATTAACACCATTTTTCTTTTATGTGGCATGACTATAAAGTTGTTATAGTACTCCAAGCTATTTTTAAAGACTATTGAGAAGTTTAATTTTCTTCACCGTGCTTGACTGTGAGTCTAAGGAAAAGTAACAAGGGAAGGACGGGTGGCAAGAAACCTCTCTGGCAGCTTGCAAATGAACTTCAGATTTCTGTTTGTTCTCCATCTCCTTTTTTCCCCTGTATTGTTTTGCTGTTGCGAGAAGTTGCTGCGATGAAATTAAGAAGACATCTGCTCTTGGCCTCTCTTTCTTCAAAAGTTAGGGTGAGCCACTTGGAATAGGCACTGTATATAAGACAGTTTTCACCAGCTATTACATCTTTGGTGCATTTGTGTTGGGGATAAGGAATACCAGTTTGAAGACTGCTTAGTTGATTTCCTGATAGAAACATCGCCATAGCCAAACTGACTATCTGGTGATACTGGGGAAAAACTAAAACATCAATACCTGAAATAAGCCATCTTACCTCCCCCCTGCCCCACACACAAATAAGGAAAAAAAAAAAAAAAGAGGGTATGGATGATGAGAATAGTACCTTAGGATTTTAGATAATCACTTTAAGGTGCATAAACTGATACACAAATAGAAAGGAAATTGCTTAGCAGAATCCTAGGCAATTTTAGACCTCTCTGAAAATAGAGCTCACTCACAAAAATGAAAGACTGGGGGCATGTGCCAAGTTACTAGTCTGTAGTAGGGTTTTTTGTTTGTGTTCTAAACTTTGATAAGAGTACCGTTTACTTGATCATTTTCTTTGAAGAGATCCTTCACTGTCCTAAGGTACCAACATATGATATTAAGAGAACAGTCAGGAAGTTTTCTGTCATAGTCTAGAAGAATCAATTATGGTGATTAAACAGTCTGTTAATGTGAAATGCTGTAACTTTTTAACAAAATGTCCATCTTGCTGTGCCATTCCTTCAAGAGTGAAAGCTGACACGCCTGTCTGTGATCATGCATGCGTTTAAAATGCTGCCCAAAATAAAGGATGCTTCAAAATAAACTATATAGAACTTAAATACTTCTTAAAGCATGGTGGAGGATAGGTGGTAATAGTGGTTAAACTTTTGATTTGGTGCCTCTTCAAGTGAGGCAGAGAGAGCTGATACTTCTGGCTTCTTCTAAACTCAAGATATCACTGCATGGGTTCTTGTTTTAATTGTTTGTGAGGGGAACTGGAAGTCTTTTGAGATAATCCAGCCAACCTCAAGCTTCTTCCTGGACACTTCAATCTTTCGCTTTAAATTTAAATACTATTGTGTTGGGTAAGGGTATGAGCGAGATGTGTCTAAGATGATAAATGTGAAACTAGAATGGTGGAAGTTCAGATACTTCACTGTGCTCCTCGGAAAGGCTCACTTAGTGTACTGTTGGTTCACCTATGCTTATCTCCATTTTCTTTCTAGAATATGGTATCCAGTTTTCGTGTTTCTGAACTACAAGTGTTGCTGGGCTTTGCTGGACGTAATAAAAGCGGGCGGAAGCATGACCTCCTGATGAGGGCACTGCACTTACTGAAGAGTGGCTGCAGCCCAGCAGTTCAGATAAAAATCCGAGAACTCTATAGGCGTCGGTACCCAAGGACGATTGAAGGACTTTCAGACTTATCGGCCATAAAACCTGCAGTTTTCAATTTGGACAGCAGTTCCTCTCCTGTAGAGCCTGACTTAGCTGTTGCTGGAATTCACCCGCTCCCGTCTACGTCGGTCACGCCTCAGTCTCCCTCGTCGCCTGTCAGTTCGGTGCTTCTCCAAGACACTAAGCCGCACTTTGAGATGCAGCAGCCGTCCCCGCCGATTCCACCTGTTCATCCTGATGTCCAGCTGAAAAGCCTACCTTTTTATGATGTGCTTGATGTGCTCATCAAACCTACAAGCCTAGGTAAGCGTTTAATAGTTCTGTGTTGCTTAAGCTGTGAAATAACGTTGACTTAAGCAACACCTAAGTCCAGGCTTAATGAAAACCTTTCTGCAGATGGTGAAAAGTGGACGCTTCCTTCCCTTCTCATCTCTACGCTTCCCCTCTTYTCCTCTTCTCTCCCCAATATTGTCAAGCCACACTGCAGCAAGCAGTGTTCTCTTCTGCAAATATATAATTGAAGATAAATGTAAATTCCTCTGTCTTTTGAATATTAAATTACATTTGTCTGGAAGATTTGGACCTGAGGTATCTGACTGGTACAAATGAGCACACTTGTCAGGGCTGTCAGGAAGTGGATTTCAGGTTCAGTAGTAAGTTGCTACAGTGTCAGAAAAACAAGTTCACTGGTTTGTTAGTTTGCATCTCTCTCCCTGCAACTGCAGGTTTTGGCATATTGCACTGAAATACATGCTTTGACTGTACAGCAAATGTTCAGCTTTTTTATACCCAGTTTTAGTGATGGATTCTCAGCCTATCTGTTTTTGCATTTTAATCAGTACAGTATGGCAGAGTAGATCTCTGTGTGTTCCAACTAATTTGAAATCTTGGGTAGCTTTCTCAATACGCTCAGAAGAGAAAGGCATTTGAATTATTTGCAAATAGGTTGTTTTCTGTCTTGAAATTCAACCTGTCTTACCCTGTGTATAGGGTAGAAAATGTTCCGTAATGATTTAGTAATACCAACTGATTGTAAATAATAGCTTGCTGCTCAGCAGTGTGAAAAGCACTTCCACGTAAGACTTCASCGTAACTATTGTCTTCAGTTGGCAAATGTTGAATAAAATTCTTTTCAACAAGATGCAAGTACAATCCACTTACATATCACGGTCTGGTTTGTGGTAGCCCAGTCAATCTAAAACAGTTTTTATGCACAAATGATTCAGCATGGAAGTGATAACTTCCCCTTCATTTTTTTTTCCCCTTGATTCGTTAACAGCTTTTGAATAGATACTGGAATCTGAACCCTGTAAGACTTCTGCCTGGGTAACTATGACTTCAGCCAGGTGCAAACCTGTGTTTCAGTCCGTATAATAATTTTCGGGGGTGACCTGTAGGAGAGAACTTGCTTCAAGATTGTAGAAATACAYATTTCAATTGGGTATTGTTTTTGAAGCTAAAATCTTCATGAAATTAGCTTATTTTCTGTACTACTGCAGCAGAGGGATACCTTACTTGCAGTTTTCTGGCATGCAGCTGTGCACACATGACTTGATGCACAGTCTTTGAATTAGGGTGTGAAATCAAATGGCGGTGATCTAAAGTGAGTAGTGTAGCTGGGGACTACAGATAACAAGGGGACTCTTTTATTAAAGACCAAATAACAAAAGSAGGCATCAGTGCCATTTTACTAAATGTTGTGTTACTCAAATTTTTGCCTTGGTGTAGTTATCATACTTTTGAGTTTTTTCTCAATAGAAACGCTTTCAGCTTTTTGTCAGCTGTTTGCAACCTCTAAAACAGCTTAATTTCTTAAGCAATAATAGTGTCTTCAAGGTTGTGACTTTGTACCTCAGGAAGGGCATCTGCTGATAGTCACCCTCCGGCATCTCAAGTAGCAATCATTATTTGTAATGCTTGCTGTCACCTCTGTTTACATATTGTGACACCCTGTTTGATGAGACTGAGGCATTTATTGTCAAAAATTATGCATTAGTACAATAGCTGCTTTGGTACTGGACAGCTCTATAGCTAATACTGCCATTGCATTTCAAGAGAATCCGATGGTGCACTGATGTCCTGTTTAAATCCTGCTTTCCCAATTGAAAAAAAGTRTTTCAATTAAAATATTTCAGTTGGAAAATTTGAAAGCTGTGTGTGCTCTGCACTGTATTTCTGCTGTGTAATTAACTTTTGTCTTCTGCTCAATGAAACCTAGAGATGGCAGTAATATGTTAAAGAATTTTCTTAACAGCCGGCTTCTTCCACTGTGGGAAATCTCCTGTTCCTGAAAGAATGCTTCCTTGGGAGCRTCACCGAGTTGTAGTTAGGGCTGCGTGTGAATTCCTCTTTTTTGCTTGAAAACCATAGACTCTTCATTGCGTGTTGCCCAGCCCTCATAAGAGAGGGGATCATCTGGTTCTCTTTGGAAATGGGTGAGGTGGGGGGAAAGGATRGTCTTACTTGAGCACTTGCTTGCCTTCAACCTCCCAAATTGGAATTACGCCCCCTTCCAGAACACRGTACCCAAAGATGGCAGCAGCTGGAGCTACAACTTAGGTTTGTGTCTGAGGAAGAGTGGGGAAACGAGGTGTGAAGAGTAGCTTGATAGGCGAGTAATGGGCTCTTCTGTTGTGGAAAAAAATRTGTGAGCATCAGCTGAAAATCACTCTAACAGGGATTCACGAGCAAATTTGGAGAAGATACTTCCGTTGTTTAATATTTTTAGATCATGAATTGTGCATTGAGAAGCACAAAACTTGTTCATTCCATCTTTGAGAATTAAGGATTTAGAAAGCAAATAGGCAGAATAGGTCAGAGAGCTAGGAATATAGTCTGCATCAGTGTGACTCTTTAAAAGGACTCAGCATCCATATCCTTTTATACTAGTGTGATAACGTAAGAGGGGATGTAGATGTGGATTTTTTTTTTTGCTTTAACTCTTCCTCAATTCAATAAGAGAAGACCCTTTTATGGTCTCTTAAAAATGTGCTCAAGTACTATTTTGAAATATAAAACGCCGCATGTGCTGTGTGTGCATCCAAACACAGCGTAGTGCCTTTGAAGTGTTTGAGGAAGGTGGTGCATGTGCTTTGCCTGGATTCTGTTTCATGGTGTGTCCTCTTGTGTATGTTTTGGATAGAGACTCTTTTCTTCTCTGAATGTTGAAGTGTACCGTGACAGTGTAGCTTTTCCAAATTTGCATGGTTTAATTATACTGTCTTTACAATTGTCCTCCTGGTYGGATACTTTAAACTGTTGAACGAGTCCAACCTGGTTTTATTTCAGGTCAAGACTTCTAATTTTTCACATCCAGAAGAAGTAGAGAAGGAATGGATATATGCTGTGAATCCTTAATAGCAAAAAATTGTTGCTTCCTATCACTAATGGCCAAGTAGGATTCTGATACTAAAGCTGAATATTTATTTTTTATTTTTTCCCAAATGCTAGTAAAGGGTATTCCCAGACATGTAGCGCAGCTGGCTTCTCTAGCACTGGGGGTCATTCGCTCCCTTCCTCCCCAAAGGCATAGTTACCTTTAGCTGTTTTTGAATTAAATAATTTCCAGCTGTCCATTAATAACTTCCTATGCACATTCTCCTCTTACTATCTTAAAATAGTTGTCAACATCTTGTTATGCCCCACTGCCGTTGGGTATCCAGTATTGTATTGTGTCTTGCGTTCTTCGGTCGATGTGTGAGAATTCTGGGAAGCTTCAGCTTATCCTTCCTCCCCCTGAGGATTACAACGCAGCTAGCCAAGCTTCTTAGGACCAAAGTGTAATGCGATATTAAGCCATCTGAATATAGCTGAATGAATGATTTGTACCCTTGCTTTCCTGCTGTCAGTTACAGGCGGTGCAACAAGTTGATTATATTCGTAACYGACGTGTGCCTTAATCCAGGAAATCTTGGTTGCGAGTCCTGTGTTAATCAATGACTTCAACCGCTGTGGTTAAACCTCTTTTTCTTTCTCTCTTTTTCAGTACAGAGCAGTATTCAGAGGTTCCAAGAGAAGTTTTTTATCTTTGCTTTAACACCTCAGCAGGTCAGAGAAATCTGTATTTCCAGGTAAGTGGAAGGAGTGTGGCACTAGTGTAGATAACTATTTTTGCAAAGTTTCAGCAGAACAGGTTGTTTGTTGTGGTATGGTTTGTTTTGTGTGTCTATATGCATCCCATAAGCTTGCAGGTGTGGAGGAGTAATCCTCACAGAATTATACTGGGTAACAGGCTCTYTTCATCCAGAACTACTCTGCACAGAACTTATGTGCAGCTGGGGGTGATGCTGCACCACTAGGGAGTTAAAAATTACTCYGTTTTAAATAATTGTGGCTGTTGGGAGAGGTGGTAAGCTCTTCTTCCCTGTRTGTTTCCTGGCTGGGTGAATGGAARGCTGCTTTTGTCTTTTGTCCCAGGATTCGGGTTGTCATAAGAACTATGGTGTGAGCCGGAAGAATGCATGGGATTTGGTTCTTCCTGGCAGTGTCATACTTTATTGTCGCTATAAACTCTTGATAGAAGATGATGGTCCTAAAGTTCTGCTTAACTTGCAGTAGCTAAAACAGTAGGGGCCTGTAAGACTTGTTCATAGCTTTATCTTAATTAAAAGGAAGGGGGGAAAAAAAAAGAACAAAGCTTAGTGATGTTGGGCCAGTTCTTCCTGTGTATGACTAGAATGTGAGATTTGCTGTCTAAATGGGTATTTCTCTTTTCCTTTCTTTGTCGCAGGGACTTCTTGCCAGGAGGCAGGAGAGATTACACAGTCCAAGTTCAGCTAAGGTATCTTCCTCAGTGTTCTCTTGTAACTTGGCTGATGTAATCAACGTCTTCATATATGTGAACCGTTTTGGATGTAGTGACGCTTGAAAATGACACCTCTTCTCTTTGGGGATATAGGTTATGCCTAGCRGAGACAAGCTGCCCTCAAGAAGATAATTACCCTAATAGTTTGTGTATTAAAGTAAATGGGAAGCTGTTTCCATTGCCGGTAAGCTTGTTTATTTGCCCTTGGTGGCTATTTGTCTTTTTTTTTCTCCATGTAGTGTTAGCTTGCTTACACTGTCAGCTCTTCATTTCTGTTGCTAATTCCTCTAGCTGTTGCTGTTAGGCATATGATTTGTGCACTTGCTGTGCCAGTTTCCCATTGCTAATATTAATCATGTTACAATCACTGCATGGCTTAATTGTATTTCAGCCGCTTGCAGCARACCTGATCTGCAGTTAGGACAGGACAATGTCAAAAGAAAACGGTGTCTGCATGGGGGATTCTCCTCGTAGATCTTCGCACTGAGTTTATTTGGTGTGATTGACAGTTGCTCTCGCTGTTTGGGCTATCTGGGCTCATGTATTGGCTTGAGTCCCTCCTTGTTGTGAAGGAATAGGATCACCTTTTGTGTGCGTGTTTTCACGCTGTCATGTATCTGTCTAGTTAGACATGTTCATAGTGGAGATGAATGGAAAAATTCTAGGGTTCCCARCAATGGCTGATGCCGGAGCTGAACGTCATTAGCAGCTATAAGAAATTGCAGGATGGAAGAGTCTCACTTACTTAATCTGCTGATGTATCTTGTTGTAAAAGTTAGTATTTAGACAGGGTCACCCCAAGGTCTGAATATAGATGAAGAGGAAAGATGCTCATTTAAAAACAACCCCCTCCCACAAAAAAAACCCCAACAACTCTGAAATGGATATCCCTGCCCTATAGAACAGGGGTTCTTTTGCAACCTGTTCTGAAGTAGTTCTGGAAGTTATAGAAGATGGAAGCAGATAGATGGAAGCACAGAGTTTTTCACCAGTATTGCTGGAAAGCACTGGGTGGGGAGARGAGGTGGGAAGCCTTGTTATCAGAATGATTGCCTTCTCCGCAGCATGTCAGCTGTGTGGGATTTTTTTTTCCCTTTCTGCACTGCTGAGACTCCTCTTGTTTCTGCTTTCCTTAACTGACTATCCCTAACTTTTTTTCCCCTTCTTCTTTAACCATTGCATCACTATCTTCTCTCTTTTCAGTGTGTAAGAGGGTCTCCTTTTCTTCTTTCATATGCTTTCTGGTCACTACTTTCTACAGACATAAATTAGGTTCTCTGTGATAACCTTGCAGGATTTCCTCTCTTCTGCCGATTACCTTCTCCTTTCTTTAAGCATCCCATCAAAAAGAMWTSSRYMKGATRWYATCMKRYSSAWKTCTRTKTKYKSKKKYWSKSTYKCKMWAAWAKMKYYTMTMYYSYSMYGYKMTRYKSTSYMYWTTKYGTGTAACGTGTCAGTCTCAACAGAACTTGGCCATAAACTTGGATTCTTGCTTTGCTTTAGATCCGAATCCTACAGGGTCTTTCTGCATATCCCTAAAGAGGATTCTTTAATCTGTTCAGCAGAAACTTTCAATGAGAAGGTGAATAAATGACTCTTGTCTTGGAAATCTCCTCTCCTCGACTATGAGCTGAATGACGGATATAGCTTCAGCCTAAGTGCTGCTACAGACTTTTTTCTTTCCTGTTGGTTTGGTCACAGTTTGCATCCCTCTGGTGGCTCCTCTTCTTTTGCAGGAAATGCAAGATACCATTTTTTTGCCTCAGAGACTACTGTTGTTTAACTCTGTTTTTCCAACTTGAAAAATCCTTAAATGGGCGCTGTTCTGGCTTTCCCCGGAAGAGCAGTTGATGCCTCTGTGGRTGTCTGAATTATCCTGTTACTCTAAGTTGCATCCTTACTTGCAGTGCTTATCCGAAACTTCGGGGAAATGCTGCCAGTGTGCCAGTACTGCCACAGGTTGTGCCAGCGTGCGTTACCATGGTGTTTCCTCGCACTCCAACAGCTATCTGTGTCCATCTCTTATAGTACTTGTTCTTACTTGAAAGAAATYGGTGTAGAGCCTTGTATGCTGGTGTCTCGGCCAGTAACACGGGTTTTGTGTGTAATGCACTACAGCAGCTGATTCTTCTGTCTAGTTCTCCTATGGCAAATGTAGGCAAAACGAAAACCAAAAGTCCAAAAAGCTTGCTTGTTTTTCTTCCCGGGGAGCCTCCATAGACCACTGTTGGCTTTCTCCTTTGAGAGAGACCTAAATCTGCYGAGGCAGGCTGGAAATGGCCACACAGAAGAGCAGTCGGACTTCCTTTTGATACCTGTCTGGCTACAACAGATTCCACCTGCCTTGACTATTAAAGTTCTTGCGAGAAGCATGGAAGACTTAAAGACCTAAGTAATYTTGGCATATGCTAACCCTAGAACTGGCGGGCTAACTAAACACTGCTAGACCGTGCTGGTTGTGGTAGGCAAATAGGACACTCTTTATTGGAATCTCAAAAGCTCGAGGGGGAACGTTTTAATGTGTTCTAGGAACACAGGATCGCATCTGACCTCAAGATGATTGCTTTGTGGGAGAAAACTTCAAAAGCTTGACTGAAATGAAGCATATGAGTTGCCAAGTCTGTCTATTAATTAAAAAAAAAAGTTGGAAAACATAAGGAAACTTTTTATTTGCCCTCTCTTGGGAGCAGAGTAGCCTCGGTCTGAAGACAAACAGTAAGGAACCTCTTGCTGCTGCTGGTATAGTTTGCATGAAAATATTCCCCTGAATATTGTGGGGATGCTGTGTTTCTCCAGATAAGCTCATTAAAAGGAACCATGATAGAGAAAGGCCCGGCCCACTGCAGCGAAAATGATTGAGATTTATATTCCATAAAGTGCTGCAGCTGTCACGTCTGATTAAAGAAAGGGCAAATCATTCATTCTTTTAAACATGAGATTGTCAGCAGTCCTCATACATCTGCTGCCTCCACGTTCTGTGATAGAGCACATATGGAAAGATTCCTGATAGTAGCTATGTCACTTCTCATCTGGGGCGAGACCCCTTTTTAGAAGAACTCTTCAGCAACTGCTGTCCACCACTTTGGTCTGGTGGATCTTGCAGTGGAAGCCACGAGTCCTTGTTCTGTCACCGTGAGCAGTCGCCCTGTCTGAAGTTAAAGGGCAGTAGTGAGGCACAGCCAGGGGCTGGTGGTTGGGGCGGGGGGAAAAGTATGGATTAGCTGTAGAGCTGCTTTGGAAACTGAGGAAATTATATGGCAKCTATTGAGTCCTTCCTAGAATAAAGGCAGCAGTTACTCTGTAGTGAGTGGAAGAGGCCTGCAACAATTCTGAATTGGATTAAATGATGGTTATGTGGCCAGACAGAAGACCTGCATCTTCTGAGTCAGTGTTGCTTCTGTGCTGGCTCTGAAGGCAAGTACCTCAAAAGAGGAGAGTGGCTGGAAACTTCAGAAATAGTGACCTGGTGCTGTGTGAAGATATTCCTAAGGTTCCTTCTTGGAACTAGCAGTTCAGTGAAACCTCAAAGTTATCARCATTCCTAGTCTTTGAAATCAATTGAAACACCAAAGTATCCAAAACTGGAAGACAGAATTGGTTTCGCGCTGGGATGTCTGACCTGCTATTGAAAAAGCTGGTGTGGTACCTGTTCTGTGCTGGGCACTCTGAAGAGAAGCAGTCTGCAAGGAGTTCCTGATCAGGTTCCCACGGAAGTCAGAGATCACGCATCGGCTTGACCAGAACAGCAGTTTTCCGAATTGCTTTTATTTACGTGTCGTTAGATGGACATGGTAACACATCCTGTGTGCCCTGTGGGAGAGCTGCTGATGAAATAACATATCAGCGATTGTCTGTTACTTCTGATTTTTATTTTCTGACTTCTTTTCCGGTAATTCTTTTTTCAAAGTGTTAGGTTATGAATGTGTGTTTTTTATTCTCTGTGTAAAACAATATACAAGTATACCTGTTTTTCAAYATACCCTTTCTAGGAGAGTTTCTTTCATGGAACAACACCGTCTTGAACTAAATGAAATCTGGCRGTCTGTAGTACTCCTGTGCGAGACATAGGGCTCTAATCTCTTACTGGCATCCTCTGTGATACACGATAAGATTTTTTTTTATTATTTTCTTGTAAGATGAGAGATGACTATTTTTTTCCCTCTCAAATGCACAGAACTAAGTCTATTGWTMWKWKMCMYRKGKMWMWKAWCAGTATGCGGTGGTTAAAGTGGTAAAAATCTGCTTTGTAAGCAAAAGATTTGACAGTGGCTCTTCCTCTTCGTCATCCATCTCCTTGATTAGCCAGGCTGGAAGAGGGGACTCCAGACTTTGTCTGCTTGAACTCRGAACAGAGTTTCTCAGAGTTCCTGTTACAGACTGGTTTGTTTTCATAATGACAGACAYGGGACAAGATGAGTAAGCTGCAGTTAGGCCAGGTGCTTCTTYCCATGGCACAAGTGCTTTCTGCTCATGATATGTTTGAGGGTAAACGCTTGTCTAGAAGCAGAAGGGAAGTGGATGGCTTCTAAATGTTGCAAACAGAGAAAATACAGCTACAGAGACCACCTGAGTGTGAAATTCTTCACCAAAGCCTAGAAAAAGCTGAGCAAAYAATACCCAGTTTTTGTTTCTGTCAACAGTGGGGGAAAAAAAAGCCTCTCAGCTCTTAAATACACCTGGTATTCCAAGTGCAGCTCATCTTCAGGGAGCTGGCCAAAGTACAGATGACAGCTTGTTGCAAATGGGGCTAGGTATAGTTGGCGCAAAGGCAAAGTGGAATCCTTACAGTAGTGTCTTTTCTTTTGAGTTAGCCCTTAGGCTCCGAAAGTCAAATAGTGACTATATCTAAAGAAGATGWGGAGCTTTTGGTATGAGACTGGATTGTGTTTTTTGAATAGAACTGCTGAATTCAAGCCTTCGGGACTTGCTGTGCTTGCCTATCATGAAGGTTGTCCTAGYGGGGCTCTGATCTTTGAGGAGTGCGGGGTGGGGAGAGGACAAAGCATCACCATTGCTTTTTACTCTTACAGTAAACTTACCTGGACCAAAACTCTGTTCTTTTCYGTTGTTTCAGCATTTCTGTAAAATCACTTTAAAACCCCAAATGCTGTGAAATTGTGATTCATTTATGGTTTTGGTCTGTCAAAGACTGAGTGAGTGTTGACTTCAGYATCCGGGCGAGAGAACCTCCAGGCTTACTTGGTTTCCACAACTCTGCCTAAAGCCAGCAAGTCTTTCAGCAGGGAGAGTTGGTAACGCTTTCACTGTCCTTTCTTCCCATAGGGATACGCTCCACCGCCAAAAAACGGAATTGAACAGAAGCGGCCTGGGCGCCCCTTGAACATAACATCTCTAGTTAGGTTGTCATCTGCAGTGCCAAACCAGATTTCCATTTCCTGGGCTTCTGAAATTGGAAAGGTAAACTGTGAATGTGGGCAGTAGTCCAAATAACCTCACCCAGCGTTCCCTTTCTCCCCACTTCCTGATGTTGCTGGCAACACATATGCCAATAAGTGTTTATTAATAAGWGGATGAAATTATTATGAATTCCAGGAAACGAGGTAAGCTCTAGAAGCATGATAGTTTATGATACATATGTAAAACTTCCCTGCAGCCTTCACATGGAAGGGGAGTATAGATTCCCAGGTTCCTTTTAAGTACAAGAGTTTGATAAGTAGGTTTGCMATTGGGGATTGCCTGAAACGTACGAATGTGAACTGTGGGTGTTAAAGACCCTGAAATCTTTTGGAGGGATAAATGGTACCAAACAGTTGGGGCATGACAAAATAGCAAAAAGGAAGCTTTCTTTTTTTGGTAGCTTGATGGTGTAATAATATGAAAATAAGGTTATGTAGCCGTATCTTCAAAGGCATGTTTCTCAACATCTGTTGGGGCAGGCTTTTTAAAAGGACCAGATGTGCGAAGGCTGTGGGAGTGTGGGTGCAGACATTTATTTCTGGGTGTTTCTATTTTCTAATCAAATGATAGTAAGTAACTTTACAAAACCAAATTTAGCTTCATAAGAAGAACTGGTTAATAGGTATTTCYATCTTTTATTCTTTTGAAATTCTCCCCCCTGCTGCTGCCCCYGAAAATGGCCTGAGCTGATTAAAACTACACTTGTAAATGAACCAAAACACAGGTGAAACTTCCAGCTCAGAAAGCTCTTAAATGGCAGGTTGTGGGGAGGATTTATTGGGCAGGTATCAGGCTGTTAGCGTCAGCTGTCCCTGGGCTTGATGGGCCTTGGACATGCTTGATCAGACTCCGCTTGTGCTTGCGTTTGCAGTGTAGGATATCTGAGCAACACGTCCTTTATGACAAACTGAGCGTATTCCTGTAAGGTGTTGGGTGACTTGAAAGGGGGAGCGGGCTCCTAAAGTGCAGATGGGGGGGGGGAATGGAGAGTTGAGGGGAAAAAGAAAATCAAAGCCTGTTTATAATGCATTTCTAAACTTCACGGAGAGCTGCAGTGGGGGAAACGCGTGCTGGAGTTCAGGTGGTAGGAGGCAGAGAAGGGGGTGGTGACTGAAATGTGATACCCATTGCTTTCTGGGGCCTGTAGATGAACTGCTTTTGGAAATGTAAAGTTGCTAATCGGAGTTTAAAAGGAATTAGTCTTTAAAATGGCTGAATGACTGCTGAGACACTCCTCCCCCATGGTTTAATAGGGAGAGAAGGCAGTGAGGATTTTTTTTAGTTCTTTGATTTTAAGTAGTAGTTCCTTGCAGCTGTTGCTAAATAATGGATTAYGTATTCTTCAGTCTCTGGCTATTTTTGTAGGTCTTTCTGGACTCAATTATCAAAAGAGCCTTTGATTAAACAAAAAAGTAGAAGGAAAGCTATATGAACTGGGCATATGTTTCAAAGTGAGACTGTAGCATGAACCTATTATGATATATATGTATGAACAAACTGGAGCTTTAAAAAAAGGGGAGAAAGTTAATGTTCRAAAAGGGAATGAAGGGCAGTGCTGACAGCAAAGCTTCTCTAAAACAGAGGGGGGKGTGTGTGAAAAAGATCTAAGCGATTGCCTACCGATTGTGAGGCATGAGAGCCTTGAAATGACTGCAGAAGGTGTGTGTGGTCTTAGCCTTTTCCTGCTGTCCCCGTGCTCTCTCCCTCCCCTGCTTCTGCCAAAATAGATTCCCATGCAAGCAAATAAATTGGTGGTTGTCCCATCATTTCCTCCTGCGCTGAGAAGCGAGTTCTTTGGTTCAAGGTTGATGCTCTGTTCTGAGTAACAGCGTGCGTGTAGTGAGCCTTCACTCTTCGTTTAAATGAAGTCACGAAGCAGGGATGGTGTGGAGCGTCCRCAGGCTCACCTGGCGAGGGGTTCTTGGCACGTGTTTGACTGGTTCCTAGGTGTGTCCATAAAATGTTCAGAGTGCTCGAGTACTTCGGTACAGCTAAGTAGTAAGTGTTCAGCAATCCCTCCTTGCGCTTGGTGGTCAGTTCGGGCTGTTGTGATAGAGGTCCTGCTTGCCTGAGAGATCACTCGCGGCTGTTGCGGGAGGTCAGGATTGCGCTGGTGGTGACACCTGACTGATAGAGCAGAGCTGCTGAGCAAAGGAGGCATAAATCCAATGGAGTTGGTCAGGCTTGATTCAAGATTTCATTCTCTAGGCAATAAACAGTGCAATATATGGCCCTTCTTTTAAAACAAAACAAGAGTGGTTTCATGTGTACGTTAGTACCTATATCTGCTGATCTAGGTAAGAACTGTTTTTCCTACGGTGGCTAAGGAGGAGCATGGCAGTAGCTGTTCCTGTGCTTACAATTCTTGGGTGGTACCCGGATATTATAGGAGCCATAGGAAGATGGCTGGTAGGAGATGGAAATAGGGGATCGCAGGTTGCATTTGTTTTAATGATGAAACCATTATTATTCTGCAGTAGTGGGACTGGCAGAGTCATCTCTCCGTTAGCAACCTTGAAGAGAGCGTGAACACTGCACAAAGGAAGCTGGCAAGCGGCATAAATTGGGGCCTAGTAGTAAACACTAGGGAATACAGCCAGCCTGGGAGGAGAGGATATGGCGTAACTAAGCTTGGCTTAAAAGTGGAGAGCAAGCTACAGAAAAAGATTGCAGTACAAAGGAATGGGTGCAGTTTTGTGCCACGTGAAGGTGTTGCGCGTGCACCTGAAAAAGCGTTCATCTCTCCTTTACAACACGTAGTTGTCTCTAAGCTCCCCAATACCAGAACAATACTGACAAAAAGGAAGGATTTAAGAGACAAACGTGAAAAGTTTTTTTTTTTTTTTTTTTTTAAAGGCCACATGCATAAGAAGGTGAGTCTCCAAGTCCTCTTTTCAAGAAAAGCCCAGGTTGTTTCTTAGTTAGGTCACAACTGGAGCAAGACTATAATTGGACTTGGTTAGCAGAAGAATTCTGGCAGAGTCTTGGACTCTTTCACAGCAGTGAAGTCACCTGTTAATGCTATTCAAAAACAGCTATCAAGCAAAAAACTGGCACAGTTTTGTTTTTACTGTATGCTAGGACTTTTGTAAACACTGAGCTGTTGTAGTGGTAGTGTGTTAAATAACTTTTCATCTTTAATTGCTTTTTTTGTAGAATTACTCCATGTCTGTGTATCTCGTTCGTCAGCTTACTTCAGCTATGCTTTTGCAGAGGTTAAAAATGAAAGGTATCAGAAACCCTGATCATTCCAGAGCGCTAAGTAAGTCGAATCAATTTTCCTGTTTGTACTTCTTGAGGGCAGTTGTAGCTCTTTAGAACTGGTAACACGCAGCAGACTTGCAGCAGTTTGGGGATGGGGGGTGGAAAAAAGCCCCTGCCCAGAGTAGATCAAAGGTTCCCTTGCTGTCGCTGAGCTGTTACGCACTGATTCACGGTAGGTCCCTGCGCTAGTAGGCACACCCAGAGACTACATCGAGGTGTTCTCGCAGGAATGTGGGGAACACCACTTGCTGTGGAGGGCTGTAAGATGCAAAAAGATGTCCTAAATATCTKTATTTTCTTCACTTGCGTGTGATGCTGCTGTTCCTGTCTTTGTACCTCGCTCACTGATAACTACTCTCTTATTATTTATCTCCTTCTATGTTGGGTTGAGTCTGCTCTACTAACTGTTGTGGCTCTTAGCGYGTCTGCCACACATCAAAACAGTCTTACTAAGCGCCATGTTTGCTGGTTGCCTTGAAATAGTGAAACTACTGTTACTTAGTATTTGCTATGAACTAGTTTCCTAGATGCTTAATTTTTTAGGTAGCTGGAAACGAAGTTTGTATACTGGAGAATCAAGAATAGCATTTTAAATAATGGGGGTGTCTGTGTGTAACTTCTTAATTTATTTTAATAGTTAAAGAAAAACTAACTGCAGATCCTGATAGTGAGATTGCCACAACCAGTCTGCGGGTATCTTTGATGTGTCCTGTAAGTAAAGCTGGAAATTACTATATACAGATCTATGTTTTCATCTTCAGTGTGGAACTGGGCTGATTTCAAAAGGCCCTGCTTTTCCAACTGTTAAATGGCTTTTGTTTCTTAAATATAAAATACGGGGGGAGAAGGGTGCATATACAAGCACCTGGTTGCAGCAGCATTCAGCCAACTGTGATTTAGAACTATGAATGCCTCAACTTTAACACAGTCAGAATCCAGTTGCTATTTACATGTGTATTGAGATTTTTAAAAGGAGTAATCGGGCAGTACTGAGGCATTGAGACTATCTGGACAGGGTGATGGAATAATTGAAGGGCACAGTGAGAAATAAAACTCAGATCTCTTATACTGCCAGTGACCATAAAGAAAAATAAACTGATCAACTTGTAACAAGGAAAGGCTGCCTTGATTTCTCTTCCCAAGTAGAAACTGGTCTTATGTTTGTGACTGGTCTGTTAAGTCATGTGTTTAAAATAGTTATAATGCCAGTCTGTGTCGAAATTTTACTGGAGCTCCCAAAAAMCCTTTGAAATACTTGGCTAAAAGGAAATGATAAAGTGGGCGCTGCAATAGCTTAGTAGCAAAAATAAAATCCTAGCAATAATATTGATRGAAGGCTAGTGCAGACTGCTGCAGTCTTTGAAATGTTTCTGGTGGATCCCAACTCCYTGGTAAAAACTTTGAGGACTGCTTTACTGTTCCTCAGAGCACACTGCGTACTTTGGTAGGGTGGGCTGGCAGGCAAAGGCCTGCACCTTGGGTACCTCCGTAGTGAGAAGAGACTGTCGCCTCCCTGTGTGTGTCTGGTTTCGTTGTTAGCCATCAAGGCCTACTTAGCTTCCTGCTGTTTTGACGCTCTTTTAATGCATCTTCTGCAGCTGGGGAAAATGAGACTGACAATCCCATGCCGGGCTGTTACTTGCACGCACCTGCAATGTTTTGATGCTGCTCTTTATCTTCAAATGAATGAAAAGAAGCCTACCTGGATTTGTCCCGTCTGTGACAAAAAGGCAGCTTATGAGAGCCTAATATTAGATGGGTAAGAGACTGGGTCTGCAGATTACAGAATTTATTTTTGTGAAGTTTTTCCACAATGTACTTGATAGTTACTGTTGAGACTTGAGATTTAGCCATTTCTAACTATTTTCTTTCTCAAAATATGTTAGGCTGGAAGCAACCATTAGAATCCTTTAGTTACTATTCCTGTGTAACAAAGTAGGTAAACTCATCTCCTAACAGCATCATTAAGCTTTTGACATACAGCCAGTCTCCTTCGGAGAAATCTACATATGACATCTAGGGATGAGATAGTCTCCCTCTTACACAAACCTATCGCTGTGAAGCTTTTAGACTTAAGTTTTAACTCATACAGCATGTCCAACTTGGTTTAAAAGCTGATGATTTCTACTTCTGTACAGAAGTCTGTGAATTGCAATAATGTTTGAGCTGAATATGGGTACATTGCCCATGGACTTCCGCAAAGACTGATTGGAGTTCTTCAGGTAAGGTGAACTAGGAGAAGAGTACATATGCCATGGTTCAGAGTTCCTAATTAGCTTTTCAGCTGTTTTTCATTTAGCAAAAGACTGGAATCAAAATCAAAGCAACTTAACTTTTATTTTTCAGGCTCTTTATGGAAATCCTAAATGAATGTTCAGATGTGGATGAGATTAAATTCCAAGAAGATGGTTCCTGGTGTCCTATGAGGCCTAAGAAAGAAGCCGTGAAAGTCTCCAGTCCACAGTGCGCCAAAATAGAAAGTATGTGCATCTGGGTRCTGGTTGCAAACCCACAAAAAAAGCTTGATGTCTTGAAGACTTTGTTGTAGTCAGGATAATATGTACAGATAATGTTTTGCAGGGTGTGTGTGTGTTAACAGTTCTCACCCTTTCATTTAAACTAAAAAAGGGTCCTATGTCTAAAAGTGTGTGTTTTTTTGTTTTTTATAATAACACTTCAGAAAATATAAGCTTGCGCTTTTTTTAAAGGTCCTTAAACTGATAAGTGAAGGTTAAAGCTTGTGCTTACTGCTCTTGACATGACACAGTGCTACTAGTAAAACTGTTCCTGGACCCTGACTTCCTCTGTAGTGACCAGGAAGACTAGCTAAAATAGGATTTGGGAGACTTGGTTCTGTTGTGGATCGAAACTGCTGCTGTCAACAGCCTTTAAGCAATAGTGACATTTTACGTTCTTGTTTAGGTTCCAGTGTTGTTAGCAAACCATGTGCTGTGACCGTGGCCAATGAAGTAAACAAGAAGAAAGTTGATGTTATTGACTTGACAATAGAAAGCTCTTCTGATGAAGAGGAAGATCCTCCTGCCAAAAGGAAGTGCATATTTATGTCTGAAACACAAGGAAGCCCAACCAAAGGGTTTGTCAATTTTAAAGTTAGTTGTTATTCTGTAATGTCTCAGATAAACTGATGTGTATACCAATGGACTTGTAGTCTCTCTTTGGGATCCAGCTCCACATTTCCAGAGGAGAATTTTTAGGCCTCTCCTTGCAGAAGGTTGTATTGATACAGTACCTTTGTACAGGCAAAACATTATTAAATAGTTTTTCATCTCACTAAAGGCTTGCACTGACTGTTGCTGTGTTTGCAGGAATGTTTTCCCTAGAAAAGGAAACAGATTAAACTAATAGAGTATTCTCTTGAGAAAGCTGATTATCCCTAGTGCAGAAGCCTTATGCATTCTTGCGAAGTTAGTGTTGTTGTAAAGGCTTTTCCACTGTCTCTAACGCCCTTTATTTGCTCTGGCTGCCAGGAACTAGGCTGTGTTGCATGTTTCATCCATCCTATCAGTCTTGGAAGGGAGGCACGCTGATGTTTTGAATCAAGACGCAAGTTTTTCCTTCATCTCCCTGTAAACTTTGGAGTGTCTTGGCCATGGTAATCAGCTGTGGTTATCAGTCAGTCCTGTGCCTTTGGTTAGCATAACGAACCTCCCAAGCCCTCTGTAACCAACTTCRTCTTTGTAGTCGAGTCTGACTCTAAGACTCTGACTCCTCTAGGGCTGACTAGCTTCTTTACTGTTGTCTTCTGTCCCGATTCTGTACAACTTGGCTGCGGTCGCTGCTTGTGGCTTTCTGTGAAGCTGTTGCTGTTACCCCATAGGGTGTAAGAGACCTGCAGGGCACACAACCAACGCAGCAGGGAGACAGGGACACTTGTTAGGCTCCCCGGCAGTCARAGGTCCACAGGGGAATCCAAGTGTCAGCCTTTAGCGATGGCTCACTGGTTAGTCCTGCCTGCATGCATGAGGTGTGTGTCTGTCTCTCAGCATAGTGGCTTGTGTCTTTTTATTAAAATGATAATAAACCTTCTGTTTTGCCACCTCTTGAAGTGGTGAGCAGGTGCACTGCGTCTCTAGTYCACAGGAATGTGTGGTCTTTGGCAAGCAAATAGTTGGTGGTCTTCAACAATTTTCAGCAGTGATACTTGAAATGCTGTTGCTTGTTGTGAGGACTGTGGAGGAGTCCTTCTGCAAGAGACTTTCTTATTTTTATAAGACAAAATAGCTACAAATACCACATCTGTTAATGAAGTTTCAGAAGGCACCAAGACTTCCTTCCATAATACTGCTCCTGGGTTTGTGTGAGATGGCTACCTGCAACTATAACTGTAGAAGGACTGAGTTTTCTTGTATATCTGTTACTGATGTATTTTTTTTTTCTTATTGAGTATGAAAATGACGTTTTCATTCTTCAAATGTAAGCCTAAGACAGGCTTTTGGTGAATAGCTCATCTCCTGTAAACAATGTTGCCTGAACACTAGTCTTTGCAAAATTGTGGGGTGTCCTCCTGTAGGCAGAGGCAACATAGSCTGAAGTGCTTTAGAAGGGAGGGTCCAAAATGTGGCTCCTGCAATCAGAAGTAGCCAAATGCATCAATGCAGCAGTCTGGGAAGGAAGGCATGATAAAACTCGCTGCTGGTGGGCCGAAGGGAGGGACACCGAACAGCTGYGAGCGGGACTCCTTGGTGTTTCCACCTGAATTGGGAGCTGATGAAAGACTTATGTAAATGGCCGAGTGCCTATGATGTATCGCGCAGCAGTGCGGCTAAACATCAGACAAAAGGTGGGGATACAGCCGGGTTTTACTGGTGGTGTGCTCCTAGAGAGCCGACCTTCAGCCTGGGCTCGGGCTGCAAGTAGAGATGGGTTTGATATTTAACTCTGTGTTAGTAATCTGTGCTCCAGGGGCTGAATAATAATGGTCAGTCGCATCCTTGGCGTGACAGGTTAGCACTGAGGAACAGTTATGTGGAGAACTTTAAACAAGTGCCCTCCTCCTGGCTCCGGCTATCAGCCCATCCCTCCCAGGGTACTCTACAAATACAAATATCCATTTCTGTTACTGGACGGTAGAGTGTTATAAATGACTCCAGCACTGTACTTTGTTTTAATGCCAACTTGCTCTTATGTCACAGCTGCTGTTGAGAGCCAAGATACGGTCATGTTATAATGAAGACTGTTATCAAAGAGGAAATTAGAGTGGAGTACTGTGTAGTGAGTAGCCACGCTATAGTTGTGTTGTAACATAGTGACCTTGTGAATGAGAGTGCACAGCGGTGCATAATTTCTCTCCTGTAACTAACGGCCAGGTTGTTTGTAATTTCCCATGCTGTTTAAAACAGGGTTCTCATGTATCAGCCATCTACTGTAAGAGTGCCCAGTGTGACAACGGTTGATGCTGCTGCTATTCCTCCTTCATTAACAGACTACCCAGTACCATTCCATCATCCACCAATATCCAGTATTTCATCGGACTTGCCAGGTAGGTGGTGCCTATTTTTAATGCCTATTCTGACAGCCTTATTAATTTGTGGGGTGGGTAAAAATTGAGGGATTAACTCTTTTAATGGAACAAGACTATATGAAGTACTAGACTAATGCAGTGTCTAGACGAGTCTAGTAAAGGCAGGTTATCTGACCGTCTCTTCAGTCTCAGATTGCTCTTCAAATCTCTGGTGTCAAAAACGTTGCTTCTGGGCTATACCCTCGAATTGGCATTTTGGTGTGGCAGCCAGAAATGCTTTTTGCTGTATTCAGTTAGACTTTATATGAACATCTGATTGTTACATGTCACAAATTTGAGGGAGAGTAGCTGCTTATTTTTGTTATAGAACTGGCACTAACTCATCCAGACCCTAGATATAGAGAAATTCTGCTAGCTGATTCTAGTGGTGGTCTCTGTCTAGACTGTATGAAAAAGCTTAAGGTGAGCTACAATATGTAAGCTGACCTCTATTGACTTTCTTTACCTAGACATACCCTAAATGCCTATGATGTATTCTTCAACACTGCTGCTAAATATCAGACAAAAGGTGGGGATACTGATTTTCTATCCTGGCTCCTTCAAAAGAACATTGTAGATAGGGACTCTGGGGTTTTCCACCAGCTTTAATGAACCCAGAGCCTAGGAAATGGTGACTTGACAACAGGCGTCAAACTGGACCTCGTGTAGTTCCCTTGCCCTTGTTCCATTGCCTGTCTCCATTTCTCCTCAGCAACACCTCTGGCTTCTTTCCTCATCTTTCAGCATCAGTTTGGCTATGAGATGGATGTCATTCCCTTCGTTCCTCTGCCCTCTTTAGTTCCCTTTCTGCTCCCTCCCTCCACTTCTTGTCAAGAAACCCATTGTCTTCCGAAATTGGACAGGAGAGTAAGCTGAAGTCTAGAACAATCTTGTTCATCTCTCTTACCTGAAGCTCTAGAATGTTTTGGAACACAAGGAGCTGTGAATTCTGTAAAAGCAGCTGAGTTTAAATCTCCCTTAAAAACTTTCTCTTATGGAGGAGGAAGAGAGATGCTGCTGTCCAGAACAGATTTGACAGTGAGGGGAGAGGGAGGGAGTAGGTTTATCACTTTTCTGTTGACATGGCCAACGAGGCCAAGATCTAGAAACAAAGCAAAGGCTATGATTTCTCATTGTCTTCATATTCTTAAACATTGTGCCCTAAATGCTTACACATTAGTGGTGCCTAATACAGATGCTAGTTGTCACTGCTCTTGGAGGATATACCTTGAACTACTTGTAGTTTCCTCTTCTTCATTCCTTTTATTTGTCTAGACACAAAACGGGGATGATATTAGAAATGTTTCCTTATTGGCTGCCCATGGGTGGAGGAAGAGACCTGCTGCTTGTTTTTGGACTTGTGCATGTTGTGACTTTACTTCATTCCAGCATCTTTAATGTGATGACACTCTTCATGTCCCAGTTTGGCCAAGTCAGGTACAACATGCAGTGAAACTTGCATTATGAACCAACAGCTCCAACTGGCAACCTCCATCTAAGCAACCATATTGAACCACCCTGCAATATCCAGTGAATAATACATCATTATGTCATTTTCATTCTTAAAAAGAGCCACTTGTACTAGATAATTCTTTTGCTGCTGCCTGAAGTAGTCCTTGAGAGTGGTGTGACAGTGGTATACTTCATTTAGAAACTGTAACAAATGCAAAATCTATTCTACAACAACAAAGTTCCTTAAAATTGTATCACCGCTAAATGAACAGAAGAAAGACACATCAATTATCCTTCTTTTCTTTCTAGGTCTGGATTTTCTTTCACTAATCCCAGTTGATTCACAGGTATGTTTCTGAACTGCAGTGGGGCTTAATTTTTAAATCTGTTTTTCACAACATGCTGTCTTCAGTAACTATCAGGAAGCTGCCATCATCCATATCATGTTTGCAGTCCACTTGGTTAGACCTAACCACAGAGCAGAAAAACATACATTTTCCCCAAGCAGAGTTGGCAATAGAGTAAGGATGCGTTCAGGGAAGATGCAGTTTATCTTCACTGTAATAAATCCAGGCACAAGAAAATCTCTTCACCAGTGGTTTGCCTTACTAAAGCAGATACTTGCATAGCACTGACTTGGATACAACCATTGTGACTTTTGTGCTCTTAGTTTATACTGTATATCTGAAAGCTAGGCTTTGGATTATATGGAAATGTCCTAAGTCAAAAGTAACTAATTGGTGCCTTTTCTGTCCCAGAAACACAAACTTTAAATTACAAAGTTAGGAAAAATGATTCTTAGTGTAACTAGATTCTCACACAGACACCTTCAAGAAAGGGCAATATTGGCTCTGTAACTAAGACAGCAGGATCTGAAGCTGACCCTCTATTTCCTCTCTGGGTCTGTCACTARAAAACAGCAGTAATGGGACTTTACTGTAGAGCTGACATTCTGGTACTTTAAAGGATGAACTTTATCCTTTTTCTTTCCACTTACTGCATCTTGCAATATTCTGTGCCTGACCTTGAGATCTGAGCTGCCCAAGTGGGAATACCAGAAGTCTGTTCATTTGGAGACTTCAGAAGAAAGTATGGTGCTACAAAGTGTCCATCTTAGACAGTTCAGACAGTTCAGGCTCAGTTTCAAACATATATGATTCCAAACATATATATTCTAAGATTGGAATCCACAAGGTAAGAGAAATTAAGATGTGTTGAACTACATGTAGGGGGGGGTGTCTTATATTAGATTCTCCTCTTCCGTGATGCTTGGCACCCTTTTTCAGTTTCTAAATACTTGTGGTGTTCAGCTTTATTTTGAAAAAGCTTGTCTTCCATTTTAGGACATTTTAATAATAAATTTTTTATCAGACTTGCAGCTTATTTGTCACTGGCAAAATGTTTAGAGGCCTGCATGCATCATTGCTGGTGATGACACATGCTGTGAAAGTGGTGACTAGTACAGCTGCTGCCATTTCAGAAGATGAAGTTATTCTGACCTCTGTTGAATTAGCAAAGAGTATTGTGTTACCTTTCAGGATGAAAGGAGCCTGAAATATATATTTGTGCCCTGCAACAATGAGGAGCGCAGACAGTCCACAAATGCTTCTTTTTATTTATTTTTTTAATGGTGATCATTGTGGTCATGATGGTGTTTCCTTATGTGCCAGTAAATGCTCAAGCTGACCACTTATTAGAGAAGGGGGAAGAGGAGGAAGAAAGGTGGTGACTACCATCTCTGCTTGCTTACTTGCTGGTTTGCAGAACTCTGGTTCTTACCATGCATGTTTTAGTGAGATTCTGCTAGTAACTTGTTTTGTGCTTGTTGTAGGGAAGATGTATCTTCAGAGCATACATTTCCCTTGTGCAGTTAGTCTCTTCATTCTTCATTGTTTGTTTCAAGCAGTACTGTCCTCCTATGTTTTTGGATAGTCTCACCTCAACCTTAACAAGCAGCACGCCTGGCAGCATCATCACATCAACCAGTCACCACGAGAGCAGCACTCACGTTAGCTCCTCGAGCAGGAGCGAGACTGGAGTTATAACCAGCAGCGGAGGCAGCGCTCCTGACATCATCTCACTGGACTGAAACAAGGGGCAGCAGGGGACTCCAGGAGAAACGGCACAGAGCTGCTTGTTGTGTCTCTGGAACTGCAGTGTCTTGGAAGTTATTCCGATATTTATTGAAAAGATTTGCCTTCTGGAAAATGGAGTAAATTCATCTACACTAGGAACAGAAGTGATTAGAATTTTTTTTTCTTGCTCATTAAATAGCTGGTAGAGAAAAGGCCCCTTCAGAACCTGCTTTTACCCTTTTGGCTTGTTCTGGGGAAACTGACTTTTTGTTGCTGGATGGAGTCCAAGAATGG
The DNA here is from genome assembly GCF_003343035.1 of Apteryx rowi. Taxonomy (NCBI): domain Eukaryota; kingdom Metazoa; phylum Chordata; class Aves; order Apterygiformes; family Apterygidae; genus Apteryx; species Apteryx rowi. The sequence continues at coordinate 129,287 of NW_020450976.1, forward strand.
TTTTTAATTTTGTTGTCAAAACAGCAATAATGTTAAAACAAAACACAAAAACACAGACTTTTTTTAATTAAAAAAGGCACTTAACTATTCTAGAACAACAGCAACCTGGACAAAGGTGCAGAAGTGTATGCATTGGTGAATTTTTAATACTTTCAACTGGGGCCTGTAATAAACTTCATTTAAGACAATGAAGCTTTGTGAAATAGCCATGACTTGTGTTTTGTACTTCTCTTGCTCCCTTCTTCCTCCTGACCTGGAAGGTAGGGGAAGCCTCTGTAAATGCATTGGCTTTTTTCTTGATTTCATGTTCACAAATGCAACAAAATCCTAAACTGACTTCTTCCTCTTAATGTTCTTTGGGCTGGGAAGGGGACAAGCTATCTATGCAAACCCTGCATTATACAAACTGTGCGCTGTCACTCCACAACTATGACACACAACCCCCAAAATTCCCCCTCTGCACCCCTGAGCTATAGCTGACTCTCTGGCCTGACCACTTTAAGAGGTGATAAGAAAGAACTATTTGGATTGTAGARTCCTTGTTGGTCCTTACTGTAAATGCCAGCCCCCATCAGATGATAAACTGAAGTGCATGCTTTGTATGGCAGCTGTGAGGACACAAAGTCTCTCTCGTACTTTATCCACTGCAGGATTGTTTTCTAGGATGTTCTGCCCATGGCTTCCGTCACTTCAGTAACTGCTGTGTCCTGTCTGGGAATACTGCAGTTTGACTTGCTGTAGTGGAGACTTGTCTTTTTGGAAGACAAATGCTGTAGGTGCATGCTCTTCCCGCCTAACTAGAACTACACRTTTAGGGTTTAGCAACATGTTGTCCTGTATTACGCAGCCATCGAATCATGGCTTTTCTAATCAGACTGAAATAACTTCCTCCTATTTTAATACTCTGAATCTGCTGCTTTGTTCTGTGTATGCAGTGTTTCCCCACACATGCATGCACACATTTCTAGGGATAACCTCCTCAGGGCTGTACACAGAAGAGGTGACAGACCAGGAAAATCAAATCATTTCCATAGAGCTGGAATAATGGTATTGTCTATGTATGTTGACATAGCAACTTTTCCAAGTGTTGTGTTTCCGTTGAGTAACTGTATTTGAAATTACTCTTTCCCTAGCTACCAGCTTTCAGYTTTCTCCAATCTTGTGTTCCTTTTTTTTTTTTATTTCTTTAGTCTGAGATGTTTGGTGCTTTTTGCCTTCTGTTACTGTTACAGTATTTGAACTAAGTACATAGATAAGAACTCTTGAAGCAGGATGTATTGTAACTTTTGTCTGCCCTGTACTCCCATCCTGGATGCTGCATTACTGTTCCTCATTGCCTTTTTTTGTACAACCTTTCACACCAGTCTTCAATTCACCTGTTGGTCTTAATATTGCACCTACCCTTTGTTCTCTTTCCCTCATCTGTTACTTTTTTTTTYCTACCTATTAAAAGGCTCAGTTTTTTAGCATGATTTATTTCTAATAAAGCCATGCTACTCATGAGGTTTTCTGCCTAATGGCCTGCAGCTGATCAGCGCTTTCTGCATCACACTTGTGCAGTAACTTGAACAGGAAGAGTGCTGAGAGGTTCAAAAGCCATTCTAAATAAAGTGTTTAAAATGGGTATGGTACTGAAGATGCTGTTTGTATGACTAATCACAGCGTGTGACACAGGCAATTGCTGAACTGCCTGAAGGGATGTAACTATGTCTCTCATGTCCTAAGAAAAGAAACTTTTCTGACTTACAAGTGCTCTAAAACAGTCCTGGTATTATAAAATACATAAAATATGACTGAAATTTTACTAAGCAAGTTAACTACGGTACCCTGCTAGTGGTTACTTAAGATGCCTAAGGTGTGGGCCCCCAGCCATCTGGGGCACAACTTCAGCAGCTGTCAATAGCCTTACACCTTCCAGACCTATGACAGCAGTGGCAGAAGCAGATTTATGGGTCTTGAGCCCTTCTTCCTTTCAGGAGACAGATTTTTTTCATAGGTTGCAGCATGAGGTAAGTGTTAAGGTAAACAATGTAATTCTATTGCTACACTGATGTACACAGAGGAAGTATTTATTAGTCTTGTGTAATCCACTTGATTTTGTAGATGATGTGCACATCAAGTGCTTTGAGTACTGCCATGCAGCCCCATCAMCCATTTGCTAAACCTTCTTCCAGAAGATAACCAAGAACCTGAGCAATGGTGGGTAGAAAGGGGAGGGGAGTCAGGATTTAATCAAGGCCTCTATCACTCCAGCTGTGCTCCCTACCTTGAGCAAGCCCATCCATTGTATCTGGATGAATTAACATTGCTTTAGGAAAAAGTAAAGTATTATGTGCTGCAGCCAGAATGCACTAGAATGTCTAACTGAGAACTTCTAGCAAGAGAAAATCTTGAAGAAAAGGTTAGACTTCTTACCTTTTCGTTTCCACTACAGAAGTATCTGCTTAGTGCTTTGAATGTACTATGTCAAAGATAGATACTTTCAAACCAACCGCAGGAGGAAAGGAAAGCTTAGGTGAGGAATAGGAGTTCCTTCTACCTGCATGGCTAACCAACAAGCAAAGAAAGCCATGCTGCAAGAGATGGCCCTTTTTTCCCCACTCATGCGTTTGCATCTTTTTCTGCAGTTTCTGAAAGATAAGTGAGCTTCATCATTAGGACAATTAGCTGCTAAAATACTAGTCGTAAAAAGGCTGTACCCATATATCTGAAGACTTGTGAGCTGTCCGTACTTCCATGTCAGACAAGATTGTCTGAAGTAACTGTGAGCCACCTGTGCAGAACTTTGCTGCCCAATGATATGGCACCAACCATAGGCGGTTCTGCACCTGTCCAGCAGCAGAATCGAGCATTTCCAAAATTAGGTGGGATTTTCAATATCCGCCTTTAAATCTAGCCCCTGAATGCTAGAAAACTTACCTGTAATTGCAAACCTTTCACTATCAGTCTTCAAGAGCACAGAGGATTCAAGTTGGAAAATGAAAGTAAGCATCTTCTCATTGAGAGGACAAATAAACTGACAGTTCAACAAGAATTCCTGTAAGTGCAACARCAGGGGAAGCTGCTTCCTAGGTCAGAAGACAGTTGTGGATTAGGCAAACTGGAAAGAAAACCATTAGAATCCTAGGTAACTGGTTTCTATGCATGTTTGTTATAGGCATCAGTGATCACAGACAAGATACAGGCAAAAATAATCTCGTAAGTCAAACATTTACTATTTTTATTTTCTTTTCTTTTTAGTAGGTGATCATGCCATAATCACAATAAACTAGACTATGTGTGTATTTAACGTGATATTGAAAACTTTCCATTTCTTTCCTGGTTTTATGAGGAAACAGTATCATGATGAAACCTGTCATTGTATCATATAACATAAAACAGAGGATGTGGTTACAACTTATCTAGGAAGTTATCCAGAGGTGGAATACCCTCCTTCAAGCCTTTGCGCTTACGTATTTCAGCCACAACTTGCCAAGGACGAGAATTTGCATCGTAAGGATCTCCAGGCAAAATCTGCCAATGATCAAAGACACACTGTGGAAAAGCCTGGCCACCAGTGTTGGATCTCAAGTCAGCAGTGAAACCTAATGGGAAGGAAGGAGAAAGAAAAAAAATGGATGAGTTACCAAAAAATTTTGGGTTATTGTGAATTTCTGCACAGACAAATCCCTAAGAATGCTCTTCCAGAACCTGGGTGAGGTACTGTTAGGAAGCCTCCACATTTCAGATGATTATTTCAAGTAGGTAAAAATGAAGACAACTCTGTAGAACTGCAGAAAGACCTGGTGTGACCAAGTAAATAGGCGATAAAATGGCAAATATAATTCAACTTAGCTGAAAAGGCACACGGGAAAAGTTATATTTCCCACATAATGTAATGGGACCTGAATAATCAACTACACCGAGTTTGAGATCTTAGGGTTATGCTAGCAAGTACAAAAGCATTAGCTCAACATTCAGAAGCAGTCAAAAAAGAGAAGTCAGATGCTAGGAACTGTTAGGAAAGGAACACAGAACCGAAGAGAATACCATTATTATTTTTCGTGAAAGCCCACACCTTGAATACCGTGTGCAGTTCTGGTCCCTTCATCACAAAAGCAGATACTGCAGAAGTGGAAGAAGGTTCAGAGAAGGGCAACAGAGATGACCAAAGCCCTGGACTGGCTTCCATGCAGTGAACAACTTAGCAAGCTCAGACTCTTCAGAGTGAAAAGAGCAGCAACTTAGCAGGAAGGATATAATAGCAGTATACAAAATCATAAGTGACATGGACACAYTGGATAAAGATCAGTATCTCATGGTCTTTCCCAATATAAAGGAGACATCAAATGAAGCCAGTAGGAGCCAGATTCAGCAGACATGGAAGGTGGCAGTTCTTCACACAGCTAAGCGTAGATCTGCACAACTCTGCCAGTGCTGTGGATGCTGACATTTTACGTTGATTGAAGGGGGAGATGGAATAAGTTCATAAAGAGAAACCCAACCAAGGGTCACTAAATTTGTATAGAAACWCTCTCTGCCCCAGGAAGCCTTCAAAAGTGGTTACAAAAGATTTGCTGGGAAGCATTACACAAGCTTGCCTTGTTCCTCCTCTTTCCCAAGAACTTGCTTTCAGGTGCTGTCACAAACAAGCTGCTGGTCTAACTACACCTTTAGTCTGACACCACAGAGCCACCTATGTTTGACTGAAGACATACGGGTGTTTCCTTTGCCATTTTCCCCATCTTYATAGTGATGTCATCCCCTTCTCCCAAGTATTCAGTCACAAGAACAGCTTCTCCCTGTGAACTGAGGCTTTGCTACTGTGGAATGACCTCTAACCACTCCTTAGTACTGGTATTTCCCTGTATCTTTGGATCATTGTTTTAGGAAGATTCAACAGCAGCTTTTGCAAGCAACTAGGGAGGCAGTTTTTCAGAATTTGGATGTTAACGTGCCATGCAAGTTGACACTGAGGGTCCAGCGTAATCCATATGCTCCAAAGTCTACGTTTAAACTTTTTGTTCTTCCGTGTTTGGAAAACATGTCTCTTTCCTTTTATGACATTAGTTTAAGCTCTCTGGCAACTTGGGGAAGGGGAAAAAAAAAAAAAAAAAAAAAAAAAGACCCCAGCCTTGTACCACACTGAAAAGTTGAAGTTTCAGGGCAATATAAGAAGGGGAAGATGTAACATTATATTAGAGGTAGTTCTTAAAGATGGGAAAGAAGGTGTAATGCTGTTTAAGCTACTCTGGCTGACATTCTGTCCTTCTAAAAACTAAAAATCAGTAAAAATTTTCTAGCCTGCTGTCACTGAAGTCAAATTCCTTTCATGCAGCTTGCTTCGCAGGAAGGCCTTTTTTTAAAAATGGTGGAAACAGAACCTGGTAAACACTGAAAATTCTTAATTTGCAGAAGGTACTGCACATAATCTTTTTGGCACCCTCTGCTTGCCTGAAAGCCCAATGCAGAAGGCTGCCAGAAACAAAGGAGTCAACTATTTGTTCTAAATGAACGAACCAAAGATGTGAAGAGACAACAGGAAGAAACTTGGAGCTAACGAAACGGGAATTCTTAAGTCTGTTTCATCCTGCAGAGTTCTTTCTTTAGCTGCATATGGGTAATAAATAAAGAGCCGTCTTACCAAATGACTCATTTACAGGTAGGTATGCCTTGACCACGAACATTGGGGTTCCTGCCACTTGGGATTCTTCAAAAACATGTCCACGTTTCCTGTTCAGGACACCATAGATCCCACCAACCACTTGCTCTGGGCACTATTAAAAAAAAAAAAAACAAAGAACAAAAAACTACCAAGTAGTAAATCGCCAGTTATTAAAACACAGCCAGAAYGCATGCAGCATGAGGCAATCCCTCTACACAGATCTCCCGATTTTTCTCCTGTATTTGCTCTTTTCTGAGAGCAATTTCTCTCTTCTGTAACAAGTGGCTTCCCTCTCACTTCCAAGAAAACATCTGTCAGGAGCTCTGCCTGCCTTCTCTGCCTCTCATAACTGTGCAGTCTCCAATTACTGTATATACCAACTAGACTGGTTTGAAGTTCACATATTGAGTCAATGAACTGCCTACAACTATCCTCTGGCAAAAGAAAGCAGAGTTTTCTGGCTCTTTATAATAAATACAATTACTACAGGAGAATCTCACCACACATTATCTTAGAAGTCACAACATGACGGACAAATGCTTTGATAAAACTCTATTTAAATAAACACACACATGCACTTACACATACCACTAAGTTTGCACAACCCCCTCCTTTGTCATGATAGGTCTCACAAGTCATAGAGGTGAGAAAATTCTCCATTTCCATGCTTTATCTTTACTTGCATTCATCTTCTTCAGTCCTCATGGCTAAGACATTTTTAAGCAACTGAGATGACAGATTTCCTGCCCACCACCCAGCAGTGTAGTCTCGAATTAATTTTTAAACGGGGTTTTAAATCTTCTAATCACTGCTAAGACAGTTAAGACAAACTGATAGGCGAACAATTGTACTTGGGGATAAAAATACTTTTAGCTTAGAATACATTTCCAAGGCTCCTTCATGGAAGAATTTCATTTACCAAGAAAAAMCAATTATTCAAGCAACAGAAGTTAATGTTTAACAGCTCAAAAGAGAGCTTATTAAAAAAAACAAAAAAACAAACAAAAAACCCACCCAAAACCCCACACCTTCCTTGCTGCTCTTTCTTGGTATTTAGGATACCCAAAGTTTGTTCTCCCAAATATTTACAGTGACAGAAAAAGAGCAGGAAAAAAGAACGAATCATAACTTTCCCAAGGGCACTGGCAGTTCATAGAGAACAGTRCAATTCACCTTCCCTCCTGCGTTTTGCTGCTTCTATTCAAGCTCTTTCTTATTTTGGAATGAAAAGGTATCCTCAAATAAAGTCTTTATAACACTGATCTAAAACAGCTATTAYTGTTTCTTGGAAGAGAATGCAGAAACATGATTATATATTTCTCTCTGTCTCAAGTATAAAACCCTGTTTCATACCTGGATTTCTACCAGATAGATGGGCTCCATAAGCCTGGGTTGCGCTGTCAGCGTAGAGGCATGCAGAACCCGCCTAGCGGTGGGAATGATTTGCCCACCGCCGCGGTGAATAGCGTCAGCATGCAGAGTGACATCGTGGATATCAAAACGAACRCCTCGCATGTTCTCCTCACACAAGACACCCTGCAGGATTGAAAGGGGGAAAAAGAGTGGTGTAGTATTACTCAGTTTCCGAGATAGGAACCCTCCCTTAGTAGGATTCTGGCCTTCTGATTTAAGTCACTCATGGTGATACTGAACAGTTATATTCAGATCAAGGCAGTCTATACATACAGGAAGGACTTTCCAAGAACACCAGCATTTCCGAACTCATGTTTGGAATGAACACTGAAATGCCTGCAGATAACAAGCTGTTCATTACGTAGGATGAGTGACACACATTCTTCAGTGGTGGACAACCTCCAGCTCCCCCCTGCCCCATTCCCATTGGTTACAGACAATTTCTTAAGATTTCACACGAATAAATATTACAGAGCTCAGATACATTTCAGTAACACAAGATATAAGTAAAACGCATAGAACTATACTTACTTCTTTGGTAGCCCACTGGAAGCCAGCAACAACGCTGTCTTTGATTTCGTTTAGATACTGGACACCTTTTGTGATATCAACTAAGATATTTGGACCCGTACCATCAGGTCCGAAGCACCAAATCTTACGGGCCTCRGATACATCCCACTCATATTTCTCCGCCAGGTAACGTGCACGCTGCTTCAGTTCTTGACGGGAACTGACTTCCCCTTTGTCTACATCCTCTGCCAGACCATCRGGAAAGGGCCGAGCCTTCATGTACAGCCTGTTGTGTTTGTTGGGAGATTTGGATAAGCACATCTGGTTCGACTCTTCACCAACTGTCTCACGATAGGACACAACTGGGTCTGATTTCTGCCAAGTAAATCAAAGAAAAAGATTTTCCTCAGCTGAAGTACAAAGCTGATTATGTAAATCATTTCCATATACCAATGAAAYGCTAATAATAAACTGCTGCTTCTCCTTAGGCAGTGTGTTTAATGCTAATTTCACTGTCATACAAGCATGCTCTGCCAGCTTCATCGAGAGAAACAGCAACATTTTCAGTTGCATATCAACAGTTACCATCATGGTTCACCTTAGTTTTCTGGTTCACTAGAATTTTCTCACACCTCTTCCCAATTCTAAGCTCGTTAGTGAAACTACTAACGAATTCCCATTATTACTTGAATGGTTGGTCTCCTTTTAAAAGTTTCTAATTGCTTTAAGAAAGYTGCTCTAAGAAAACCACCACCAGCAGATTAAGATGAGATTTTYCAAGGTTAATGTTTAGTCATGTTCCGTACATTGCAATTCACAAAAATCCTTTTATACCTTAATTGGAATACAAGCATGATCTTCTTCCAGATCTTTAAGGCAAATTTCTAGATGCAGCTCCCCAGCTCCAGCAATAATGTGTTCACCAGACTCTTCAATAATACACTAGAACAGGAAACAGCAGGAAGTAAACATTTTAAGAATTTATTAGTATTAACAGAAACACAGAGGCTAAATAAGAAAAATGTCAGATCCCAAAACTGCTCAACAACGAGTATTGGAAAAGTTAGCAACGTATCTATATATTGTTTCTTTGTGGTTCAGGAGTGATCCAGAATGAATCTCCTCACTCATCAGCAAAACAATACTTTCAAATAAAGCGTGGCAGCYAATTTGAATACCGCTCAACAAAATTATGCAGGAAATTATGGTGAAAAGTGAAAAACACTTCATTACACTGAAACTGCATGGGGAATTCAGGTTGGCCAAAGAAACCTCCTATCTTTAATTGGGTCACTACAGCTGTCATGAAACTCAAGGTCTTTAAAAATGCACGGTACAGAGGTCCAAAAAAAAAAAAAAAAAAGCTGTCATGAAACTCAAGGTCTTTAAAAATGCACGGTACAGAGGTCAAAAAAAAAAAAAAAAAAAAAAAAAAAGAATAACTTCCTGTCCTCCTGATGTATTTCAGTATTTAAAAAAAATATATAAAGAAGAGTACTGCTCAAAGACCAATCTAACTTGCAGAATCTGGATTTTTCCTCAGGATCTTCCTATTCAAATTCTGACTAAACTTATCCCTATTTAGCTTGTGTTACCTCAAACAATCATAGCAGAACACTGTCTTGAGTCTGCAGCCATGCTATTAGATCACAGAAAGAGCTCTCTATGAACAAAGTTGAGTCCTTTGGATATTTCACTGCAAACCAACAGCTCTAAAGCTAAAACTTAGCATAGCTAACACTCACCTGAACCATAGGATCAGACTTGGCCAGACGCTTTAGACCTTCAACTAGTTTTGGTAGATCAGCAGGGTTTTTTGCTTCAACAGCAACACGTACAACTGGACTAACACTAAATTTCATCACTCTCATGTTGTGGGCATGTTCAAAGGTGGTAATGGTACCCGTCTTCACCAAAAACTGGTCAACACCAACTAGACCAACAATGTTGCCACAAGGTACATCCTCAATGGGCTCAACATAACGACCCATCATCAAAATGGTTCTATAAAGACAGAGGATGAGCAACAATCCTTGAATATTTGTTTTAGCCTTAGTATTTCCAAAAAGCTATGCCTTTTCATAAAAAGGAAAATTGCCTATTATTTGCCTAAAATCCCTCTGGATTACTGATTTTGTTAAACAGAAAAAAAAAGTCTCTTAAAAAGAAATAAAAATATTCCTTCATTAGGATCTCAAAAACTAAAAGCAAACATTTGTTTTTGCATGCAATCCTCTTCAAAAGAAATGCACTATTTTCATCTACCTTTGAATAGGTTTTAGGTAAAGATCTTCCTTCTTGCCAGGTGTGTAGTTTGGTCCCATGATTCGAACTTTCTGTCCAGTAGAAACAATGCCAGAGAAGACTCGCCCAAAGGCATAGAAACGCCCCTTATCAGACGTGGGGACCATTTTGGAAATATACATCATCAGAGGGCCCTTGGGATCACAGTTTTTTACACCTGCAGTGAAACACGTATCTGTATCATACACATTTTCTGTGAGACTTCAAAAGTTAGAACTATATACATACGACTTCCAAAATTCAGTGAACCTTATCTTTCAGTCAAGAAGGGACAAAAGYGTGGAAATACAGGAATTACAACTACGGCTATCTTAAAGTTTGTTAAGGTAATGGTTCATTAGCGTTGTTGTTTCTTCCAATACTGAGACCTTTGTTAAAACTTATTTTCTTGCTGCAGAAGTTTCACTCTTCTGGTAGCATTCCATTATTTTAGTCTCTATTAATGCAGCCTAGTCCCAGGAAAAGTCTAGGACAGAGGGATTTAAAGATGTCCTGTAATCCATCAGAATCCAGAAGATAAAATAGTACTAGAATGCTAGGTGTTCAGTGACCACATTGATGGTATGGTCAGAAGCAAGACTTCTAACCCGAAGTCCTGTCCTGTTTTTGCAAGGAAGAGTTAATGGTTCATTAAACAGATGCACTCTCATAGATGAACTTCTCTTCTGCTAATATTGCACTTGAAAATAACTTCAAATATGATTTATTTATTTTAACATCTGTGGATTTCTAAGGGAAGTGACAAATGTACAGAGAACCTAGACAAGCAGATACTGCAGGAAGCACTCAAGCTGAGAACCATATTACAGATGAGTACTTCCAAATGCATCAGTGAGAGACCCACGGCCCTTMATCAGATTTGGATTCAGCTATTTGCCCATTACCTAGTTATGACCTCAGCTACACCTGCACACAGCTGGGAGATGGTTCCCTTTTTTTTAAATGATATTTTAGTTCAAGTAGCTTCAAGATCTCCCTTAGCAACTTTAGGTAGAGATCAAATCAGAGAACAGTAACAACAGGTTCGCTATTATGGGACATGTTAGAACTGTCTGAAAGCAAAATATCTTGTGATGATTCTGACTGTGACTGAGGTGAAAAAAAAAAAAACAAAAAAACCCCCACAGGATTCACTAGGAGACCATAACCAAAGCTTCAGAGAGAATGAGGTAATGAACTTGCTGTTCTGCCCCTCTTTTACAGTATATCCAAGGCCACTACACTCTATCTTCCTGCTCATCTCATCTGCACATTCTCTGAATCTAAAGAAAATACAACGTGGTTTCACACATGTCAACATCCAGTACGTCAGGATATAAAGCAGGTTTTATTTGCAGTACCCCAAGGCTTTTACTTTGCTTACTTCTGGTAATACTTGTTCAATAGTGTCCCAAACTAGTAATTATCATTGCGCATAAAAACCTAATCCAAATCCATTTTAGGCCGTTTTTAAGTTGATCCATTTTACTCATCTGTGCAGTAGTGGTGCTGTGTTTTCAACAGCCCCTAGTAGGCTAGAAATATTTTTTTTACCCATAGCAGCTTCATCATCAGGTGGCCCCTCATAAAGAAGTTCACAACGGTATTTCTGTGCTGTTACAGGGGAAGGAAGGTGAATGGTGATCATCTGAAGCAAGGCATCTCCAGCAGGCAGCCAACGGCGCATTACGGCCTAGGGACCCAAACACTAATTAAAACGTGTTTCAACAAAYACAATAACCAACTCCAAAATTCCTGGATAGCATGTAAAAGGCTATACTGAGGTGTGCAATGTAAAAAGTTTAAATGTAATGTAAATGCTTAAAATTTCCCTGCAATTACTTAAATCTTGTTAAAGGCAATGAGCAGAATACATATTTAGAACAAACAAGATGAACATCTATGTATTTGAATTACTGAAAGGCAACATTCTTCATATTCTCTTTTCTTTGGGCTAGTGACCTACATTTCAACAGAAAGATTAGGTTTTACAGATTATATGAAACTCCTGAAATGAAACATGAGGACCCTTGTTCTTCTGCCCTTGTAATCTGACAACAGATTACAACAGCAGAAAGAAGCAGCTCCATAAAAAAATCGCATTTTATCTATATACAGAGATAAAAATAAAAACAAATGTTTTATTAAATCTCTATCCATTTGCCACAGTGATGTGACTGGATTCCCCTTCTCCAGTGATTAATTCAAGAACTTCCCACATGTTTCCCCCCCCGGCCCCCTTTATGTGGGGTTTAACATACCTAAAGAGTACATGGGTTAGCACAGGAACTGGGCAGAGTTTCTTGAAGTCTCTGTTTTTCACACTGAGTGCTGCATAAAGAGTGACCCTGTGCTTCCAGACATTACTCTTCAAAACGTTTAACAGAATTCAGCAATATTGTTGAAAATATAAGAACGTGTGAGAGCCAACCATGAAGCCGTATTTCTGACTGATTATATAACCACAGCATACACGTGTGGCCACACGCACACTTTCTATCAGCATTGCATTTACACTTTGAGAAGAGTGAGGGAAAAGGGTATTTGGTTGTTTTCTTTTGATGTACAAAATTAAATCTCTCTTCTTAAATCAAAAAAGRCATKTCTTTCATATGCAGCAACATGCTTAAGTCTTGTTCTCTCTCTAGAAAATTCAGTACAGYACATCACAGAGTACTTTAGTTCAAATCGTGACATTCCAGATGCACAAGTTAACCACTGATCAGATTATAAAATGACAATTAAGAYAGTTTTCTTGGATTTTAGAAGGACCTAGAAGATTGTTCTCACTACACAGCTGAAGGGTAAGAAATGCTACCACTCTGGCAATTCGAAGAAAGCAGAAAGGCCATTTTACCTTAAGAAGGGGTTTCCCTTCTTTATCTCGATCTTCAACATCYAACTTGATATCAAGTTTCTCTATCAGTTTGGCTGCCTCTTCCTTCTTAAAATTCATAATGGCATCAAAGATCTGTAACAAGTTTATAGTGACTGGAATATATAATATAGATTTTYTACTTAACATGTATCTTAAACAACCTGTATGTCTGAAAACCTTCTGGCTTTCTCTATGTTCTGGGCTTTTGTTTGAGAAACTACTCACAAGGGTCACACAGCTCAAGATTAACAGATAATACCAAATGTTTCTAATTTCAAAGCAAATTCCAAACTCCTACCAGAAGAGGTTCACACAAAAGAGACATACATTTCTTTAATCTGCCAAAATACAGAAGGTGTAATTTTAGTGTTAAAATATAGCATTTGGATTTACCTTCTTCTATCTCCCTCCCACCTTTTGCACACTTCTTTTACCTCACCATTTTTCTAGCATCTACAGAAAACATGGATCTACATCAGAGAGAGGGCAAGACTCTTAGGCTTTTCCAAGAGTTAGTTAGCCTGCTAAACTAAAGAAGTCTCCCCTTACAGCCTTTAAATAAAATTAAGACAGAACACTGCTTTACCTTAAAGATAGGATCCAGAATTAGCTGGCAAAACGTCCGTGGCAACTTCTTTCCATCTGGGCTAGTGGCTGATTTACTGAATTTTCCAGTTGCTGGATCAAAATATCTAAAGAAGATGTTATTTTTACTCATCCAGTTTGAACTTCAGGAGTCCCCACTTTTCCTGAAAATTTCTGCTTAGTTATTTCAGAACAAAAACTTTGGAAAGTTTCATATTTAAGCAGTTATTAAAATAGCAGAAGAGTGGCTAATCCTTATTTGAATGTAGCACTGTTAGATGTTTGGTGTGGGAAAGGGAGGGGCTTGGGTGTTTTGGGAGGGATTTTTTGTCATTTTTTGTTTGTTTACTAAACTTCAATACACTGACTTCRGTTTGCATTTTTAGGCTTTTACAGGGAACTTGGTACTGTAAGCAAAACAGCTTCCACGAATTCTTTTACTCCATCCTGTTACCTGCAACTGTGTTTTAAAGCCTTGCTAAAATCATTTAAATACCATGCAAGACAAATCTTGGAGTATCCCAAGAGGTAAACAAGTCAAGGTAGGTTAATTAGAAGACACCAGAAGACAGGCTAATATTCTTTGAGCTTTCACATATTCATAAAGTAGTCAGTTAACAGCAAGCTGTATACAGATCTAATTTGAAATTAATTCCATCTTTTACGAGATACAATTTGAGGCTCATTAAATTCATAGAAATACTCATTAGTAACAAAAGACTTTGGACTTGGTCTGTAATCTCTCGTTGCATATTAATTTTACCTAGACAGTTCAATAAAAGCATTTCCAGTCTGAAGTTCTGAGAATGAATCTTCTGTTTTTATGGAGTAGGTTATCAGAACTGACCAAAAATGCATGTACGGCATAATTGTATTACAAGTGGTTGTCTTTTGGGGATAAATAAATACACCGTTGCAAGAGTTACCAATTCTTGTCTCTAATCATGTCTCTGACTAGCTTTCTAAGCTGCCCATGAAAGCTGAGTTTTACAGAAACATGAACTCAATATGCACTGATACGCATCGCTGTGATATTCTTAAAGAGCATCACTGTGGTATCTAAGCAGATATCTACATTCATTCCATACTGTGTCACTTACTTATCACCCCAGAGCTTTTTCATCATTTCTTCCACTTTCTTTGAACGCTCAACGGGAGGCAGTTGTGCTTTTTCACCTTTAGCAGCAAATTTGGCCACATACATCTCGGCAAACTGCTTCAGAGTAAATGCCCAGCCATGCAGACCAGAGCCAAACCCAACAGTACCAATAACTGGATCAATCTTTAAAAGGGGAAAAAAAGTGAATGCATTTCACAAAACACCGAGTTGAAATGTTTCAATTGTTTTCAATGGCAGGTAGCATRAGTGAAGATGCCAAATATTTTCTGGAACATAAGAGACAGAAYGCAGAGAAATATTTCCCCTAAAATAGGTCTGTTAAATCTCACTTTGAAGCAAGGGTCTTACTTTGTCCCACACTGCAGGAGTATTTATAACAAAGGCTAAAACAAAAACTTCACAGATATGTTTGTAAAGTCCTATGTGGGATTTGRAAGATCATAACTTTGTAAAAAATATCATCTGAATTGTTAGCGAACTTTCTCTGGAAGTTAAAATACGGGTGGCTCACTTCTGCCCTGCAGATAAAACTGGTATGACTTAAGAATGGCCGAGATTAGTGTAGTATAACAACCAGACTACGAACCCAGCCAAGAGTCCCCCGTTSCACTAACTAGACGATACTGCAGTACGTTCAGTAGAGTTATATTTAAGCAACGGGAAGCAGGTTCAACAACTCTGGTCGTGGTGAGAAGGTCTGCCGTGCAGCTATTCGGTGGAAAAAGAAAATATATCCAAAGCAGCCTTATTCTGATAGTCCCTTATTCTAACAGCTGGACCATCAGARAAGACTCAATTGACGGTGTTTTTTTTATCTTATTATTCTCAACTGCTATATAGGAAATAATATTCGTGTTTCTAGTTTTAAATCTTTCTTCCCAATCTCTAATATATTGAGATGTAGGTACTGGTAGAGYCAAAAACACCTACATCTTCAGATCAGAAAATAGCTAATGAAATTTCTTATCAGCCAGCAATTAATAGTAAACTGCTAAATAGACATCTGCCTAAGAAACCAGGAAAAGGATTCATGGTTGCCTAGGTAGGAAGCTGAAGAGCAGAAAGGCCATGTTTCTTGTCACTTAAGTGACCTGAGCAGCAAAGTCAGGAAAACAAAGCTAATCTTCTGGCTCCTGGTCCTATGGCCTTCAAGCCAYAGCTTCCTCTCAGCAATTTCCCCCAGGCAAACGGCTGACATTTGCTCTCCAAAATAGGATTTCAATCAAAGCAAAGTTTTAAAGTTTTCTTTACCATAATATTACCCATTGGTCCAGTTTCACCCTCTCCGTAGGTGGAAATGATGACATTGACATTTTCCACAATACGYTGAAATGTCTGGTAAAGTTCCTCAGGCTCCAGCTGTAATTCCAACAGAGCACGATCCATTTTGTTCATCATCAGCACTGGTTTGATACGTTCTGCAATTGCCTGYCGCAGAACAGTCTCTGTCTGTACACAAACCCCTTAAAAAATAAAGTTCAATTAAAATGTGTATTATATATAGGGCCAAGGTCTCTAACCTACTTTTTGCAAAGGTGATTATAAAATTCTAACTGGGAATTCATTGGTAGTCTCAGTGCTCCCTGCAACTTGCATTACTCGGTTGCAGGCATTGCTCCATTTTCTAACTGAGGAAGGAGAAGAACAAGAGGCAGCTCAAGAACAAGAGGCAGCTCCATGCCCTAGGATTTTGCTGAAGGATGGATTTTGTCTCCCCAGTTACTCTGCATTCAACCCACAAGCCCCATACAAAATGGATTTTACTCTAAGATGCAGGTAAGAGGAAAGGCCAGGGAATAAAATTACAAATTAAAATTCACGCCATTAGAAGTTAAAGAAAGAAGCTTCAAAGAAAGAAGCTTCACGCACCACTCGTGATTTTTTCTTAAGAAGAAAAAAATACACTGAAATCTTTTTCATTAGAAGAGCATGTTTACCTGAGACACAGTCAACCACAACAAGGGCACCATCGGTGACGCGAAGAGCTGCTGTAACTTCAGAGGAAAAATCAACGTGTCCAGGGGAGTCAATTAAGTTAATAAGAAAACCCGAACCATCCCTGCACTGCTTGATAAAGGCCAAGTCATTGTCTGAGAGTTCATAATACATAGAAATTGCCCTGTGAGAGAAGACAGTTCATTTTAACAATTTAATAATTTTTAATAATTTGCTGATTTTAAAACTTGCATAGGTCAGGCACCTATACCTTCTTGATGTACGTAAAAGAAAAGGAAGAACCACGATAAGACTTCAATATTTCTGTTGATAAAATTCTTGGGATCTAAAATGCTTTGGGTGCAATTAATTTTTATTCTTATTCAAAATTAGCACYTCAAAATAGTGGTCATACCACAATATTGCTGTCAGACACCTGTAGAGTCACAGTCCAAATCACTTTACAACTTGTTAACTTTGCAGTTGCAGTTATCATAGAGAGAGGTAATACTAACAAGACAGAGCCCACCGCAGTTGCTTGGGGGAACAGTATATTAGTCTGTAAGCAATTCAATAAAAAAACAAAACAAAACAAAACAAGGTCACTACTAAGAATCTTTCTGAAAGCATCTTTTTCCACATTGAAGAGCAGGTAAGAATGGTCTCTGAAAATCATTTAAGCTGTACTCCAATATTGCCTATATTCCACTCAGAAGATAGATGACATGGACTGTGAACTTCAGTTCAATAATATATAGCTTGATTGAAATGTCAGCTTAAAAAAGAAACTGAAAGCATACAGGCTTTGAGCAAACAATTTTTCAGTCTTCAGACTAAAAAGAAAAAAACAAAAACCAGAAAAACTCTTACGTAGACTTGATTGTGATGCATCTTTCTTGTTCRTCTTTCCGTGTGTCTGTGAATCGCGTTTCCCCTGCTCTGGCTGAAGCAATGATGCCTGCTTTGCACACCAASGAGTCTGTCAATGTCGATTTGCCATGATCAACATGAGCAATCACAGACATATTCCTAATATTGGACTTCTTGTCCATGATCGCCCGGATCTGGTCTACTGTGAAATTCACCTGAATGAGGGTTAAAAAAAAAAGACAAGAAGACAAGATGCCTCCTTTTCAAGTCTACAGAAGTTGATGCGACATTTTAAATGCTTACCATTTGTTATTAAATTAACATCTAAAGAGGAAATGAAGTTGCTCATAATTTTAAGCTTAGCATTACAGACACTTATTCACATTTTTGGCATGGTTTTATAATTACAAAGAGTGAAGGCATAACTTAAAATACAGCTTATATTTAGTATCACAAAAGGGCAATAATCAGAAAAATKAAGGATTCACCTGTGGAGGCAGAACAGCTAATCTCAACCAAATGTTACAGGAGGGCTAGTACATACAGCTGCAAGCTGCAGCTCTCATCACAGCTTCCACACRTGTCCTGCTCCTCTCCTCCCACCACCGCCCCTCACTTTGCCAAGTTTTCCTCCCACACCCCCCTCTCCACCTTCCAAGGCTTTTCAGGTATTTAAAAAAAAGAAGAAATATTYTAGCTTTAGGTTTGATATTGTTTCAAGCCATTGTTCCTGGTTTTAAGAGCAGCCTGGGTCTTCTGCTTTTTCAGCCAATATATTAGCCGTAGACACTGGTGCTCCACCTCAGTCAAAAACCTCTTTAAAAAGGATTTAATTAATGAAGTGCAAAAATTTCAGAGTCTGTCTCCTAAAAGACATCCTGGAAAGAATTTTTTTCATTTCTCTAAGTTATTCCATCTCTTTTCAAAAGCAGACAGTTTCCTCCATTCAATTTGAAGAAAAAAATCCTGACCCTAAGAAACCCTGGTAAATACGCATTAAACATGTGACAACTTAACAGTGGAAGATGAGATCTTATTAATCTACACCCATCTCTCATTCTGTAGAGGGAGTCACCCGCAGGTCACAGGAATACATTTAACAGGATTATTCTTGCAAATCTCTTTAATGTATGAAGTGCTCATAGGGATATGGAAAATGGCAGAACAAGGAGAAGAAAATGATGGGGAATATTAAACACACACACACAAATCACATAATTATACCACACTAGTTTATACTAGTTGTTCAAGGGAAAAAAGATGCACCAGAAGAAAAACTTAAATAGGTTCTGCATCTACACTTATTATAACTAACTTAGTTATAATTGACACAGAAATAAAGAAACACACGCTTGTATCGCTACACCAAGAAACGTTTCTAACAGTCCAGGTCTTAATGAGCACATCGGAAGACAGGGGACCTGTCTTCTTGCAATAAGATATTAATAAAAAGAATCAGCTGAGCTCCAAATATACCTGCAAGGCAAAACAGGGCTTTTATATATTAACAGATACACTTCTGATGTGTACCTTTATTACYGCATATTCCTATAGTAATTTCGGATATTCAGCTCAACTTTCTCATTATACATTTTCTCAAGAAAATGGCTCTCAATAAAAARGAATAATTATAATTAAAATAAGTAAATTCTTCTTAAGAGATAAAAATTCTCTAAACCAAACAGCAGCCTGGCCTTTCCCCCAAAATCTATTATTGTCCCATTTTAACCTATGTTTAAAGTCCCCTTCCTACCCCAAAGTCTCCAATGGGAAAAACAACCCCAAACCAACCCCGCTTTGTTTTCTGTTAAAGAACATTTAGTACAAACAAGAAAATTTTTAGAGTATGCCCAAGGTTTTTTTAGTGATTCACCTCAGGCACTTCATTTTACATTTTGTTCTGTTGGATTATCCTTCAGTTTAATAAACACCAATTATACTTAATTCTTTTCTAGCCTGTACCAGGCTGTCGTGGCATTCAGTCTCACGCACTTTAAAATTCACATACTTTTTCTGAGACCTAGAAATATTTCTTTCCTCTTTCTTCTTTCCATTTAAAGAGAACAGCTGCACTATTTTTTTTTCTTTCGACAACATTTTTTCCATTTATAATAGTGCTGTACTAAAGAAAAAAAAAATCAGTACTTATCAAGAATTAAATATAATGATAGAAAGAGCTGTACCAAATACTTGTATTTCATAATTTAAATAAATACTTAAGTGCTGGTAAGTATACCTACCAGCTCTCTGTATTTGTTAATTATACATTTCTTTTTCTTAACAGACCCAGTGACATTTAGTTCTGATAAATATTTAATTAGTACAGATTTCACTTTTAACTAAAATCTGTATTTTTCCTTTGTCTTCAGAGTTTCCAATATATTTATATACACAAGCAATACTGTGGTCTACTTTTGGGGCAAGGAGCAGAGATGACAACAATAGTTTATTTCTTCCTTATTCTTTAAGCATACAGGTCTTCTACACATGTCCACTTAGATTAATTCTAAATGTAAACTTCATGCGCATTTTCCTCCTAAAGGACTAGATGTTCTCACAGACTGCTGAAGCTGTTCTTGTAATCTGAGTTAGGGTGGTATCTGAGTTGTAAAATCCTTGATTTGGGCCTAAAAACAGTGAAGCCTTACTCTCCAGCTGGGATCTTTMCGTTCACCTGAAGCAAAAGCTCCAAGTTTTGATCCTTATCTTCATGGCATTCAGGGGCCCAGGCTGAGGATACTAAAGTCTTAACTAAAGTTTCAAGGGTAAGACTGTTGTCATCAATGACACTACTTTCTACAACAGAATAGAGCCCATCTGGAGCAGAAGATGAGACTTCCCTGGCTATCAACCAAAGGTATAAGAAAACCTCTAGAGAAACCAAAAGCTATCAAAAGCTTCACTGCTCCCTACTCAGAACACATACATAATGCAATACAGAGTTTATATATATATATATTCTAAACAAAATATTCTCAAGTTTTTTCAGTATCACTGCTTGCTGGAATATAGTAATTTCTCCATCAAAATTACTCGAATTCTTTATTCTTTGCATTTGGCTATCAGACTGATTTGAACAACCATTGAATTTACCAAGTGATTAGGTTTGCAGAGGTTAATTATTATTAACATTGATAAAGAATTTACCTGAACAAAAACCTGCAAGCGTTACTAGTAGTTATATTTCAGTTTTCTACTAGGTCATTGATGAAATCGTTAACTAGCATTAGAACRCAACAAATTTCTCCAAGAGCCTATCTGATCATTTCCTTTAGCTAATTAATTCATCAGCAACTATTGTTTTGAAGTTGAAGTATTTACAGACCATATTCAATAAAACAAAAGCTAATAAAGAGTCAGGATGTCACTATTGTCTAAATAAGTATGATACTGCAAAAGTTCTAACAATATTACATATGTCTTTAAGAGAGAAGATTCTCATGGAAAAACACTTAAAAATCCTTCTAAGAGACTTATTTACTACTATGATGATGGCTCTATCCCTCAATCTCACCAGCATTATGCTGCCATCCTTCAGTTCTCTACTCATTATGTCTCAGAAAACACATTCCTGTTTCTGTCTAGAATGAACTTCAGGACAATTTTTTTGCTTGCTGTCGTACACGGATACACAGGAAACCTTAACTATTCTGCAGCAAGCATTTTATAACAAGATCCTTTGATCCAGTTAGCCTTTTGAACTGCTTCCAAACAACAGAAAGACTCCAGTGATATTCTCCCAACATAGTCAGTATCATGCATAGATCGTTTATGACATTAATACTGACTGACAAGTTTAGGTAAATAGCACTTTTATTATTCTCTCTTTCAGCTAAAGAGCTCAATTCTAGTATTAATATTAACGTCTTACATGTTCCAGAAGTTTCTGCCATAAGGCATTAATAAGTAAGTGCTACCCACTTTTAAACATTTTATTTACCACTTGATTTACCCAAATGCCAAAACAGAATTTATTGTGTGTGTTGTTCTATAATGGAGAGAGGCAATGGCATCACAAAAATCTTTGTCATAAATACAACTGAAAATACAGCCAGATTACAAATTAATAATCAAATTAATTTTAAAGCTGTTTTTCATTAAAGAGCTGTTACAGAGTTTCTGATCAGCTGTCCTAGAGGGCAACTGGATCAAAGTATTTTGCCACAAAATGCTTGCTGCTGAGTAGTTAAGGTCTTCTGTAAATATGTGTCAACAGCAGGCAAAAAAAACCAAGATGAAAGCAGTATTTGCAGAAGTGAAAAACATGGATATTTTAGTAAAAACTGAACACCCCTTTTGCCAAAATCTCAAGTTTTATGGCCACTACAGCCAGACAGTGGCCTTGCTCCTTTTGACTACTGCATGACATTATTTGGGCAGCCCATATTGCAGCACTGCTTATCACTGGCTATTASTAACACCCCAGAGCAGACGGTCTTCCTCTTCTGCAGAGCATCCTCTTCTCTTAAAAAGGTTCAAATTCTCATTGTAATGACCCACTATATAGCTTCAGTTCAGAAATACGCATTCTAAAAACAGGGAAAATGAAGCCACTTATTGAAGCTCACCTAGGTAACTAGGATATGCATTTTGGTAAAAGATGAAAACAAACAGAAGATGAATACCACAAAAAGTCAAAAGAATAAAATTATRAAAAAAGAAAGGTTCCAATAGCATTAATCATCAAGAAACGCAAAGATGTGCGGGCATCTATTTTTATCACAGAAACAGGCTGGTCAAATCTGATTCACTAAAATAAGAAGAGAATCAGAACAGATTAAACACACTACTAAAACGGCTGTTATTCAAAGTAACAGGACGGGTTTGCCACGGGGGGAAAAAAAGCAAAAAAGCAAAAAACACAAAACAGTACCCTGCAGTGTTTCTAGCAGACCGATTTCCTAAGCAAATGCCGCTAATCCTCCCCCTGCTCCCCTCCCCGTGCACCTGACACCCTCGTGAGCACCCGCATGGCGAAACGCAGGTGAATAAGGTCGCGGCTGCCCCGGTGCAGGGCGGACGGAGACGCGCTCAGCGCCGCCCCGGCCTCGCCGGGCTCCTGTCAGCGCCGCCGCCCCGCTCCCGGCCAACCCGGGGGCGTCAGGGCTGAGGGAAAATACGCGGCTCCTCGGAAGCTGCTTCGGGATCCAGCGGCGGCCGCGGGCCGGCCCAGCCCGGCTGCCCCAGCCCCGCCGCCGCCGCCCGCCTGAGAGGCAGCGCGGTAACGGACACGAAGATGGCCGCCCCCCCCCCGCGGCAGCTGCCCTCCTTCAACGTGCGCGAAGGGCAAGGCTGCCTCGGAAATACCGCGGTGGGCAGGCAGCTGGGCCGCCGGCCGAGCGGCACCGGGCCGCCTGCCCAAGGGAGCACTCACCATGGTGGCGGATGGCGCCGGATCCCACCTGCCGCCGCCGCTACTCGCCCTCCCGGCTGCCGCCTCAGCCCGGCTGCGGGAGGCGGGAACRAAACCACAGAGATCAGCTGTTGCCGGGCTAGAGCATCCTCTTCCCCCCCCCCCTTCTTCCCCACCCGCACAGCGCGGCCGGCGCTCTAGTGCTCGCCGGGCGTCTATGGTGCGTGGGGGGGCGGCGCTGGGGGTCCCCGTGCCCTGTTTCGCCGTCCCTGGCCGCCTGCTCCCGGCGTCTCCTTTCCCCGGGAGAGGGGGCAGCTGGCCGCTCTCGGGGCGAGCTTCCCGCCCGGTCCTCCCCGGAGCCTCACCCAACGGTCGCTCGCGCCCCTAACGGTCGCTCGCGCCCCCAACGGCCGCCGGGGCCCTCGAAGGAGCGGCGGCGGCTCCCAGAGCCCGCGCCTACGAGGCAGCAGCGAGGGGAAGGGAGCCGCCGACGGGCACGGGGCGGCAGTGACAAGCCGGGCACTGGCCTCCTCGGCCGCCACAGGCGTTTGTGGGGTCCGCGGGCTCAGCCGGGAGTTAATTCTCCTGCGACAGGAGCCTCGCCTGTGAACCCCAGGGCGCTAAGTACTGTAGGGACGGGGAAAAGAAACCCCCTGCTCCGAAGACAGCGTTTTTTAATTATTTTGTACCCTTTGGAGCCCTCCCGGCTCTCCGGGAGGCGCTGCATGGAGCCTTCTCCCTTTCCCGCTGCGCAGCCTGCAGGGGGAGATGCAAACACGACGTTGGTATTTTATGGCTGCCGTACGGCAAACACCGCGGCACTCGGGTTTGTCTCTAAAATGTTTAGTTCCAGAGGGGTAGGTTTGATGGCTTGCTTTGAACAGATAGTTAGACTTGATGCCATAACCCCTGATTAGTTACTTTTAAAAATAGGTTACATGACTTATCAGTTCCACGCTAAAATGCGAAGACCACATCGTGGCYCTTTAAAAATAACTTGGCTGTCATTAAAGACACTAAAGTAATAACAGTGCTTCACATTTTTAATACAGACTTTCATCCAAAAATGTCTTTTAGAAATGTTAGGTAATTAAATTGTCAAGCATAGAGCGCATGAATGTCTTAACTGAAAGCAGCAACTTCTGGGATCAAATTAAATGAAAATTTATACAGTAATACTTCCTAAAAATTGAAGATCAGAAAAGAATATCAAATCAAAGTATTATGTAACCATATTGTTATATATACAGCACTGTGGATGTAATGGCACTGTCAACCGTACAGAATGAGTGGTCCACGTGAGAAATAGCTTCCAGCCTTAGGCAGGGGAAAGCGATGTCATGTTGATTTTAAGCGGACTTCTGCCCAGGGAGGACTTGCAGGATTTTACTCAATTAGATAAGTTTAATAAAAGCTAATACATTTCAAATGTCAAAATAGCAACAGAGAGCACTCAGGAAGGAACAGAAAGTGGGAACGTGATTAGGAATCTCTGCACCTTTTTATCTGTTTTTTTTTTAAAGCAACAATTTTAATGGTTATAAACGGTCAGCAGGAGTTCAGAATTACAGGTCGCTTCAAAGGCGTTACCCATTTAATCAAAAAAGAGGTATTACTTGCACCATACTACTCAAAGCAATAATATAATAGAGGAAGAACTAGATCTGAGATCTCTAGACCTTCTCAGGACAAATGCTTACCAAGTTCACTTTCTGCTGAATGGGGCTGTAAGCCCAATGCCTTTGCTGCCTTGACATAAGCTATGGTTGCAACAAATAATCATTTTGACTAATTAAGTCCTTTGGTTGGCCAAACCAAGTTTTGTTCTATTTTGTTCTGATGAATTGGCAGCATTCATATGGGCTTCCTTATGCAGACTGAAATTCAGCTCTGTGCAGAGTTCTTTGTCAAAATTGAGAGCTTTTTCTTAGGAACTGATGGCTGATTACAAAACCAGCTTTTCCTTGTGCCTATGTGCGTGTACGCACCCAATTTTAGGACTATTTTGCACAGCTGGTGCTCAGCCGTGATCCTATAAATATCATTGAAATTAGCTTTATTTTCCTCGGTCTTTTATTGCATTCCAATTTATGCCAAACTGTGCAGGAAAACAAACCTTATAAAACTGTTGAATAGTTTCCCAATTAACAGGCTTCCTGAAAAAGCCTTCAGTGTTTTCTGGTTTACCATCTCTATGAGCTTTTTATTCTTTACAAGACCACCTCTCCATTTATAAGTGACAACTCTTAGACAAAGTGTCTTTTTATCCTGTATAGTATCAACAAAAATCTTCTTACAGGTGCTAATCATTTCTTTTCCTCCATCCTTTTAGTACTAGCACAGCATTTTTTATATTGCTGAAGCTATTACTGTTTTCATTCTGCCTCCACAGCATCACCTTCAGCTGTGGATACGGAGAATGCTGTACTGGATCCCTTCTGGCTGTAACTGCGGTAAATCCAGTCAATACAGTCAACGAAACTATGTTTGAGGAATAAAAATCAGGCCTACATAAATAGCTCAGCACAAGGGCTACAAGCCGTTCAGCACACATTTTGAGGGCACAAGTGAAGCGATATATTATTTTCGTGCTCCTATTTGTGTCTTGTTCAAATGCATTGACTAAGATAAATATTTACTCCTTTGTATTCTTATTAGCAGTGTAAAGACACCACAGTTGAACAAAATAGATCTGTAGCCTATTACATGTTATTTATTAATCGAACCTCTCAAAATCTACCATAAACGTTTCTGAGGAGATCCTCTGAAGACAGGAGGTTTATGCATGTTTCACCAGAGTAACTGTATTATTTGGATGATTGGATCTGGTTTCTGCTAATGATACATGAGGAAAAAAATGCAACTTTATTACTAAGCCATTCGACAACAAAAGCTTTTGCTGATACAATACTCCTGATGGAGCAGCTCTTCTTCACAACTGATGATTCACATACTTTTTGGACCACTAACAGGGGTCAGTCCTCCAAAATTTTCATCAAGCAAGCAGTAGACCATTTACCATGGCCTCAGAATGCCACTTTGAAACTTCTGTTTTACACTATTACTATATCAATAAAAACCTGCGACAGATGCAGTTATGACAGCAAAAAGTTACCTGACCAATACAGCATTTCTTAGAAAATTTGTGTAAGTGATGCCAGTAAACCTTGTGAAGAGTAGAAAAAGCCTAAGATTTCTGTTGATTTTCAGGGCTATAAAAACAAAATCCTATTAGCTGTAAGTTGAAGCTGTATGATACAATAATCTTTGAAAGACAATGGATAAAAAATCATCCCTACCAACTTCAGGGATTTTCCAAGGTAGAATTGCTCTTGAAATTGTAAGGTTCATTTGTTACCGTGGATTTTATAAACTTCGTAACCTCTCATCTTAAGGAGCCTGTGTTTTTGAACCCTTGACTATCCCACTAAACTTAATTTCCTCTTGACATTCAGATAAAAAGGTATATAGTTATATATTAAATGTGTGACTAACTTTTCTTTTCTTTGCAGGGTTTTACTTAACAGAATGCAACTCCTTTACAGCTATCAATCCGAATGCCGATCAGTCTCTTCTGCTRTTTTCTTTTAAATTATGCATTGGCTATAGTCAAGCAACCTCTTCAGATTTCACTGCTGAACTTTGCCTGCACCTTGGAAACATCTGAGCCCGTCTCAGATACCGTTAGACATTTAACTGAGAAATCCACATTGGAGGCCTTAGTTAGCAATGAAGAGAGACAGGCACTTCAAGAAGGCAGTTCAGCTTTTTGGTAGGCTGTGATTTGTTGTGACTGAATGACTAGGAGAGTATGCCACATGATATTGTTTCTGCTCCGTGACCGGGTGATGTGCAAGAATACCCAGTATTGATACTAACACGTACAAGCGGTACGTATGATTTTCAAAAGTGCTACCTCTGCGTTGTCTTTATTCCTTTCCCTTTAAATCAGTGAGATTGCTATTGTCATTGGCTTGAAATGGTTTGGCTCAAAATGACTGTGTTTTGAAAATCCGAGCTGTAAAAATGAACATTTTGCAAACACTGCTGTGTGTAAATTTGAAATGGATCTTGTGTGATTATTTGTGCTGGTGAAACACGCTTGACTACACATACCAAGTGGACAAGAACATCACGGAACCAAGTTCATTAGAGTTGAAACTTAGTCTCATAAAATAAGGCGCCTGACTTGGTTTGGCAAATGAATGAAAGACTTTGCTGGAAAGTTACCTAATCTCTCTTTGCCACAAGGTCCGTGCTTGTGAAAGAAGCTAATAGTGCTTCCCTACTTTGTAATAATTTATCATCACAACACTTRATATAGTTAAATGTTTTATTATACTGTCATCATATAATTAAATGTGGTGATACRGCTGTAGGAGTAGATATGTTTTATCAAATATTCAAGAAAGTTTAGTTCTAGTGTTTGTACAATTCTAGTTGCAGAATAGAATGAAAAGGAAAGGGAAGAACAAGGAATGAAATATTTTTCTGCTTCAGGAAGAACGCAGGCGGACTTTCTACAATGAATTAAATAAAGGCCACCACTCAGCTTTCTGGTAACTTTGCTACAATGAGGACCTACTGCCAAATACCACTGAAGAGATCACATCTGTTTATCTGTGAGCAGGATATGTTTTAGAATTGATTGAAAAGAAAGACCATGGCATAGGCCAAATAACTATGGAATAAGGTTACCCTGAGCAAAGCTAATGCGGAAGTAAACACAGTTGCAAGAAGCTCTGTGAGGAAAGAGCAGTCTCAGTGAACCCAGRCGTTCAGGGTTTGATGTTCTGGATCTTTATTACTCAAGGAGAGAACAGAAGACTGAAGCCTTCCAGCTCGTGCCAGATACAGCTGCCTGTTTTCTTTGTTGGTGAAGCCACTGTGAGCCCTTTCAAGCCTGTGATCAAGGACCTGACACTTGAAAGCCCAGCTGGATCAGTTCCTTGGGGCATTAAAACTTTAGCTCCAGCTGCAAACTATCAAGGCAGATGTGCCCCTTAAGTCAGTGGATATCACAGAGCTAAAAAACAGTACAAGAAGACTGGAGAAAGGGCACTCTCGCTAAAGAGGGGTTTGGCTGCGGAACAAGCTTCCAGAATGGTCATGTTAATCCAGACTGATGAAGCAAATCCAGAGCTTCACCATCTTCCTCTCACATCATGACTGCGGTGACACAGGTAACAATCAACTTTTAGTGCTTCTTCCGGAAAAGGTGGCTCAATATAACTCTCTTTTAGCAGTAGTGATCCAAAATAAATCTCTTAGAGCTACTATGGGAAAGTTAAAAACATTACAGCTTTAATAACACCAGTGTTAAATATCTCCGTGTATCTGGGTGCGGATAAGATAATTATGAGGGCTCTCTGTCTAGTCTCTCATTCTTCCAATGAGTCCCATCATCTCACATAACTTTTTCTTGCTGCACCTAGCAGCAGTCATAACCAGTTCGTTATAATGATGAGTGTGATCACAGTAAAAAATAGCATTAAAAAAAGATGGGGGGGTGGGGGGAGGCACTGGTTGCGATGCTGAGCAATTGTTCGTGGTCAGCTGTTTACAAACCAGTATTTTTCATTTTATAAACAGAAGGATGATTTTTACAACCCCCCTCTCCCCTAGTGCTCCACAAGATCTGAAAAATAAAATTTGTACTCCCTAGTGCCCCATACCGAGCCATCAGGTTTCCACAATCGTAGCAGAGCAGACGATTTTGTCAGTTATGGGTAAGGCAGAGTAGAATCCAACCGACTCTTTGAAGTTTGTATTTAGTTGTAATGCCAGCAGGCCTRTGGACTTGTTTTTGTCATTAGTGGGAGCAGATAGGCACTTTTGTTATCCTTGGCCTGAGTGTGTTTTATAACAAAATCCTTTAAGACATGGACATTATGTTTAAAAAAAAAAAAAAGGAATAAAAAGAAAAAGGAGCAACTTCTCTGTTAGGAACTAGGAGAAATCAGTGCCATATGTCTTTCCAGGCTGAAATACAACAGGGTGCAATAAGGCAAGGATTGTGGAGGGACCTTGTCATGCTTGGCTGCTGAAAAGCATATGGTGCAATAATATTCCAGCTCTGACTGTGAATTTTCCTCTTCTTGCCTTCTCTGGCAAATGAGATAGTTTTAATATATATGCAACTATTCCATTTGTGCCTAGGAATAGAGTGCTTCTCCATCATCAAAACTACCTGTCAGATCAGGTCCCACCTCAGAGAGAACCCCAGAAGAAACAGAGAAGAGTTATGAAAAATTTCCCCCCGAATTGCCTGAACAACCTTTATATATAGAAGAGGTTACAGAGGCTTGGATTTCAATGGCCATACTGGAGATTTTAGCATGCTGGAATTCCAGGAAAAGGAGTCTCTCCCCACCTTGAAACAGTAGCTACTCCAAAGAAAATCAGCACTGGTCCGCAGCTGTTTTTTATGCCTTTGCAGTAATGCTGAGATGCTTTTGGTTTGGTGTCAGGGCTTTCTTTGTAGCCTTGGARGGGACTGCATGGAAAGTGTTATATTTCAGAGTTTATTATTTTTTTGTTGAACTTTTGCAGTGCAGTCTGCAGGACATGATTCTGTTGAAATTTTGGCACTGGGCAATTTTGAAATAACAAGCCCATCCCGGGAAGTTTGTAACTGTAAGCAGTGTAATGGCTGGCTTCAATTCTGAAGCTGGAGGGGGGTTTATGTCTCCTAAAACATATCATTATTATCTCTAGAGCTATTATCTCTAATGTAACTGAGGTTTTTGCATTGTCCAATCCTCTTTAAAAATCCTGTTAGGCTTTTGACCTCTATGATTTCTATCTGCACAAAATCCCTTAGAGCAAAATTAATCCCCGCAAAGTTCTCTGTGTGCGTGCTGGTGAGGGCATTCCTCACCGAGGACTGTACTGAGGGTATTCCTAAGCTGCAGGCTTTCTGTGTTTTGGTGTCCAAATGGTTAGCCTGTGTACACAGTCTGAAGCTAAGCTTGCCAGCGTGGCCGAAAGGAAGTTGTGGACACATACTTGGGTGAGGCTGTAATCTGCCTGCTTTGCAGTGTGGTTGTACTATGGCTTTAGGTAGCAGAGCTGAAATACAGAGTTGTTCACTACGTTTCTAGAACTAACTGTACCTCTGTCTCTCTTCTTCTTTACCTTACCTTATCTCCTCTTTGCCTGTTGCTCCCAGAAGCTGAAAAGTCAAACTAATGCAAACCAGCTCAAACTCATGCAATGTAAATGCAAAATAGAAGATTGCAGATTCTGTCATAAAGTGGAGTCTGAGCTGCGCTTCTAGGCAGTGACTCGTAAGCATCGCTGGGTGTGACTTGGATGTAGCAGTCGTCAGATCGTTTGTCCACCCTGGTCCCGTGCTGTTGTTGATACTTGTATATACTGGTTGAATGACCTGGGCATCATCATCACTGTTCTGTTCCTATTCTAGACAAAATACTTTCTCTAAGATTCACAAATGTTGAGCAAGGCACAGCTGGCCACATTTATGGGAATGTCATTTGTGACATTAATAGCAAAATGGCTGTCTTGCTTTCCCATCAAGTGTGTGCTCTGTTAGCATGCTACGTCTGCTGAGTTTATAATTCTGTTTTGTTGYGCATTTTAATGATTTTCTCTGTGGTCAGAGCAAGAAAAGGTAGCAAGGGTTTCTAACAGTGATGGTGGGCACCACTGTGTTGATAACAGAATACCTAGGAAGCAGCAGGACCTCATCTTGTCYATGTGCTTAAGGATCAGAGCTCTTCAGTACCTTGTGCGTACACCTTTACAGCATTTTCCACRTCTGATGAAAACAGAGTCCTCTCCCTTTCCTTTTTACTGTCTTTTGTATAAGAAGAAACAAAATTCTGAAAAACTGAGAGGTATCACCGTAAGGAATTTATAATCCCTTCTGTCCTCCTTCTGCTGGCCCACTGTTATCTGGTGTGGGGGGGAAATTAAAGGATGAAGTCATGTTTCTAGTAAGCCTAAGCCCAGCAAGGAGTAAAAGTAAAGGGAGAAGTATACAYAGCAAACCTGCAGAGTTCTCACAAAAAACCCAGCCCTTATTCAATGAGAAACATGCTGCTAAGCTGTAGGGCTCAGAGGTGGGTTTATTGTGGGGCTGAGGAAACTGCGAGCTCCTTGCAACCACTGGCTGTACTCAGTCAAGTGTGTACTACGGGTTGGGTGGCAAGGAATCAGATGTATCATTCTCACTCATATTTTCCCCCAGAATTCCTGCAAATATATCTGGCCTGGGAGTTTCAATACCAATGACAAAGTTGATAGGTTGATTGATTTTACTAGATTAGAAAGGCCAAATTTAGTGGCGGTGTGTTTTAAACAGAATGAGTTGCCCAGAGCTTGGGAAAGGCACTTCCTAAGTGAGAATATCAAATAAATTGAGAGATAAGTTATGACAGAATTATAGAGACTGCAAATTGTACCAGAAACGGAGAAGTCCTGCAGTGTAACTTCTTGGCCATCATCTTATGTGTATGAGTGTTTGCTAACCACGTTTGCATATTTCAAGGCTCTATTTTAGCCTTGAGTTTGAGGTGTAAAATGTGATGGAGAGTTGATAAGGCAGGGACGTTGCTCCAGGTGTCATCAGCAATCTGGTGTTACTGTTCAGTCATATTGCAGACCTACCTGGAGGCTTTTAGCAGGAGCAGAAAGCTACTTTGTGCTCTATTTTAAACAAACTGGGGCRGGCAGTCCTGGCCTCAATTAGTTATTAATCTAATAGCCCAGTTTTTGCAAAATTTTACCTATTTTTTTAGGTTAAAATGTTACTGAACTCATGTGAATGGCCCCAAACAAGTCAGTGTCTGAGTGAGATTATTCATGAGACAAAGAGATTGCAGGATCAACGTGTAGATTCAGGGTTTAACCCAAAATTATGCAGGAAAGAAATCTTCTTCTTTTTTTTTTTTTTTTTTTTTTGCCTTTCAGCATTCATACCTATAAAAGRTTGAATTGATTTAGAACTTTGTTCGCATTTTTTGAAAAGTAAATCTATHAAAGATGAGCTAAAAGCCTTTAGATATGAAAATAAGGCTTGATATTAGAAATGCAGATGAGAGACGTTTTATTGACTACAGGG
This sequence comes from Apteryx rowi, assembly GCF_003343035.1. Classification (NCBI taxonomy): domain Eukaryota; kingdom Metazoa; phylum Chordata; class Aves; order Apterygiformes; family Apterygidae; genus Apteryx; species Apteryx rowi. The sequence continues at coordinate 160,963 of NW_020450976.1, forward strand.
GATTTCAGCGGCCCTGGAGCAACTGAAAGAGCTGTTTCCAGCAAAGGCAAAGATTTAGCTCAAGAAAGAGGCTTCCATCAACACAAACAACTGTTTTTGTTGCATGGAAGAAAAGCTGCTAGAGAAATAGGTTAGCAAGTGAATAAAGGGGCAAGCGGAATAAAATGGAAGTCCCAATAAGAGAGCGGAGGCAGCGATCTACCTTGTGTCTTCTAAAGTCAGAGGTGAAGCTGCCCTGCCGGGCCACCCCTGCGCTGCTTCTTCCCTGCAAACATCCCTTACAAGTACTTCGCTTAAGCACCGGAGGGTTTTCCAGCTCATGATGCAATAGCCGAGGCAGGGGGTGGGTTTCGTGGGCTGGGCTCAAATTTGACATCAGGAGGAGACTGAAACCGAGCATTGGTGGAAGCTGTCTGTGATGCAGAGGTGAAGGCTGGATCTGGCTTGACGCTTAGGGGAGGTGAAAGGGGGAGGCAGCCAGTGATTCAAAGAGCCAAAGAAGCAGGAGTCCATGAGTGGCAGTGGAGGAGAAACAGAGAGAGAGAGAGAGAGAGAGAGAGAGGGGGAATCTGGCAAAATAGGAGTGCAGCCACAGCCCTTGTAGAAGGTAAATAAGTAATCACAGTAAAATAAGGGGCATTTTTGCAATTTGATTGGAAAGCGTCTGGTTGCTGCTGCTCTCCTGCTCTGGCTGGATTTCTTGCAGCTGGTATGCGCTGTGCTCTCWACAGCACGCTTCTGATCCATTCGTGCAAAGCTTTACAAGAAGCTAGATCTGTGGCGATCTGCATTAATCTAACGGCTTTGTTAAAAAATGTGAATCAACTCCAACCACGAAAGAATTAGTTTTCAAATTATTATTTTTAAAGTAAAATACATTTGTTTGCATGAAAACAGGAAAGAGTTCAGAGAAAGCCACGGCACATCTGTAAGATGCATGCATGTTATGGGAGGGGGGATCACAAGCAAAAAATCACTTGGAATTAGCTGCTGAACTTCATGTATGCTTTAGATTCTTTCCTTTAGGTGTGTTGGTAAGGTGTTAACACTTGCACTGAACATAGTATCTGAAAATCTTAGCGTATTTAACTAACTCTTATAATAGGTTAATATGTAAGAGAATGGTGTAGAATTACAGAAGTAGGAAATAAAGAGGGATGATAATGTAAAATGACTGTGTAATGAAGTATAAACAAATGAGAAGTCAAATTTAGCCCTATCAAATCTGACTCTGATACAGACTTGCCTGAACTCGACTTCTCTGGGATTGCAGGGTGGTTTTTTTCCCTGTGATATCTAAATAGCATTTGAACATTGTGCAATGCTGCCAAGTTATTCAAATGAATACTCCTTTGAGCATGAGTTTTAGGGATGAGTGATCAGGGCATTTGCTGAGGCTGCAGGTCATGTGGGACCCCATTAAACTAAATTAAATGGCAGTGCAAATCATCAAGTGTGTGGCTGAGAATGAGAGGAGAGAGGAACTCGGATCTTAGCATCTGACCCTACGAGTCTCACTCACTGCCCTTGGAGAGAGACATTTAAGATCTTATTTTCTGTTTCCATGTAAATCTGTGATCTGGAATTATCCACCAGTTTGTTGTGAGATTACAGTAATGAATCTTTCTCGCATCCAGGGGAGGCTGCTAGCAGCATTGCACCTCTTTGACATTACATGCTCTAATTACATGCAAGGTTTTTATGAGTGCTGCAACATCACAGAAAAGAGGGCAAGATAAATTCCAGGTTTTCCACAAATGACCCAGGATTTCCCAGATAAACTCCGATAGAGAAAATGCRGCTTGTTCCTTTTTACGCTTGTCTTGTGTGCCATAAAAACTGCTTAGGTCTTCCTGCAAGAGTGCAGAAGCCACAAGCATGGGCTCTGTAGAGGAATGGTGCATCACCCATGTCCCACTGCAGCCTTGCTTGGAGGAACTCGGTGACCCTCCAGCCACCCGTCGGCGTTGTGCTCAGCAYTGGTTTGCACCCTGTTTCTGGGGAGATGTGCTGATCCCAAGCTAAAGGCCAGCACATTTAGGTATATAACCACCTTCTTGAAAGACAAACGAGGCTTTTTTTCCACAGCTATCAGAATGAGATATTTGATTAGAGTGATTAGGTGTAGTATTTTAAATTACCAGGAACTTAACAGCTTGATTTGTGCTCAGAGATGATCCAAATGTTGGAATGAGCAGGGCCAAAATACGCTTGGTTTCAGATCAGTATACAGAAGTGTTATGAATAATAACAAACACCTACCTGTTCCTAGAATACTTCTAAGGAAATTTCTAAAGCACATGAATTAGTGCATCAAGACTGCAGGTGGTTTTGATCATCAATGTTGGTTTCCTCCGGATCTAATTTCTTATAGATTATGCAAAGAAAACATCAGCGATTTTATTTTTGGTTGCTATTTTGTATATACTATAATATTAACTTATTTTCAGAAGTCCAGTTTGTATGTTAGACACTACTGTGTATTTCTGATGTATTGAAAAACAGTTTTCCTTTCGGTGGAAAGTTTTCCTTTGAGAGGCAGTGAGAAAATGTGAGGAGTCGGCATTTGCATTTGTGTAGCATCTTGTCTCACAGGATAGAGAAGCACTTTGCAAATACTAAGCTACCCAGGATCCAGGGAAGATTCAGTAAAAGTCTGTGTGATATTTGCAGATCTGTCACCCACTTGACTGAATGTGATGCAGTAGATGCAGCTAGGAGTCTCTGAGCCTTAGGATTTACATGGGAAAGGAAACTTGGAAAATGGAAAAGGATCTGTCAGCCGATCTCATTAAACAGTTGTTAATTAAGCAGTTGTTAATTTTCTGACCTATAGGCATGGTTTACTCTAGATGATACTCAGGGAGCTGTGCATAAAGGAAGGGACAACCTTAAGTAATTGCAAAGTTGCCAGATAGCTTTTAGAGCTAAAGTCTAACCATCTAGCTTTGCCAATTGGGTCAGTGTGGGAGACAGTACTGGAATACAGTTTAATTAGAATAACCCCTTTTTATTAAGTTCAGGGAACGTCAGCTTGCTAATTTTACTGCTAGCTCCTTTTCAGGACAGCTATTACTTATGAAATGTTTTTCAAATTGGGACTCTGGGAGTATATTAGGTCACTGTAAGTCACAGAACAGAGATGTAATCAGTAGTTCTTCAGTCCGGCTTAGATGCAGCAAATGGCCTACGCATGAACTGAGTATGAAATCACATATAAGTGGCTGTCCAAGCGCTGCTGAAACCAAGAACTTGTACCACTGAACACAAATACCCCATCCTTTGGCAATAAGCCACATGATCTGTTAGAGGGCTTAATGCTGCAATTCCTGCCGTGTGAGCAAGCATCTTCCCTGTTGTGCAGCCCATGTGCGTGCGCCCATGTCATATGACAGTGTGTGTGTCCGGAAAACTCACATATGGGTACCACGGTCAAATCCGTGTGAGAGAGATTTAGGAAAGAGGATGACAGGAGGTGTTGCAGGCCAGGTGAGTTGTTCTAATGGGACAGAGAATCACAGACCAAGAAAATGACATTTTATTGCGTTTGCTCATCATCATCACTTACAACCCTTAGTGTCCATTTATCAACCTTCCAATGATTTCCCAAAGAATTAGGATGTATTTGCCTTACAAAACTCTCAGGAGTGCGATTCTTACAATTTGGACACTTAAATGTGAAAGGGATTGTTGTAAAATGTTCAAAGTTATTGCTTATAGCTATCATTTAAGTCTCTGTTAGGAAAATTGGCTTTAATTTATACAACAAAAACGGCTTACTAAAAACCTCATGGGGATCTCACCAGAGAGAATGTAGACCCACCAAGGAGCTTTTAGTTCTCCTTTCAAAGAACAGAAAGAGAAATACAACCTCTGAAGTGAAATCTCATGCTACCACCTTTGCCCTTTAAGGCTAGGTTAGAAGAGCMTCTTTTTGTGTGGCAAGTTCACATCCTGACAGTGTTTCTGCATTCTTCTGCTGCTTTTGTGGTTTGAGCAAAATTCCGCTTCGTCCTGTACAACTGGGCAGATCAGTCCCAATTTGTGAACTGTTATATATATCCTRCTTCAAGACTTGAGAAAGAAATAGCTGTTGGCCTGTTTTTACTCAGAGTATAGGAACTATGTGCTCAGTTACCAGTTCTGTTTTGCTGCTGCTTCTGCTAATATTCTTTGGTGAYTTCCTGTGTAAAATTAGTGCGATAATTGTCTTTGTTGGCGGGACATTGTGTTCCATGTGATCCAGGAATGCATCTCAATATTTTGTGGTTACTAAACTATTAACTGATACCTTCTCTTTTAAAGCAGTTTCTTATATATCAGTCTTATTTATTTTATAGCTAATTTTAAATTTCCATTACTTTTAATACTTCCATTCAAATATATTTTCCAGAGTCCAAGTAAGGGGCTTGTGTCTATCAATTCTTTTCTTTCTCGTGCCGTACAATGTATGACATTTCTAGAGCACAACAATCTGTTCAGAACAAAACAAAAAAAAAAAGCAGCAAATATTATTCAGTTTTAGTGGATGTTGTTGTTTGTACGTAGGTAGAAATGACATAAAGATAACTCCTCCAGTTCAGGAGTATCACATTTTTGGAAATTTGATTAGAGCCAGCAAAATTTTTTAGCATGTGCAGCTCCCTAGGCCTGCAGCTGAAATCAATATACTTTCCCATTTCCCAGCTAATAATAAAAATACCAGTTTCAAAGAGCAGATTCAAATTATTCTAGGCACCTATCCCCTTCACTCCTCAATGAATCTTTTTTTTTTTTCTGCAAGAAGTCTGTATTCTTTATGATGAGCCCCTCCGCATATTGCTATGTTATGTGTGGCAGTGACCTGCAGCTTTTAGTGTCCTATGCTGACTTTAAAATCACCTGAAAARCAGGAATTTTCTTCTTGCAAAAAAATTTGGGCCCATCAAAGTTGGCGTGGCTCCTACCTGCTCTCCATCTAAGGTTTTGACATCTCTTAAGGCTTAGAACATGATGGGAGGTATTATTAGTTAGGTAAATGAATGAACAGCAGTGCTTTGCATAATGTGGACAGAAATAAAGTTTTGAATTTGGGTTGCAAGCAAATCGCTTKTGTTTCTAGACCTCTGGACTCATTAGATTTTTTGGGTCACTTAAAAATTATTCTTTTAATGATATTTTTCATAGTTGATTAGTTTCTGAGGTCACTACATAGCTAGATAGAAAGAAAATCTGTCTTGAGGCAAATTACTAAAGTTTTGTGGAATTTCAATGCAATTTTATTAAGTGGACTTCATTCAAACTCTGGAACAGGCTGCTAAGAGAGATTCTGTAATCTCCATCCTTGGAGGTACTCAAAACTCGCCTGGACAAGCCCTGATTTAATTTCAGAGTAGGCCTTGCTTTGGGTGACAGGTTGGGCTAGACGACCTCCACACGTTCCTTCCATCCTAAATTAATCTGTGATTCTATGAGTTTTTGACTCTATAAATTAGAGTTTAAATCCCAGTTCAGACAAAGAATCTCATAGTTTTTAGTTGAGTAGATATGTTACCTGCCATTCATTCCATAAAGCTTCAGCTTGATACCTCTCATTTCTCCTCCAGGCTTTGCTGAGTGGTGACAACGTTTTAAATGTTGATATTTAGATGAAAAGATCCTGTTTTTTTGGTTTCTCTGCCTACCAGTAATAACTAGAATGCTTTTTAAAAGAGGAAAGAAAGGAAAATGGAGATATAAGAAGGCAGGAAGACAGCTTGGATAGGCACCACCATCTTCTGCACATTGGGTTTCATCTGCGTTACGTGTTGTAGTCTTGGCTCTGCCACTTCCACATTATGTGGTCCTGACCAAGCCACCTCATCTCTGGGTTCCTTAACCTGCCTGTGGCTTGGGGACGAAGCTTTCCACAGACRAGTCAGTGCCGTAGGCATCCAGCCAGCGTGGAAGTCAGGGACATGGGAGTTCACTTACCGGAGGACTGAGCCCAGCCCAGGCGCCAAGCTACAAAGGTGGAGGTGAACGCTGGCAAATAGCGACGTAGGTGGCTGCAGGGTATTTTCTAGGCACATACCTGCTCTTCTGCATCATTTTGTATACTCATGGTGCCCCATTTTGGCGTAGAGTAGGAGTCAGAGTAGCTACAGATGTCTCAAAAAGAAGTGAATCAGGCCTTATTCACCTCTCAGTAATCTGATGGCATGTTCTTAGGAGTTTCCGCGTTGTCTTTGGTGAACTTTGGATCAAGTCTTGAGACTGGGATTAATCTCACTTAGTTTTAGTTGTAAAGAAGCTGGATATCTAGTCTATACTAATCGTTTAAGCACATCTTGTCTTGAGCATACTCATAGCAAGAGCCAGTGCATGTTTCCTCCGGAAGGAATGACAGATTTAATCTTTTTTTTTTTTTTTTTTTAATTTCAATTCAGAAATAGCACAATAACTATCATTAATTAGATGTATATATAATTAATGCTGCGAGAACTGAACATTAATTGGGTTTTACCTCTGCCACTATTAATACGATGTGCAGTAGTTTTCTGTATAACGTGACACCTAAAAACTGTATTTTCTCTTAGTTGCAGTAAACAGAACAAAGTCCCAGAGATAAAGCAGAGTAGTGCCTGCACTCTGGAAGCTGGGCATGGAGAAAGAGTGCAATTGGACCATGACCTTTAAGAGCTGGCTGTGTTTTTATGCAAATTTTTGGAGGAAGGCCATCTGATGCACTCTGGTGTATCATTTACAATTAAGATAATATTTGAGTGAATGGACATTTTGTGCTAAGAATTATCTGTCTAAAGGAAAAACAGAGGCTTGTAGTTCCCATTATTCTGCATTTGGGACATTTCCCAAAATGGTTCCCAGGGAAACCATTAAGGCGGCATTTGAAGATTATGTGTGAGAAAATATGATAAAGCAGAGTTGTAGGCAGAATCTCTTATTAAAGCCTCTGAGAGTGAGTGAATAACCCTAACCATTAAGTAGATTTGACATGGAGGTTCCTGTTAGTGAATAAGGACCTAAGAATTGATCCTAAGAGTATGCAGAGAATTAAATGTTACAAAGCAAAGTGATTTAGGGATGTGACATGTGGTGTTTTCAGCCTACATAATACTTTAATCCTCAGACCTACTGTTCTAAAACCATCAGCTGTGGTTAATCATATGGGTTAATCAGGAATTCTTACAGCGTAGATTGAAACGGCTGGTTCCCTCCTTTTTTTCCAATTAAATTTTGCTCCCAGCTACACTGCCAACCTATTTACCTTTGAATGTAGGATTCAGTAGGTAACTTGGATCCTCCTTTGACTGCAGGCCTTATCTAAATTTGTCTTTCACTTAGATTCTGAGACTCATTTGCTCTAAGCTGGTTACTTTTCCCCTGGACATTCACTAGTCTGTAGTAAGAGCATCATTTTTTAAGTGTTTTGATGTGTTTTATAATGTATTTTTGAGAGGTCTGGACAGAGCTGTGTCATTGTTCCTAGCCCAGTTCCGTATCTGAGCTGTTCCATAGGATGTGGGATTTTGCTGTCTGGCTGTCTCATTCCCTTTAACTGGCGCTTCTGACTTCCAGATGCCCTCCTAGCTTCTTACACCTACTCCCTCAGAGTCTCCCTCAAGCTGGGCGGGGGGCGATCAATCTGGGCTTCTAGTTTAAGCCCTCCTGGGGAGACGCAGGAAGGCGGGCTGTGGGACGCACGCTGAGCAACAATTTCATTATCACTATCATTAGCGCTGAGAAACTACAGATCTTTGCAGAATAACTGACACCTTGGTGCTCACCATCCTTTCTGAGTCAGCTCTAACTACATGTGTCTGTGAGGAGATGCCATAATGTCAAGACAGGCAGAGTCCTTCCTGTCTTTTCTTTCTCTAGCCTGGCTCTTTTTTTTTCTTCTTTTTTTTGCATGTGACAGCTGATGCTCCTTACCCTGGAGAAAAGCTGTTATCCTCTGATGTTAGGGCAGCACTTGAGCAATAGTCAAAGTCAGTGGCCCTATGAGGTCTTTTCAAGTCAATCAATGAATGAAGTGTTTGGTATCTTTCCTGGGGAGGGAGACATCATAATAATGTGCCGTGGCCAGCGTTGGCTACAGCATCACTACAGTGACCCAAAATGGTAGTTACAGGAAAAGTAAGCTCATAGACAGTGTCCAGTTTGGCCACATGGGTAAAAGTCTTCATCCAAAGGCTGTACTGAAAGTATTCTGTACTCTTGCTTGCTGCTGACTCCTGCCATCGAAAGTTTTACCACCTGGAGCTGACAGGTCTGGTCTTCTCTCTGCATAGATGATGTGAAGCTCRCTGCTGGCTGCCCTTTCTCCTGTGCTGGTAGGTCCCCCTCTGACCCCCGCAAAAAATCTCTGCTGCACACCAGGCTTGTTGTGAACTCCCCAGAGGATGGCGGCTCTCCATGGGCAGTGATGCCACGTGGACATGAGAGAGCTGCAGTGCAGCTGAGCTTTGCAGTGGGTGGATCCAGGATCAATGGTTTGCTTTTTTTGATTTATGTGCCCCTTGGCAGGGCTGAACTCTTCTGCTCTCGCTAGGTGGTGTTTCATTTATCAGCAAAGATCCTTGCCTTTAAATCATTTATTCTTTTTTAAATCATGGCCATATCAACTCCAGACTTAACAAAAAATAAAGCTCATATCTCATTGATTTATTGTCCTTTAAGAACCCATTCTCTGAACTCATGGTAACCATTTTGCCTGAATCTCGCACAGTAAAATACAAAAGATTTTGTGTCCTTCAAAGTGACCTTAAACGGCAGTAGAACAAAGAAAGTAATCGGATGCCATTAGCAGCCTTGTGTTGGAATAATGGCCAGCAAAATCTGGTGAAGATGCCTGCAGCTTTCTAGCATCCCTGTTGTTATTTTGTACATAATTGCCCATCGGCAGCTGCACAACATCCAGCAAAGCCTAGCTCAGACGCAGCATCACACTGTCAGCCCTGTGCACCCTTGCAGCAAATTTGAAGTCAAGCACCTCACCCAAGGTTACACAGGGAGGCAGTAGGTCTCCTGCAGTTAAAACCCGACGTCTTCACAGGGTCTTGTGGGCTTTTTGTCCTCACCGCTGTGCGACATGTCTTTATCCTCCCGCTTAGCTGAACCAGACTGGTTCTGCTGGAAAACCAGCCTGGGCTGTGCAAAACCAGAGAGAGACGTGATAAAATATTGTCCAAAGATTTCAGCAGGGCTTGTGTGGGAATGCCACAAGTCACTTATTCGGGCTGTCATTTCACAAGCAATTTCAGCTGACAGAAGCCAGCACCACTGTTGAAAGAGTCGGTCCTCACCCCTTCACCTCCCACTTCTGCCACTCATGCCGCCCTCGTAGCATTCCCTCTCCTGTTTTCTGGAAGTTGGTGTGGTTATGCAATGAATCTGGACTAGGAAGCTGATCCACATGAAAACTAACTTTGGGTGGTTTTTTTTCTGCTGGGTTTATTCTAATCTGGATTACCTCCCTGATAGTCACCACCCACGCAAACACTAATGTTCGTACAAGGGAAGGGGCAGTGCAACACCAAAGAYGGGTAGCTGAGAGCAGGAGCAGGACAGGTTTGCTTCTTTCCATGGTGATATCAACTTAGGCCAAATTAGAGTGCTTGTGATATTACAGCTTCATGCTACCTTGAGCCAATAAAACCATTCTGTTCTGGCACACCATGAGCATTTCCATAAAATAATTTATAGTCTGGAACAACTAGTTGGAAATGTTTAAGATGGTATTTTGGGGGGGATAGGACTTGTTAGACCAGATACTGTACCTTCACAAGGCAGCTGTGCAGTTGTAAGAGAGTCATAAAAATCTTTCTGTACCAAAAAAGACATATCTTAGAGTCTTCCAGAGTCAGGGAATGCTGTGTCCCCCCGGGTTAGCATGCAAACAGCAACGCAGCGCAGAGACCAGGCTGCAGACACGGAAAATGTCAGGCGGGGAGGAAAGATCTTTGACAGCCTCCTCAAGCTGAGAGCCAAAGGTCTGAGAGGGGAAGGGAGCTATTGTGCTTCGGATGGTCGACTTGTCAGAACTTGTTTAGCGAAAAAGGAGAAAACATTTCCCAAAGCTCCTTTTCTGGGCTCTGGGCACGTCTGTTGTATGTTTTCAGAAACAAAGTTAAAATAACACAGGGGAAAAAAGTTAACTCCCCAAATTCAGACATGGAGAAGGAGCAATATCCACCTTTGGCCATTGATTCCTAAGTGTGAAGGGGAAAATTTGACCCTCCAGCACACCCCAAAAGGGTTGGGCAAAAAGCAGCTCCCAGTAGCACGTTCAAGAGATGATCACGGGTGCTCTGGAGAACAGGGTCTGGCTAGCTGGTGGGAATGCCTTACGCACAGCTCGGTGCCCTTCATATGGATGTGGTTGCGATCCAGGCCATCCCACTGATGATAACTATAGCTGCATGATCTGGAGTGTAGCTCGTCTTTCACGCGAGTAGGATTTTCATGGGGAGATGCGGCTTTTTAGGAGCAGTAGCCTGGGTGGGACTAATGAAGGTCCCAATTACCTTCCTCCTTACTCGTCACCAAGCATCTGTACAGGCCTGGAGCCCAAGCAAAAGGAGTCAGGAGATGTGGGGTTGACAAGGGCTGAAAGAAGGATGGGAGCAGAGAAAACGTGACAATGTCACTTGGAATTGGGCAAAAACTCATCTGCTGCTTAACTAAAGAACAAAATCTCTCTTCTATGCTTGCTGCCAATTATGCTTGATTAATCAGGTTTGTATGGGGGTGTTTGCCTCCCCTCCATTCCTAACAGCATATTTTTCCATAAGTGATCTTCATCGTGTTGCAGATAATTTGTTGCCTGCAAGAKGATAACGGCTCCAAAAAGTTGCAAAATTTTAGTTTCAATAACTAGTGAAATTCTTGTTGGAAAGCCATAAATACCTTTTCAAGACATTCCCCCCCCCCCCCAAGATCTTTGTATACGTTAAAAGTAATCAATATGTGTGTTCCCAGGAAAAAAAAGGGGGGGGGGATTAGGCTGATTTTGCTCCAGTAGAATTGACTGAAGTTTTCCTGCTGGAGTCCATCAGATCGTTTCAAACCAGGGACAATTTCTGTGTAATACACCTGTTTCCAATAGCTCCCCCACCTCCGTAGAGACAGCTGCAGCAGAAAGTCCTATTTGCACTGGGAAAAATACATTCTATAACAGCTTCCCCTCCCCCAGCCAGATGGGATCAAGCTGAGGCAGCTGCAGCCCAGGTCCCATGAGAAATACTACAAAAAATGCAATTAAAATAATTAGTTAATGCTTTTTTATCAGACATTGGAACAAACAGAAGAAAACGCTTGAAATAACTGTTCCGCAGATCAGTCCAATAAGATATTGGATGCTTCCCAGAACTGCTCCRAGCTTTCTCTGCAGCTTCCAAAGAGCTTGTGGGTGCTTGACTGGTTGCAGGATTAAGGGTCTGCGTGCCTGTCTCTGTAGCACTGATGGTGATGGAAGTAGGTTAAAGCCACACTGCAGGTTAAATTTTGCTGTGAGAGGGAGAGAGGAGGAAAAAAAAAAAAAGAAAGAAAAAGAAAGCGGGGCTGAACTGATACAATACAATGATCTAGATTCTGCTTCCTCCCTTGGAAATCAAGACTGACTCCCATTGATTTAAGTGGATATTRGCTTAGGTTCTGATTAAGTGGTAACGCAGAATCTGCCCAATGATTCAACTTTATGGGGGATGCACAAATGAAAAACACTAGGCCAAATACATCCCTGGCACAGCTCAGTGAAATCTGGCATCTGCCCAGTCATTAGCTGCTTGTTGTTCCAGGGGCTCTGTGCTAGCCTTCAGATGTGAAGCAAGCGAAGATTTCATTTGCAGGCATTTTAATTCCTTCTCCTGAAGCGTTCGTAGCAAATAAAGCAGTGTACCAGAAGCTATAGCCCCCTTAAGCTCTATTTGTTACTGGCACAGCAGGGTGGTATTTAATCTGCGGCAGAATGTGACGACCAAAGGGTTAGATACRACCTAAAAACCCAGGGCAGATTCTCTTAACAGTTCTTAGCTTCCTTGCCTTCACCCTCAGATTGAAGGTCCAGATGCCAAATTATGCAAACATGAGAGTTTTTTTCGTTTTATATTCCTGTCACCAGTCCCTGCCATCCCTCTGGGTGAACCTGGAGGTTGGGTGCCTCAGCGAAGGGCAGGAAAATACGAGGATGTTGAATAAATGCTTCAGGTCACGTAAACGGCTCCTATCTCCCACCCTCCTAATGGATGATTACGGAATAACCTGACTGAAGCAGTTCGGCGTGGCTTATGCAGTGATTCTGGGGAGTCTGCTTTCAACCCGTGAAGCCGTGCGATGCTCTTAGCCTTTGCGTGGGCCATCAGAGGAGGTTTTGACTTTCAGTAAGCGCTTTGCCTTGCGGCGAGGACTTCCAGAGGCCTTGTGTTGTGTAACTGGGCATTTCCTTTTAATAGTTTCGGATTACTGCCATTGCATCCCTGTTGCTTTCTGAATTCTTTCAGTTCTGTGCGAGATGGTGTTTTAAAATATCYGATTTRCTTTTCATTRTTGTGCTGACTGGAGTGTAACTCCMTTCCTCCCCTCTCCCYCAGAACATTTTTGAATATTGCTGGGGAAGAAATATCAACTCCCAGATTTGTCTTGTCTTCCCTTTAACTGTGAGAGGAGGAAAGTTAACAGTAAAAGTGGGAAGAAGGGTTAACGAAGGGGAGCRCTAGTCTCATGGACAGAATGCTAGCAGCAAAGCTGGCACATGTTTCGTTTGCATGAAAATACGTTGTTTTTTTAACTTGCTGATGATCATCTTCAGTAGCTAGGAGAGAGAAAAAAGAAGATCAAAATACTACTGGAAATCTAGGTGAAATTCTGTGCCGCCATCCCCGTTCAATGGCAGTGAGGTGCAGCTACTGTGAGTCTCTGTGGCAGTTTCACTGAAATTAATATAGACCCTTTCAGCAAATTAATTATAAAGGGGTTAAACATTCCTAAATCACTTCCTAATGTTATTTATTTTGGCATTAAATTCAGTTTATTTTCATGCTGTCTTCACACTTCGCCCTCTCACCAACCTTTAGGCATCCACCATGCCTACAGCTGAGCTGGTCATCCCAGTCTCCCCTAATAGTCAAGACAGAAAAAGGCATTTTTAGGATGTGATTCATTTGACATAGCTTAGAAATTTCCTTTAGGATGACATGAACTGCTAGACTCCACTGAGTGAACTGACTAAATATCTACTGACTGCCCGGAGGGTTTAGGTAGGCTGTAGGCACACACATTCATGGAAGGAGTCAGGTGTGCCTGTGTTTAATGCTATTAATAACTAGGATTTTTTGGTTGCCGCTATAGCAGGSTGCAGGCTAGGCACGAGTTATGTGTGATACTTGCCTGTCTTAACCAGATGATCCTGGGACATGTCAAGTAGTTCAGGATGGTGGAATTAGGGAACTGAATCCTGTGCCTCGTCAGGCACATCACGCTCTTGCTGTCCTCATACTGACAAAGCTGTATGATAAAAGCCAGAATTTTTATTTGCCTCATGTCCTAACTGAAACTGTCCTAACTTACTCTGTTTCGCCTTCCCAAGCTTGCTTGGAGAGCTCAGCACTGCAGTGCAGATCTGCCTGAAGTCATGAAGGAAGCCTGGTGAAGCATGGAGCTGAGCCCAAGCCTCCTCCTAAGGAGTAAATCATAATTCAGGATGTTGCCCCTTTGGGATGATACAGAATTGAGAATAGGGATGACCTGGCTTTTGGGTTGCTGAGAGGCAGTTTAGGGTTTTATGTTTAAAAAAAAAAAAAAAAAAAGGATAGTTCTGCAAAAATAATGAACTAGGGAGTAGTTAATGATTTTTTTAATTGCATCTTTTACTTCTGATATTAATAACCTGTTTAAACGAATGGGGCATGAAACACTTAGAGCTGATGTTTGAGGTCAACATGGATGGATATTACTGAACTGGAGAATGAGCTCTGTAACTTTTCACTAGCAGCTGAGAAATATAATAATTTTAACATGAAAATGTAAATTCTGAAGCGCAGACCTGCAGTGATGGGAGAGTGGGGAGGACAAGGAAAGGCTACAAACACCTGAAATGCAGAGCTGGTGGTGATCCTGCATGTTTTAGGGAAGGGTGATGTGCTGGTTCAAGGCAGCAGCAGCTAGTGAGTTCAGGCAGGTATTCAACATTCAAAGTCAAGCTCCGCTCTCGGTAGTGCCGCTCAGAGCTTGCAGGGATTTACGGGGTGTGTTGCCCAGAGCAAGACATGTATTTCTGTGAASTTGGTGACCATCTAAACTAAGCTCCTGTGCCACAGTACTGTGCTTATAGTGAAAGCACTGATTTTTCTCAGGGCCATTCGACTCCTTTGCTTCATCAACTGGAGGGAGCTATACTGAGGAAAAAGSCATGTCCTTCCTTTGCCCAGAGCGGACAGACATTATAGATTCAGATCTGAACTACAGCTTCCTTTGATTTCTAAGCCAAACCTGTAGCGGTATCCAAGGCGAGGGGAGAATAACTGAAGGTAACGTGTTACAAGGAAGTTGATGGTCACGCCATAATTCCTTGTTGATCTGAAGAGCCYTAGTTCCCTATTGCTTTGTAGTTAGTATGGCCAAGTGTACTCTTCCAGTTTTGGACCTGTAAAACTTTTCCAGCTGGGAAAACTGCATGGAAAACTGCTACTCAGTGCAGTGTATGGGATGGCTGGGATGGCTCCAGGCCTGAAGTGGAAAAAGCAAGGAACTTACAYGCAAAGGAAGGCTATAAAGCTGTAAATTAAAAAGGGTGGAGGATAGTTTTCACACACCCTTTCCGCCTTCCTTTTAATTTCTTTTTCTGTTAAACCTTAGAGCGAAAGTTTAGTCAGTTTATAATGACAGCATGAAACTATATAGCATATAACTGCTGTAATCTCATGTTATTATTGCCCATTTTGTTAGGCAAATATTTTGCCTGTTATTCCAAAGGGTGAACTCACCTCATTGGTCTTGTTTGCCAGCTACTCTCATAGATTGAGGTGACCTAAAAGTAGTACTAGCTATGATTTTTATTATCTCATCAGGGAAGGGCTTTTCACATCATCTAGTAACTTTTGGACCTATAAACGTTTCAGTGTGAATCTGGCACTGTGGTTCATTTCCTTAAATGCTACGCGGATTGGAAAAGAGGAATACTGATTTGGCTATTCATGTGTGTCAGCCACATCTGTGAAATGGGAACCAAGATAATATCACAAAACTATGGATGCAAAATGCAGGTACAACATTTAATTTTACACTGATTGAAAACAAACCAAACAAAAGCAACAGTCTGATGTAAATGCCTTCAGYGCTTGCTCTTCTCTGTTTAATGTCACAACATGCCGAATCACAATTTAAAGTTAGACACATTGAGGAACATCTTGGTAGACTCAAACAAACAAACAAAAAAGCCCAAACAAGCATGTTTCGACCATGCTTGAGTCTGAACTTTATCTTCCCCCTTTACCCAGGGCCAAAGCTTTACTCCTTCACTGCCGCTAAGGCTTAAGATAGCCTGCTAGCTATTTTATTGCTGCTGTTTGTTCATGTGGATCTTATTTATTGTCATTTGACAGAAAATAAAAATGCAGTTCAGAAAATGCTGTACCAAGAGTAATTTGTTCCCAGCAAGACCTTTTCAGCTACCCAATAGCATGAAAGCATCAAAGTGCCAAGAGAACTTTTTAAAAATAAACTGCCCTGATGCTAAAATAAGCTTTAATTGATTGAGAATTGTACTGAGCCTGACAATCTGTACCATTTATTATTATTTTTCCTTTCAAGCTTCAGACTCATGTGATTTAAAGTGACTGAATTACAGTTCCCACATACCTTCCTACCCACACTGCAGGAAAAAAAAACCCACCCACAGACCTCTTAGCTCCACAGAGGAGCTGCTGGATGCACCTGGAAGAAAATAAGAAAAGCTGATTGAAAGTGAAGTTTAAATAAAGATGTTGATGATGATGATGGGAATGTTCTACAGAAAACCTCTCCTGGCTAAATGCCATGCTGTGCTTCCCTCTGCTTAAAGGAGAGCTCTCCTGGGGATGTCTCTCCTTGTCAAAGGCGTTTCTGCAATGCCTGCTGGTAGAGCGCTGGATCCCTTAGGCCAGACGCTGTCGCAGCTCCCATGCGTTGGAGATGAATAAAGAATTGCGGATAAACTACTACTCTGTCTTCCCCTTTTTCATTTTTTTTAGAGGAAAAACCACAAGTAAGGGACTCTGCTCTCAGTTATTTAAATAAATGGCATGTTGCAGTCTCTCTAGCCAAAGGATAACAACAACAACAAATATTGCAGGGTTGTATCTATGCTGATAAATGCACAAAGCTTTCTGGCATATGKAAAAGATGCTGTATTGGCTGTCCAACACTGGAGCGGCCTAAACGCTGGAAATAGGTGGAATATAGCAAATGTCAGTGGGGTCGGTTATGGGGTTTCTTCTTGGCAGCATGTCCTGGATGATTCAAGCCTGATCAGACATTTGTTAGTGATAACTAGTGACAGCGATATTTTTAACAGTGTGTCAGCCATGCTCATGGCCTGTTACATATGTGGATAGGAAAGGTAAGGATCACTAGCTTAAGCCTGGGAAATGTTTTTATACCCATGCCGGGGTAATGGGGCTCGTGGGTAATGGGTAGCTGCAATTTCCATGAGGGTTATGCCATGTTCAAGTCAGCTGGAAACAAACCCCTAGCCCCAAGCTTTGGTTGAGCTTAAAATCTCATGACAGATCCATATCTGAATTATAGCCTGGGACAAGTTGCTTCAGCYGAGACCCATACAAGGTTTTCATTTAACTCCCAAAATTTCAAGAGGAAAATGATGCTTAAATCCCCTTTTAGCAGAGGCCCTCAATCTGCCTCCCTGCCCACCTCAACGCTACCTCTGCCAGTGGTGTTGCAGATGCAGTTTAGGTTCATAGATTCAGCAGAGCTCAAATTGCTGGCAGAGGTTAGGGGTGAGCCAGGCCCTGTCTATGCCTGAATTTCTTGGTCTGGAAGGTGAACTGTCCCCTCTGGACTCCCAGGCCACCACATGGGCAAAATGCACCATCGTGGTGTCCGGTTTTGGGTCCTAGTCTTCAGAAGCTGAGCCGCTCGCGTCCAATCAAATATAGCCTCTAAATCTCAATTCCTGCTCTCTTTAAATGGAGCTAATAAATCCTTCTCTCACCTTTTCTTTGTTGCTTGCTTAAACCATAAATTCTTCATGGCAAGGTTTGGCTCTGATAATGCCCAGCTACAGCGTCTAACACAAAGCTGTTTCAGGAGTGGTGTCTATATTTGCTACCTTAATACAAATAAGCATGACATAGGAATTCATTACAGCTCACAGACCCAAAGGAAGGAATTTGAAAGGATCACCAGTTTTATTAATAGCTGTCTCCGTAACTGCGTGCAAGTCAGCGTGGACACTGTGCAGAGCTTAAAAGSTGGATCCACACTATCACAGGAGGGACAGAAAGACACAGCTAGTCACGGTACTGCAGGAGGAGAAATTTCTTTCTTTAAGGTCAGTTRTCCAAATTTCCAGTGAGCACCTCCACAATGCTAGAAGAGCAAAATAAAATGTATTTCAGGAAGAGTGGGGATTTTTGAAGACCACAGAAACCAGATGGATTTTTTTTTTTGAATTTTTGTCATGAACTGAACTAATTAAGATGCAAGATTGATTAAAAAAATCATTATACATCTGAAAACCTAATGGCTCAGGTAAACAGGTAGACCATACAAGACAACACTTGTTGCTTACAGTATGTGATTAGTAATGAAATCAGTGCTGTAGAAGGGTATCATGAAGAAAGGTGTAAAAGATGAATGTTTGGACCACTTGGAAGTTCATGTGAATTGAGCTGAGGGTTAAATCAAGAGGAATATACTTCATTCCTTTGAATGCAAAATCAATGCAGTACTGTGCTAAAAAGACAAAGGTGACTTTTCCATAGCCTAAATCATTTCCTGTGTTAGCTCTCTTTTCTACACCCCGATTGTAAGAATGCAATGTAAAATTTTTGAAGTACTTAATTACCTTATTATGCAGAGGAATTTTTTCTGCTTCATGGTTCCCTCCATATTGATTAGTGCTATTCATTGACTCTGCAAAACATATTCCAAGATCAGATCCATTGTTTCTGTGGACTAAATCTAAATTCCTATGCCTTATTTCAGGGTTTTTAATATCTCAGACTAAATATCCCATTTTTATTGTTGCTGTAAAAATATATTCTTAAAACAGTGAAATAAATATAAATTGGGTTTGTCACCATTAAATAATGTGTGATTCAACTAGATTCCTTATTCTGATCATAGGAAATATTTGTTCATTGCGCTGCTAACCTTCGTCTATCTTGTGGAAAAAGAGATATCAAAACCTTCAACTGCAATTAAACTTGTAAAGTTAATGCCACTGACTTCAGCCCTTTCCAGGCTTTCACTGGAAGGTTTTAAGTTTGTTTTTGTCAACCTAAGTGGGAGTTATGACTTGCATGGGATAGAGGCAGGATCATGTTCCTATTCTGAGAGCTGTTGTCACTCGGCCTGTGCAGGATTTCTACGTCGCTGCAGTCCATGGTTCYAGCAGAAATTCAGTCTTGTTGATCTGGTGTTAAATCCAGGGCTCCCATACAGCGCTCCAAAACAGAACTAATGTTTCTAACAGACACCAGGCCTGTAAAAGCAATTTAGTCCTATTTCTGTTTCCCTGCAGAGAAACTGAACTTCCACCATTCTCATGGCTTTGCAGGGTTGCCATGAGCATGTACAGGATTGTAGAAATCAGGCTGTAGTTCCTGTATTTTCAAAGAATCTGGAAGGGTCTCGCTAGAGGTTCCTAAACGGAGATAGTTTTGAGAAAATCCATGTCTCTTCTATGGCTTTTCGAGATGGGTTCTCAAAACCAGAGATATATAAAAATGAGTTTTAAGTGTCGGCTGGGCCCCAGATTCTCTGGTTTTGTCTGAAAACTGGTGGTGACCCTTCCTTGGGAAGCGAATGAGATTTAAAAGAAGTCCCTGGGACGCAGGAGAGGGAGATCTGCCTGGCTGAGGTTGTGCCTTTGGTCTGCTTGGTTTGGGGCTGTGCAGGGTGTTGCTGCCCGGTGGGGAAATGCCGGAAGGAAAGAGCGGGTGTAGAGGAGTGTTTTAGCCGAGGGTTGCTGGCCCAGCCCCGAGGTCGGAAACACTGCCAGGAAAGTGAGGCTGCCCCCAGCCTCGAGCCCTGCTGTGCAGAGGCAGGCAGGCAGGGGCTGCTAATCCGCCGGCAGGGTTTCTTGAGTACACCAGGAATGCGACGTTCTTGCATTCGTTTCAAACCCTGAATGTGTGCTGTACGTTTTAGCAAGCGTTGCACAAGCCCTGCTCTAAGAAACAGCTCACAGTACGTGTGCAGCACTATAGCCCGGGAGCCGGGACAGTCTCTACGTTAGAGCTTCCCACCAGCAAGAGAAAGACCTCATCCCTTTTCCAGCAGAGACATTGTCCACAGTGTGAAAAGAGGGGTGTTTTATGCGCCAAGAGCATTTCTCCCCCATTGCAATGTGACTGTAATCGGAAGGAAACTGGTCATGATTCAATAGATGATGTAATGGATACCCAGCGCACAAACCATATGCTACTTTCAGGAGACTTCCTCCCATCCAGGCAGCTCCACAGGTAGGAGGCCTGGTGCCAGCATGCCCCCTTGTCATCTCCTCATGGCTTAGCCCAGCTCACGAGGAAATTAATGTTTACAGCTTAGCTGAATCCTTTTAATTTCCTTTAATATCTGAGTTTTAGATATAAGGCTTTACRGCAGTGATGGGGGACTAGACATTGTGTTAAGCACTAGATTATGCTAATAAATTCATGTTTTATATCTGCAAAAGTATTAATATTGATAAGCATATGTTTATGAGTTTCATATTCAGCAAAGTCTTCCAGGCATATACCTATGTGCTAGTGCTTTGGGGATMTAGCAGTTGACAGAAGCTTAGTAGAAACTGTAAATAGACCCGATTTCGTTTGATCATCTTGGAAAAGAAAAGGCAAAAGAGTGAGCTGTAAAAGGTGTTCTGCTAAACCTTTTCCAACCCTTAATATTCTGCTGTGTTGCATGTGAAAATTCTTTAATGTGCATAACAGTCACGAAAGGACTGAACAGTCACAGAAGGAACAAATCCCAAAGAGGATTGTGAAGCTTGTTTTGCTTTACTCTGGACCTGTATGGTACATGCTCAGTTATGTACGCTGTGATTTAAACAGCCAGCAGACCAATCCTTCTATCCAAGACACTAAAAGCCCTTGCTTTCAACTGAAATAATCTGTCAAACGCTGGTTTAAATGACACCTGTAGGGCAAGATATGCAAGGAAATTCCCAATCGGACATGCACATCAGAAGTTAATTTCTCTGTTTCATTTGCATTAAAAAATAAACTGCAGTTCAGAAATAAGGACTGCGTGATGTCCATTTGGCAGAGAAAGATGGGCCTGTTCTCTGCACAGAAGGAGGACAATATGATTCCCACCTGATTCTGACCTTTTGCTAATGCGTTTTTCCCTGTGTGGAGCTTCAGGGACCTTGTCTCCGTGATTAACCAGGATTTCTTTCTGTTTGGGATTCAATTTTGACTCTTTTTTTAAATTCAGTTTTGCTTCATTTTGACTTCAGAGCCAATGATGAGCTCCCACTAGAGAACATCACTGTCTGGAGCGTGTTCAGGTTTGTATTAGAGGGCTCAGATCCCACTGCTCAGGCTGGAGTAGTTTTTCATGAAGGATTATCTCTGCAGGTCAGATACAATAAATAAACAACAACTAAGAAAGCAACACCTAAGAAAGACTGCTTTCCGCAACCTAATATTATAATAGACACAGAGAATATAACTAGGGTTGCAAGCTGTTCCGCTTTGCCACAACGCTCATTAATTTTTACATCAGCTAACTAGGGTGCTTTGCAGAATTACACAGCCCAGAGCCTCCGTGGGAGGCAGCGCTGTTCCTCAGGGCTGGATTACTGGGATGGGCAGGAGGACTCCTGGTTTTCTTCAAGCCTTCCAGCCTTCCTTCAAGCCTCATTGCTATCTCTTGTACCCTAAGCACAGGACCGAACCTAAGCGCAAACCCAACACCTCTCAAACCCAACGCATTGCAAGTCTAAACTGTCTGAATGCCAGTCCATGGCCTGGCGCATGCTTTAAGGGGAGCGCTGAGTCTTGGTGCAGGAGAAAGGTCCACACTTTGCAGCAAACCACAGCGTGTCCCTATCCACAGGGCATTATGTGGTTGATGCGTAGCAGGTATCTTTTTGCCTTGGACATGGCTGTGAGTGCTGTGGGGCACCCGAGCCGCAGAGCAAGCAGAGTCTGAGCTACCTGCAAGGTATCTGGGCCAGTCCTTTAGCCAACAGGTTGTACAGGAATATCTTTTGTGAGCTTGTGCATATCATGCAGCTTATCTGTCTCTCTCACCATCTCATAAGAGGTATTTTGAGTAACTGCTATTAGTGAAGTGATACTTGATTCTCTGGTGATGGAAAAGATCTTATTTACCGGGTTCCTGTGCTCCAGCAGGGTGCTGACTAGAGCGGAGTGAGATGTTGCCTTGTCTCCCTGTATGTTACCAGTATCATTGTAGCTGTGCTGCCCATTGCATAGGCAATACCTGCTCCGCTAGAGCCCAGCAAATCTGCATTTGCGACATGACTGTTACTGTAATGTCTGCTCCCCCAAGCCCCTCTCAAGTTCAGGAGGGGATCTGTTGTTGCCAGTTGTTTGCTTAAGAACAGGGTGTAAAATCATTTAAAAATAAATCTGTTCTCTTTAACTCACTACAGAGGACTGATGCTTTGAAGGAGGCTATCGTTGACAAGTCAAATTCTCGAAAGGCCTCTGGGAACAAGCCCTGGCCCAACTGCTCATTCAGCCCTTCTGCCTGCACCATGTGACTTTTTTCGCTTACAACAAATCTTGCAGGCAACCTTGAGCATCCTTTGAAAATTGTCCATAGACATCCTATTTCTTTATGCTTGCACAGAGCTGCTCTGTTTCACGTTCTGCAGCGTTATTGTAGTACTGGTTTGAAGGCAGCAAACATAGATTTCTTTTACACATGACATCAGGAACAGTATCTGTGCAAGATCTGGCACAGAAAACCCTCTCCTTTTATAATATATATCTTTGTACTGTGCTTCTTGCTTTAGGGATGCAGCTTGCCTGCACGTAGTCCTCTCAGGTGCCGTATCTTCTGGCCAGCTCTGATATAGCAGAGAAGCATGAGCGGACACAGAGAACCAAAGCGTGACTGACAGCTCATGCTGGCCATTAGACCGGGAGGAGGAATAGCTAAAAGACTCATGCGTTTGGTACACTACAGCACAGATATCGCAATAACAACTCACTTGTAATAGAGGGGAATAGAGGAAGAAAGGCAGGAAGGGTTTTCACCAAAACCTAGGTGATATTAAGATCTGCAAAACTGGCATCACACCCATGGAAGGAAATAAACAGTCAAACTCTGCTCTCTGGTGCTTTGGTGTAATTCTAAAAAAACTCCTGGAGCACCTGAGACAAGTTTCTCAGAGGGGATTTTCAAAGCTATCAATAAAAGCCCAACAACTCCAAACCTTCTGCTTCCCCTCTGCCCTTAAGGGTCCTATCTTTCAACTTTGCCATGCAAATTTGCCTGTATAGTATCTCATGGGGTCTCAGCCTGGGGCTTCTGATGGCCTTGTTGCTTTTCCTGTTACTGAAAAGGAAGAGAGCACTTGGTTAGATGCAGCTAAATGCCATGGTTTCTCTGTGGAACCACTCTCATGTTGTATGGAGTTACATGAACTGATCATTAAAAGCAACACATTTGGCCCTATAAGAGGGAATCGTGCTGGTTCTGCTATTGAGTTTGCATGTCCCCCGTTATGTGTGTTATTCCTTGTACAACGCACGTGAGGGCAGCCAAATCATTTAGTCTTCTAACCAAAATACTGTTTTGCTTCCCCTGGTTCAGGAAGACCCTGAACCCCAAAATGCTGGGAGAGCGTCTCCAAGGAGGTATCACTCCATCCTTGCCCTGTTCTTCCACTCTTCCCCACATCGGCAAGACATTAAGCTGGATAATCTTTGCGCTAATCTGGGATAACCACTCTTTGTTTATGCTCAGCTGATAAATGAAGCCTTTAGTAGGATTCACAAATGCGTATGGGGGAGCTTTGAAAGGGGTTGAAGGAGAACACACCAGAGGCCTGGATTCTGCACCTTGACTACAGCCAAGGGATTCCAAAGGGTTGGATCTCCCCTTGGAGGTTTGTGTCTGCAAAAGGAGCTCAGGGTGACCAGGTTCCTACCTGAGACACCTCTGTTACGCGCTTAAAGATAGGTAAGGCCTGCTTTAGCCTTTTGTTTCTCTTGCCTAAATTGCCTTAGTTGATGCGGAGGACTAGCCCTAGCTTCAGGAACAGGGTTGAACAGGTCACACAAAGTTACCTTTGGCCCTTCTTCCCATGCGGCACCGATTACAGCTCAGGCAGAGTCGAGAAACAGTCCCYGCTTGCTGCTTCACACAGCTGGGCTGCTGGCACACGGCAGCATTTTGCATATGCTGATTTAACTGTTGGAAAATTTATTCACGTAAAAATCTTACCCTTCTCTTAGATGAAGGATTTTTTCCTCGCTTTGCTTTCAAAATACTTATCCCACTCAGTTATTGGGGTTAAACAACCCCCTAGCCAAGACACTTCATTTACGGAGAAAGCTTTCATAGGCATTTGTTTTAAGAAGCGAAAGGCTGGGGGCAGATTTTGCTCCCACCGAACTCAACAGCAGGACTCCCGCTGATTGCCCTGGGAGCAGAATCGCGCCCCTCCTGACAACGGGCAGCTTTCCTAAAAGTTACGCTGGCCCTAGATAAAGTCTTGGTGCTTCACGCTTTCAAAACAGAACTGTTCACGGCACAGGAGCAAGCAGAATATTTGTCTCTTTAAATGAATAGTTTTTCGAGCCTGCACTGAGAGGCAGTCTCCCTCTCTGCGGCTGTGAGGCTACTCAGAGCCTCCGATAAATCAGCATGCAGGAACGGAGAGCTCTGTCCTTGAAGAGATGCACAGTGACCTTGCTTATGCTTACTCTGGAGGAATAACCAGGGGAAACGTAGAAGCCCAAATAGCGAGCGGTGTGTGACTAAAGGCACCGTGTTCTGCATGCAAATGTTCCGGTACCGAAGGCAGGGGACGGATGGCACGCTGCTACACAAATTGCAGCTTCCCTGCTAGCCTCACCAGATTGCTGCTGTTGTTTTTTGCAGGGGACTGAATGAAATCCTCATGATCATTACATACTTGTTCAATAATAGCACACCCCAGTCACGTCGCCTCGCAAGTGCATTTCGTTGCAATCGCTGAGCAGAAGCGAAGACGAGCTGACGGCTATGTGTTTCCAAAGCGGGTTGCCGGAGCCCTGTGTTTGCCATTGGCTGCAGTTTGCTGGTTTATTTGCAGCTTCCCCCATCTGGAATATGAAAATGGGAYTGAAGTAGATAATTGCTAGCAGCGGGTTTTCGAGAGAGGCTTAGAGGGAACAGAATGCCTCTCGCACAGCACAGACTGCCTGCGCCGAAAGAGCTCTGAAGAGATGATTTTAGATGTTACCCACGTCTGAATCTCCCGGAAACTTTACGCTGGAAGCAAGCCATTGCGCACAATCCTGGAGCTAACATCCAAAAGGGGCAAGGAAGGGGCAGCAGGGCTGAACAATGGGATACCTTGTCCTTGGATTTCTCATAGAAAAGCCGGCAAGCGTTCCCCTCTGCTTCCCCGCGAAAAGGGCATGAACGCGACAATGGACTGAATTTCACCCGGCGGAGCTCCAGCGGCTTTTAAGGATGGGATACACTGACCCTTCATCGAGCAGAGATTTGCTGGGAAACAGAACTTTGTTCTTCATATTCATCTGCGCTTTTGCCGTGGTCACCTTGCTGCAGCAGATCCTCTATGGGAGAAACTATCTCAAAAGGTAAGGGGGGACGTGAGGGAATGGAAAAAGTTGTCTGGTAAACCTGAATTGAATCTGAGACCCAGCTGTACTGTTACACAGGCTCAAACAACTCCTCAGTGT
The DNA here is from genome assembly GCF_003343035.1 of Apteryx rowi. Lineage (NCBI taxonomy): Eukaryota > Metazoa > Chordata > Aves > Apterygiformes > Apterygidae > Apteryx > Apteryx rowi. The sequence continues at coordinate 186,057 of NW_020450976.1, forward strand.
TGTGCTGACAAGGTTAATCTCTCTTGGGAAGATGCATCTGGCATCTGTAATGTCTCTTAGACCGTTAGTAAAGGACAATGTTAGGTAGGATAGGATTTGTTTATTTGTTGGATTGTGTTTTAATCTTCAGCTGCTGTACAAATCTAGGTCTTACTTAAGCTAGACTGACTTCTACCAGCGGGGTGTCTGCCTCTGATCAGACAGTGCGATATAGGCTTTTCACCGTATGTAAATTCAAGCTGAAATGGCTTGAGAGGTCAAATTATGGCAGTATGCACTTGTCGAAACTTTAACGTTGTTAGAAACAAAAATGCAGATGCTTTTCCTAAAATCAAAGTAGCAATGTTAGTGTTCCAAATAGCAAAGGGATTGCTTTATATTTTCACTGCTGTCTTCTCATGAATTTACTGCTGAGGCTGATTTGTTGTAGATCACATCAGTCTTTGATCTGAAAATGGCACTGCTCTTGTTACAGCAAACACCAGTGGGGATCTTCAAGTGTTTAACCTTGACCCACGCAGGGTTTATTTTACTTAAATCTGGTCTGAAGTGTTGTGGTTTGTGTGATTTTTAAAGGGGAACATTTCTCTTACATGCTTTGAGGTAAGTGGGTTTCAATAGTGTAGGTAGCTACKATGGAAGTTTCTACTGTAATTTAGGAGTGATTTGCCAAAAGAGTTCAATGGTTCGGTTCTTGCCTAGCTGGCAACTCATCTAGTGCCAAGAGCAAGCAAAATGCTGACAATCGGAAAATGTTTCTCACTGGGGGGAATAGCAAGGATAATAATAATATGTATAAATGGGAGCACTGTAGTTAAGAGACGGAGCAATTTGTGCACCCTGCTCAGCAGTGAGGCCTTGGTTGGGGGACTCGGTCCAGTTTGGGACACCTCACTTCCAGAAAGATGTGATCCAGTTGGAAGGAGCCAAAGGAAAGCATTGGGAATGAGCAGAGGTGTAGAAAACATGATAAATGAGAGAAGTCTGAAAAAGCTGTTTTTGTTTAGCTTAGAGTAAATCAGGGGGAGAGGTGATAACTGTCTTGAAATACCCAAACAGTTGCTGCAACGAGGAATGTCATAAACAAATTGCTCTGACAACTCCCGTGATGACAAGAAGTCATGGGCTTAAGTTACAGCAGGAAAGATTTAGATCCAGACATACGGGGAAACTTTTTAAGGGTAAGACCACCTAAGGAGGTTTAAAATCTCCATCTTTGGGGGCTTCAGGAGTATGTTAGGTGGTGTAGTACCGAGCTGCCTTGGTGCTGAGAGGGATGACTTGATGGCCAGTTGAGGTCTCGCCTTATTTTTTCAGTTTTTCCCATTTGTCCTAAAGGCATTGCARCCCTAGTTGTTTTCCTAAGCACAAATAACTGCAGCAGGATAGAGTAAGTGGAAAATAAATCCCAAGTATAAATTGAAATAAAAAATGGTAAAGTAAAAGAAAAACAGTGAGAAGATACCAGTAAAACTCTTCTCCTGAGTTTCTATCCTGCCTCATACCCTGGGAGCCTCTTCTGCCATCAGTGGCCTTCAGAGACTGCAAAAAAGGATCATGTCTGACTTCCAACCTTGCAAAAAACCCCTCTAGTCTTGAGTGCTCTGCCATCAAAGGGGCCAAAGCAGGGGCTGACTGTACGTTTTGTCACTGTGACTAGCAAACACTGTTTATTTAAGTTTTTAGTTCCAGATTTTAATAATTTGTTTCTTTGGCTTTTATTTGTCACATCGAAGATCTCAAAGAGGGTTTCTCCCCACCATCCCCAGTACAGACAAAAAGCACTTAGACCCCTTTCTTGGTTACCACTAGTTCCCACCTTTCACGGAAATAGAAGTGCAGGATGTGGCAGCCTCAGCCCGTCAGTTATTAGCAATAGAAAGGTGATTTACCCAGCTGCCTACATAGTTACCCTAATATTATCATGAAGGTACTTTTTGGTTTTTCTTTCCTGCTCYTGCTCTCTCGTTCTGCATTATGTTATGGTTTCGATCTGCCATTTGCACTCAGCTGGCGGGGAGAAAGCAAAAGGACCATTCGCAGGCCGTTTGCTCGCTGGTGCCGCTCCGTGCAGAGGTGCATGTAACCTTCCCTTAGTCTCTTCTTTCATAAACCTCCTGTATTAAGTCCCCTGTTACAAGCTGACACCGGCTACGAGCTTCTCGGACACGTTATAGCTTGCACCTCCAGGGAACACAGTTGAGCTGGTGGTTTTGGAGAGCCTCTTCACAGAGAGGAAGTGGGATATTTATAGCGTCGGTGCCGTTTGCCAAGCTGGAACTTGAGGACACCGGCTAAACTGAAGGCTAGTTACTCGCTAATATTCGATATGCTGCTTGTTTGGTGATAGCCTGTGCTCGCATCCCTACATTCGCAACACTGGCAGGCCTCCGGGCCTTTTCCTGAGGCGGCGGGAAAAAATTCCCTAGTGTACTTAGAAAAACCTGAAAATTGCCCTGAAGTAGTAGTCCAGTAAATGTACGGTGCTTTTAAGCCTAAATATAACCCAAGGCCTAGTTTGCTTTTCTGCAAGAAGATGGTTGAAATGGGTAAAGGCCAGCGAGGGAAGGGGAATCTATAAAGCTGACCTAAAACAAGCAGCATGGACACAACTCAGGGGACAGCATAGCCCAGGAACTGTTCCCAGTAAGCAGTCTGGACAAAGTCACCCTTTTCTGGGGAAAGAGGAGAAGGTGGAAAAGTTAGCTGTATGGCGGTGAGTCGTGCTGTGCCAGCTGCCCTTACAAGCAGATTTCCCACCCGAACCTCCCTGCGGACGGTGTCGTGGAGCCTGGCCGTCCTGCGGCTGCCCGAAAGCCCGCCCACAAGGATAGCGGGACTGCAGGCAGGAGAGGCTGCTCCGGGAAGGAAATACTGTGGTAAGTCCCAACCACTCAGGGAAATTCAGGAAAGGATCCAGACTCCAGTTAGGGCCTTCTCTTTCTCCTGGCAAAGGGAGAGGACGTAGCTATCAGATTTATAGGCATTCCCGCATTTTTCAAACACCGTACAACATTCTTCACTCCTTCCCCTGCTGTTTTGTCTTGTGCCATCTGCACCTAGAAGGCCGAATCCTGCCCACCCATTTTTTTCACCAGAGTTTCATCCAAGAGGGATGGATGTGGGTGCTCTCGGCCAGGCAAATGGCTCGTGCTCCCAGCATCAGCTCAAGTCCCAGCGAGCAGGGAAACTCTAAGTGGGAAAATGGCACTGGGAAACTCTGGGCTTTGTAGCTCTTGATCCCGAGTGAAAAGAATGATGAAATGAGATATAACTAAGGGACTTTAATACGGATCTCCGGGGTAATTATTTTTATTTTAGGATTAATATGTTGATTAAAAATCTGCCGCATTGATCTGCTAAAGTAGGTTAAATGCGGTGGACTTCTGCTTAAATCCAGAGCTGCAGCTTGCTTGTGTATTGATTCATCTTCCCAGTGCTTGGCTCTCCGCTGAATTTTCCTTTGAGTCAGATGCTCGGCTGAGGTCTGGCCTTTTTTGTGAGCTTTTGCGTGGCCAGCAGGGAATAATGCTGGATTACATCAGGAAACTGCCACTACCATAAAAAATGTTGAAATGGTCACTGTTCTCATCGCCCAACCTGTGGCATAGGGGAGATCAATAGGAGAGTCCTTGCCTGCTTTGGCAAGGGAAAGCTATCAGAATAATTTATTATATACCTRTATTCTGTTGGCAGGAACTCTGCTAAATACTGGTTTTCTAGCAGCCTGATTTCTGCACAGAGTGTCAGCTGCAGAAGTGAATCTGTTGCTTTAAAAACATTTTTTTTTTCAGGCCACAAGTGAGAAGAACTTATTTTAAAAGCTATTAAAGACTTTAAACAAAGATTACACTGGAGTCTGTCAGAGGGGGCACATACAGTAATTCAGTCACGCAGCAAGAAACGGTAAGCCTTCATATGCAGGCAGTCTGCATTATTTGAAAGCTTTATGTCTTTTAAATGAGAATAAAACATCACTCCTRTGTATGTGTGTGCACCCTATAATTACTCTCAGACTCTTACAGCTTGAGTTTATACCACCATTTTGGTATTTCTGAAGCTGTTTTTATACAACAATTGCAAATCAGTTCCAAGACAGCTTTTACCCCTTTCCTTACCCTCATAAGAAAGATATATTATGATCAACTTTTGCACAGTATGGGCAAATGAGGAACAAATAAAGCACAGAAAATAAAGCTGGTCTAGACCTTGAGGGGTCGCTTATATACCATGCTGTCAAACAAGATCAAATCTTACTTATATCAGGGAGAGCAGCAGTTGCAATCTGGATGCAGGGGCTGCATATGGCCTGAGTTGCATGTTCTCCTAAACTGTACTGGGGAACTGCAGCCAACTCAAGTCCACCGAGAGGTCCCTGCCTGGCAGGCGTCCCTCTGCCCTGTTCTTAACACCCTCCAAAGATGTTAGCCTTCCTAAAACCATCTATTCCAGGGTTTAAACTCTCTTTCCATTTAAATATCTTTCCCCAAGAGACATGAGCTGAAGGTCACCTAATGAGTCATCTCTCTAACACACAGTCCTGTGCCCCCTCCGTTTCTAACCAAAGTGAAATATTATCCCAGGGAAATGACATGCGACCCATGAGTCACCTCGCTGAATCCCTGACCGGGTTTTGTGCAAAGCAGGTCTTGTTTTTCATCTGTTTTCTTCAGAGAAGAAGGGAACTGGGAACTTCAGGAGACAGCAAAGCCCTGACTTCCCTGATTTTCCCCTCTATTCAGCATGTCTATCCCACTGATTTCCTACATCTTCCTATGACTGGTCCATAATAGATGCTGCTGGCATTGCTCTGGGTAGTTCATTTAGTACGTTGAACTTCTCTCCAGCCACATGCCCTGAGAGGTTGGAGGAGCACCAGAGCCAGCGCTGGGGGAGAGCTCAGGAGAGAGGTGGCAATGGGATGGAGAAGGGCACTCAGCTGCCTCCAAAGTCATTCCCGGCTCCTGGTCCCATTCCCTTTCTCATTTCTGCTGTTGGTTGCTTTACATAATGTTCCTGACTTCCCAGATTAAATAAAAGGAGAGAGCTCACAAGTACATGAGCTGTGAATTAAAGCTCTGCAAAAAACGTGCAAACATTGACAGCTCTATCACAGGTCGCAATAGAGGCTTTTGTTGTGAAAAGGGTCCCGAAACCGATATCTTATCTTCTGTCACCGGGAGTTTTTTCTGACTCATCACTTTCATTGGCTTTTAAAGAAAAACATCAAGTGGCAAAAGTTTTAGCATCAGTGCTCTCTGTGGCTGAGATGGAGAAGGCAGGCAGTGTTTGAATCCCTGCTCCCTGTAGACTTACTTTATTCCTAACATTATTATCTTGCACCTCTACTGCTAAAATGGCAAAAACCCTTGCAGATCTTCTCTGTGAATTGCCAGTCCTTGTCCATTCCCTAGTGTACAGTAATCTAAGATAACGAATTTTTCCTTTTTCATTTATTCCATTTTTTAAATGCGTGCAAATTGCGTTAGCCTGAGGTCTGTGCGATTGCCTGGTGTGTTACAGGCTCTTCCTGACCTCAAACCACAGGGGATGTGAGTTGGTACAGGGTGACCTACGGACGCTTGTCCCTTTTGCAGGTTGTGGTTACCGGGCAGTCCCTAGTCGGGTTCCCCATAAGCACATCCAGCATGGAAATATTAGTTCGCATAGGATTTGAATTGTGTTGAGCTGCAGTAGCTCTGCAGAAGCTTCTTGCCCCTGAGTGGCGGGTTGTTTGGGTCCTGTTAACCACCAAAAAGGTGTTCATCACCCTTACTGATTAATACGGGGTCAGTTAAATCCTAATTCTGATCCACAGAATAGCCAGCAGCAGCTTGCTTTTGTCCCTCTGTTGCGTGGGGATCTAGGCCTACTTTTATCCATTCAAATAGATCTTTTTGAACATTTTGCTTAATAACTGGGATAACTCTGCTTTCTGTAATTTACGCAGATACGTTGCTTCTGTATGAGAAAGTAATGGTCAAGTTCTGCCAACATCCATCATTCAAAACCGGTAAAACAAATCCCTTCCATCCAAACTGGTTTAAAACCTGTGACATTTCTTTCAAAAGCATATCTGTTATAACCCTGCTGTCTGTTTTTTTATCTTGTTTTGAAAAATGTAGATGCTTGCCCTCTGTGTATGTGAGCAAGTATGAAATTCAGCATTACCTACATTTGTGGAAAGTCAAATCCATAAATCCTGTCTAATCCATGGTGCTCGCCTGCTGCTGTTCTGTTCCTCCCAGGGCCCTCCCATAAACATGGTATTTTATGAATTCAAGTGCAGGAGGGGAAGGCTCATAGATAAGCGTAAATATGTATCTCAGTAAGGAAGAACCCTAATTCTGTGAGAGGAATGGGAATTAAGTCACCTTTCTCATCATTTTCCACTGACTATCTCAGCTGGCTTCTTGTTCGGCGCACTGGTTTTTGGGTATGCTTTTCTTGGGGATCTAACCCCCTCCGAAGGGTTGGGTGGGATGCCTTGGTATGCAGCTCCGTTCCTCTTGTTTCTCTGCTGTCTGGACCCTGGGATTTTGAGTTCTGCTACACCTGTATCCCCCACGGCTCTAGCTGTGAGCGCTCGCCTCCATGGCTACTCTTGCAGATGTCCTGGTAATTCAGTCTTTTTTTCTTGACCTGAGTTTCCTGATCGTTCTTACACTCTCTGAGTTCTGTTCAGACCTAATCACTGTGCAAAGCTTTGCATTTTCCTCCTTTCACTGTGCCTCATTCTTACCCTTGATTGCTTTTTCATTTCCTTTCTTATTTTTTAATTCAAGTGTATTCATTGCTCAGCAGTCCATGTCTCCCTCAGGCAAATTGTGGAGTCAACCTCCCATTTCTTTGAGGTGTCCTTGCCCTCAGTTACTTGCATCCATTCTGCTTCTTCATTGGCCCTGCAGAGAGTCACGGTCCTTCCATCCCCTCTTTATTTATTTAGTTTTATGCTTTAGTTCTCATGGTGAAAACCTTAAAAAGCAATCTCCGTCACTAGTAGTTTCACRGCACTTTCCGTAAGAACAAATACAGTCAAGGCTACAATTTTCACAGTCCCAGTTGAAAAGCTTGTGCAGTCAGCTGCTTGGAGGGCGTGCACACATGGTAGCATGAGATCATGCCTTCTGCTTCTATGTGTGGAGAGAGGGACTATTGCCCACTCCTGCGGCTAATATTGAGTACAGACACATTGACTCTAAATGGCATTTTGCTCACCYTCATCAGCACAGATCCTCTGTGCAATTGGGTATGTTTACACTGCAGAATATAGTGCAGTGTAGGGATGCTTGATCTGCTTCTAAATATATTAGCTTTGGAAACACGAGATGCAAAACAATTGGTTCAGTCAGATCTCTAATGGTGTGGTGAGATTGCTTGTGGTACCCAAGCTGGGTCAGGTATCTTTGCACCGAGCTGTCGTCTCAAATGCTGGCAGAATTTGCTGATCTATTAAAATATTTGGGATTTCCTGTGACTCTCAGTGTGCTTGGGGCTTGGTTGGCCTTTCYTCTAGAAAAGTTCACAACCTTCCTCACTGTCAGCTCATTCTGTTGTGGATTTTATGTTTCCCCTACTTATTACAAATAATATTTTAATTATTAATAATTATTACAAAATAAATCCAAGCTAAGTAGCTACTCCTCCTCGCATGTTTATCTTCCAGCCACAGACCAGAAATGGAAAGTCTGTATTGTTTTGAAAGGTAGCCTTTGATGTCCTTGGTATCCTGGTCAACACTTCTTCCATTGTAAGCAGACTAGCTGAATGTTAGTGTTGGGTCTATTTTATCTTTCTTGGGAAGTGATTTTAGATAAGTTTTTTTTCAGAAGATGTATATGAATATCTGATACAAGGTGGATCCCAAATGTGAAATGTGCTACATGAAAGAAAACCTTTTTTTCTGTATAATAGTGGTTATAATCCAGAAGCTTCCCACCTATGTTTCCAATTTTGCTCTATGTGCTAGTCAAAACAGACTCCTCCACCACTTTATTACTACTATTTCCCTCTAACATGTCGGGCCAAGCTTGTCCCTGGTGTAATACTGTTTAACCCAATGTGTGATGAACCAGATGTGCCCATTTCCAGCATTCTCCATCCATATTTTGCTTCTCATGAGACCCATGCTGTTTGATTTCTTCCTTTCATTGTGAATATATCAGTTTTGCTCTCCTTCATGATTTCATACATTTTCAAAGCCTTTTTTAATGGTCTTCTCCCAGTAAGATAACAAGGAATCAGCTCATCAATTCCCCAACTTGCAAGGTCATTAGGCCGCCTGTGCAGCTACAGACATCACAGCCGTAGATCACTGAGACGAAGATTTCATATCTGATTGGTCTCTATTAATGCAGTGAGCAGAAATATTCATGTGTATGTATCCAGACTAAAACTGGCATTTTGCTCATTTTACTCGAGAAATAAGGATATTTCAAAACCGGACAGGTCAGACTCAAATCTGCTTCCGCTGAATGCAAACRTGAGTTTTACAATCGACTCACATAAGAGCACGTGTGGGCATACGTGGTCACGTATGGGAGCATCCTGCTCAAGTATGTGAGCTGGTCCCAGAAATGTTTGATCTCTTTCTTCATGCTGTGTGTGGCAGGATTATGCCCACGGATTCTCCACTGAAAGAGGCCAATTCACACACTTTTCTACTGCCATTACAGCCCAGGTGGATCTGGACCTGGACTCGTTACAGACAGATATGCATTTCTTTCATCCATATTGTGTCTTTCTAGATTGCTGTGCCTTGAATATTTATTTAAAAATGGATTGGAGCTTTCAAAGTGATAATAAATTTTTAAAGTAAGCATGTGCCTCTCACTCGTCATCTAACTTGACTGTCTTGGGTTACTGAGTCCAGCCCTTTTGTCAGCAAAGGGGAGGTTTTGGACACAGAGGCTAGTCTGCCTTGACTCTCTGCTGGTTCTGGTTTGATGCCAAGATCTCAGTGCTCCTTAATGAATGCTTTACCCCATAGCATCTAGGAATTAAAACATTTTCAAGCCCCTCTGAAATCTTTTCAAGTGCAACGTGAATAAGCTTGCTGTTTCTTCAGCAAACACAGCAGGATCCCCAGTTTTCTCTCAAACTCCACTTGCTGTTATCTCCATCAGCTCCTATCCTTGTCTTCGCTCGTGCATCAGCCTGTCACACTGCAGATTCCTGTTATTATTCCCCTTTCTTATCCAATCTCCTCATTGTCTCTGGTCCATTTTAGTAAGTGTTTTCAGTGCAGGTCATTCATGCATACCATTGTTTTATTTTCCATGCACCCTGTGGACACAATGAGTCATGTTCTCCTTATTTTGCAGAAAGAAGGAACTGAATCTTCAGCAAGATTAACCATATGACTTTCCTATACCTCTGTGACATCCCTGTTRTAGTCTAGGGACTATAGTCTAGGGACTGTTACAAGTCTAGGGACTTTCCATTTCATGAGCATTAACATGCAAGTCTTTAGTTCTTCCTCTCAAGGGCACAAGAATTAGGAAAGAGGGAAACAGGTACAGTGGAAGTAAGTAATTTTCCACTGAGTTCAGGAAGCCGATGCATGGCCTAGGCTGTCTGCTGCAAGGGCTRCGTATGGCTTCTGTGTTTGGGCAGCGTGTAACAGCACACAGTACCATGACTGGGTCTGTAGAAATGTGATTTTAAAATTATTAACAGTGTATATAATTAATGTAGATGCTATTAACTTACAATTGAAACAGGAGCCAGATTCAGAAAAGCTGGGCTTGCTGACATCTTTCCCTGCTGGGCTCTCTGCAAGGGGCCTAGCTAGTCACATAGGGAAGAAATGTGAGAATTAGAAAAAGAAAGAGCAGAGAAAGTGAAGACAAATAGGAGATGGAGTTCAGAAGGAAAATGTAGCAATTTGTCTTGCTCTTGGAGGCATTCTTGTCCTCTTTTTACCCTCTGCTTCCACCTTGCCTGACCATCTGTGGGACCAGCAAACAGAGTTAGATTTTGGCTTTGCTTCACAGATACAACGTGACAGTGTTTTGTGTCTGCTTTTGCTTGCTTTTGGATTTATTCAGCCTGCCTCTGATAGATGCAGGATGGGGTAGTAGTGGCTGTCACCTTGAAAGACGAGTGGAAATAACCCGCTGAGTGGGATAAAATAAGGTGAGCTGGCTGTTTTGGGGAACAGGTTGGCATTGGAGGAGAACGTGCTCTTCCAAGCCTTCTCATGCCGTCCGTGTGATGCCCTGGTGGCCGTTCAGTCCTCGTTACACATAGGTGCTGATCGCTGTGTTATTCAGCCGCTTGCCCCAGTCTGCTCTTATGCCTCGAAAGCATGAAGGTCTTCCCTGAAAAAATCTGCAGCATGCATGATCATGGCCTGCTGTCTGGTTAGAGCCCAGGCAGGGTGCCAGCAAGTACATAAAGCCTTCTGGGTCTTCTCCGTTTACTAGCTGTAGAATACCTCCTGTATAAGAGCCTTGCCCTCTTGTTTGAGCTGGATTTTCGGAAAGGCAGTGAGACACTCCTGAGGTGGGATCTCTGTGATGAGGCGGCAGCATGGCTCCTGAGCTTCTTGCTGCAGTCTATCCACTTGTTCATGCTTGTCTGTTTAATAGTTCAAAACCCCCATAATTGTTTGACATTCGCTGCCATTAAAACCCCCACTTGCGCAGTTGCTGTTTCTTGTTTGGATTACAGCAACAGGCTTTTTGCTTTGCATCCTGCTACTTCTTGACAGCCGGTCTTGACAAGCCCTTCAGAATTATGGCTGCTTCGTTAATTTTCTGGTTCTTTTTCACCCCCTCCCGCTATCCTCACGTTATGCCAGTGTTTATTTGACCACACACTGATTCAACATTTAGAGCTACTGATTAGGATCAAAATACTGCTTTGACATTTACTTGAAACTGTGTGTCTTTATTGCTAAGACATCCAACTTAGCGAGTTTGCTCATACAAGGGTGTTTATACTCATATTTGTTAGAGATAAGTCCTGTGATTACTGATGTCTATAAACCAGTATATAAATACTCCTTTCGCCCACAGCAGAACTCTCCTGATGAGAAATTTGCTCAAAGTCAATGCGCAAAATGAAACATCTCTGAAATAAGAGTGTTTCTGGTTATTACATCTTTTGTAAAGACTTCCCTTGTCATCATCAGCATCATGCATTGGGGAACCATGCTAATTTTAGAAGGAAATAACATTAGGACATATTGAGCAAGTGGCCCAGTTCCACCATCAGGAGACATCGGTAATGATCCCAAGCTTTTTTTTTTTTTTTTTTTTGATTATTTGACATAAACTGTTCTAATTACATAGAGGACCAATATGTCTACCTCCAGTTCCTGTTTTTCTCCCCTTCTTTTAATTTTTTTCACCCTCTTCTTTGTCCTGCTTCTTTCTCTCTTCCTTTTCCATATTTCCATTCTGCATATGCTTTCCTATTGCAGTTCTTATTCACAGAAGCTTAATTTACCTCTTCTTTGTCTGCCTATTAAAATGTAAGATAGTTAGTGCTGAGAGTGAATGTGCTAGATTTTCACTACCATAATATCCCAAAGAAATATACTGGTGGAGCAGTTCGCATCTCTGATCTATTTTCTCAGGCTGTTTACAGATTCAGGCAGACAGGATTTATGAATACTTAGAGTTGCAAGGTTTCCCTCACAACTGTGATGATAAGCAAATTCCATATTTTTTAACTTGAAATCTCCTAATTCTAGGCTGACTGAAATCAATGGTAAAACTCTCGATAATCCTGTTAGGGACAGAATTAATTCAGGTCAGTGTTTTCAAATGACTCATTCTCAATTTCTACTCAGTCCTGATGCTACAAACCTTTATTTATGGGAGTTGTTCTTAACAGGAGGAATAGGTTTATTGTACCATTACTCCAGAAAACGCAGTACAGAAACCTTGTACAGCAGACTCTCAGTGAGACACACAGTCTTATGAGCAGCATAACGTTTCTTCTGAGATGTATTTTGTGCTCTAAGTCCATGTGGTGTTAAACTCATGAGTTCCTGTTTGTCAGAAGGAGAACACCACATAGCCACCTTTCTCTGCTCCTGCGGTACAGGATCAGACGCTTGCTACTGATCCTGAGCTCAGCCAGCAACCTTGTGATTTGTCCTTACCATGTAGGAGGAGAAGGTTCATACCCAGACCCCTGCTTGCCCTCATTAGATATTTTTGTACCTTAATTAGATCCCCCATTCTGCCATTTCAAAGCTAAGTATTTTAAGCTGTTCCTCGTAAGACATATCTACCATTCCTCAGCGTTAGTCTTCCTGATCTCCTCTTGGATCTTACCCAAAATTCACATGTCCTCCTTTCAACTGGGTTCCTCAGCTGCAGTACACAGTGTTCCCAAAAAAGGCTTGACGAGAGGAGGGCATTGAAGAGTGATTGTCTCATTTCTTTTGCTTTGTGAACAGATTCTCCCCTCTGCCTTTGAGCATTTGCTTAGCTTTACTTCCAGCTGTTACTTGCGGAGCAGAGATGTACAAGGGGAAGGAACCTTGCTGCATGTTTTAGTCTTCTTTTCATCTGCCAGAATAATGGCTGTGTTTTAGGAGAGTTCAACTCTGAAGGACACACCAATATCAGCTATATAGCTAGATTGCTGCTGTCTGTTTCAGTTTGCAAACAAGTATCCAAACCCCAAATTGCTAACTTAAATCCAATTAAAAAGTTCAAATCAAACTTGTTTTTCCCACAATTCTACTATTTCTTCTCATGTATCATTCACTGCTGCCCTTAGCAGTTAAAACCTATTTTTAAGGGCATACCTTTAGATACCTTTTAGAAGGACATATACATTGAAATGAAATGCTTTTCCATCAGGGTCATAAAGAGCAACAGAAAAATGTGTTAAGACTGTGTGGTACATAGGAGAGAATCATGAGTGTTTATTTCAACAAGGCTAAAAGTGAAGGTGTCTTCATTAAAGTGAGAATTGTCTCTTATTTCTTCACACCAATGTTCTACTCAGAAGTAGTCACCCTGGGCAACCTCAGCTGATAAAAATAGTCAGAGGTCAGTGGAAGGTAAGGCCATAACTCATAACCCTTATAGTCAGTGGAAGGAGAAAGATCCTTCCAGATGATAATTTAAATCTCAGGAGAGGCTGAAGAGAAGTCTTTGCTTGTTATATTTTTTGTGTTTGATCTGATCCTCTAAGCTGATCACCAAAGTAGCTCTTTCCAAGCTGATGGCAAGTTATAAGTGTGTGGTATCATCTCATTTTGCTTATAGTAATCAGTATAGTCTCTTCCACTTGTTCTATAGCTCTCCTGATCTTTTGGAAAGCAGGGGAATTGCATTCATATATTTAACTAAGAGGGAGTCAGAATGGGCCTTCTATGAGCAAAAAATTAGCTTCTGTATTTGAAATATTCACATTTTTATACTTAAAACATATTTTTGAAAACACAAAATTTGAAAGTTGGGGAAAATGCAAGAAATGAAAATGCATTTAAAAGGTTCAGAGGAAGCTTTTTAAACCTTTTATAGTGCTTTTCTCCCACCTTTTGAGGTGGGTAGCTGCTTATCAGGCACGGGAGGAGTTTCAGAGAGTAGTTCATTATGGTCTTCAATTCTGAGTATTTAAAAGACTCCCTTCTGCTTTCAGAATTCCTTCTCCCCACAAAATGCTTTCCCCCAAAAGTCTGTTTTCAATAAAAAACAGCCAAACAAAAAGATTAAAAGGCACAAAACATAGAAGAGCAAGCTTCAGAAATTCTTTCACAACACCTAGTTTTCAGGAAGGAAAAGGACATTTGTTGTGACATGCATTGCACTTCACCTAGACTGTGGGATGCTTCTGTCTAGTGTGTGTGCCCACACCACAAACCACCCCGGGCTCCCTGTACTGCTGATGGAGGCCTGGTCAGTATGGTCAGGAGAATTTAGGGAGTGGATGAGTTCATCCTAGGGTAGAGGCCAGCCTTCGATCAGATGTATCTGTCCCTAGGCTGCACTGACTGCATTGAGCCACTCTCTACTGATTTTTAAGAACCAAGATGATTAGCTCGGGTGGACATGCCTGCATTGCAGATACCTAAAGTTAGACAAGGTGATGTAAATCCCCAGGCCAACTGGGATTTATAAATGTGTTAAAATGACTGTGGCAACAAGGAAATACTGTGCGCACACATTTCTGCGATACAGTACAAATAAGCTCCTACCATATGTTTTTGGAGCCATTTAGAGCTATTCCCCTTTTTTGCTGCAGCAAGCAAAGAGGCCCTATTTCAATGCCGCAGGCCTTTCCTGCTTAATTTCCTGTGCAGATAACTGCTGCCAATTCAACTAGAGGTAGGAAATGGTCTGAGAGATGCTCCAGTCCTTCTAATCAGTCTGTTGACCAAGAAACCTAGCCAGGACCTGGATGCCCTTCGTTGCGGGCAGAGTGGTTGCTGGCAGATCGCTTCCTGGCTGTCCCTGCACAGCCCAGCCAGGGAGTTAACTTTCAGCCTTGGCAGCACCAAATGTTCACGACTCAGCTGCCAGGCTTCTAAAATCATGAAATTGGGTTAAACTGGAGAAGATTAAAAATAACAATCTGCAAGATTCTTTTTCTTTGACTTCTGAGCTAAAGGAAGGATTTGGCTCTTACTATCAAACATTTCAGACCCAGCTTTTTAAAATATACGTGAAATTCCTACCAAACTATTGTTGGTAGTTTCCAGAAGACTGCAGGCCTCACAGAACTTTCAATTGATTTGTGAAAGTTTGGGAAACAGGGAGCAGTGATGATTGTGGTATGCATTTGCTTAAAAAAATATCATCTTCCCAAAGACGAAGAAGAATTAGTATCATGTGACTTGGATAAGTTATCAAATATCGTAAATAATGATAAGTCTTTTGCTATCATGGCCAACAAATCAGAGGAAAGACCCAGTCCCCACCACCTTTAATAACAACTGTAGTTGTAAAATTGAAGTTTGGGGTTTGCCTCTTTGGCCCTGTGGATCCACAGCAGTTTTCCATACTGTGTCCAGCTTTTTCTGCTTGTGTTTCTGGGAAGGAAATTTCCACCTTGTGCCATGCACATGTGTGTTGCTAATGAGCACATATGATTTCTGGCCTTCTAATTTGGATGGGGAGGCTGATGCTGTTTGCAGCCAAGGACTTGCAGAATTTGGTTATGAGGAATGAAAGTTAATCATTTGCAGTAGTAAGACCTGTGGTTCTTGATATCTTTTTATTGTGTTTGATGAATCTGTCTTATCCACTGTGTTAAGAAAAAGGACATAAGATCTCATGCTGAAAGAGTTAACCTAATGAATGATATCAAATATCAACTGCCTCGTTTTCTTGCTAGAGGGCTGCAGTTTAGCTGGCAGAATGGAGAGGAATTGGCAAATTGGACCGGCACCATTAATTTCACCGATGACGGAGCAGTGAAGAGTGGCAGTGGCACAGGCACCAGGTACCAACCCCTGAGGGAATGACTACAGAAAATCTGGCCCTAGGCTTTCTTTACAAGAGAATATGTGTTCTAAAAAAGACATAGTTTCACTTGAAATCCTTCCAGTGCCTAGTCGGGGAAAAATGTTCTAGCGAGATAAGACCAGAGTACTTCCCTTATTTATATTATTCTGAAACTGTTATAAGAAGCACTGATGTGCTGTTGAATGTTTTGTACTTACTTGTGGTAAGACTCTTCAGACTGTCGAGTATCTGAAGGCTTGGGAAACTCCATGTGTATAGTCAAGAAACTGGCTGTGGCTATGGTCACCTAGGTAAGCTGTGGTATCCCCAAAGAGCTCCGTGGATGTCACAGGCCATCGACACGAATCTGGTTCATGGGGCTCATATTTGGGGTGTCTTCCTGGAACCTCAGTCTTAGAAAACTTCCCTGCCAGGAAGTCTGTCTAATTAGCAGCTTTGGCACAGGGTACACTCCAGCATGTTTATCTTGAAGAGCAAAGGTTTGCTTAGTGCAGAACAACTTCAGGTGAAATCTAGCTGTGGACGGTTAAAAAGTACCTTTCAATGTGTAATACTTACAGTCCCTATTGACTTGAATGTAGAGATCCTGAGTCATGTGTAGTTGAGCTCAATAAATACCATGGAAATCTTAGAAATTAGTCAAAGAAAAAATAAAATAATTATAAGAAAAGAAACTGACATTTATTACCTATTTATAAGTACAGCTCTCTGTGGATAAATTATGTTTTTTATTAGCGATACTATCACAGTATATTTTGGTAACCATACGCCACTACAGCTGTGGTGCTGATAGCATTTCAAAGGCAAGCGGAAGTACAGAATCTGACCTGCCAAAAATCATACAGTCTCACTGAACCGCAGCAGTGCTGCAATTCCTGTTGCAGCTCTTTGCTGTAATGCGATCCTGTATCACTGCTACCCGCTGCTCAATTGGTTTAACTAGTCAAGAAAGCTTTATGAAAAGAACCGGCTTAGCTGCTGTTTTAGCCCAGAGCGAAGGAAAAATGATTTTATCTATTTATCTATTGCTACTTTTGTTGCTTCATTTGTGTATGCGTTTATAGTCTGTATATTCAAAGTCTTCAGTCTGGGCACTTGGCATATCAGAAAACTGAACGTGACCAAAAAAAAGAGATATTGTCTTGCTGAGGTAAGAGAATTAATAAATATAGATTCCTCCCTCTAGGCACCCTTGATAGAGACAATTGAACTGTCATTCAGTGCGGGGGGGAGACAAAACCCTTGACTGCAAGGTACATTTATGAGGCACTGAACTGCAATACTGTCTCAATCTGTTTAACCCCTTCAAAGAGTAAGAGGTTCAAGGTACAGGGGCTTTTTGTACAAATGGGCTCTAACTACACAATTCAGGTATAAATTTCAAATATAAATATAAAGATGGAAATTTCAAAGTTAGTGTCATGTTAATGACTGTGGAGCTGAAAGGTATTTGGGGGCAGAAAGGGATTTGGGGTTAGGGATAATTCTGGCTGGAACATATTGCACATAAGTGTGTTACATATATTATTTGCATACTGTATAATGTCTGTAAGCTGAGAATACAGGAAAATAAGAAAGAACTATATCAATGTGGTGCTGAGACTGTGCAGTGAATAACTGCAAAATTAGGTCATAAACTGTGTTTACTGTTCATCTTTAATCACCTTTCTTACTGTGCTATCACTAGACATCTCCCAAGAGTCTTAATCTAACATCCAACTCCAAACTGTTGATACCAATTGAAAACAAGCCTTCCCCTAATAAATAATTCTTTCCACCAAATGAAAAACTTGCAGACTAAATTTTACTGACCTAATTTATTTGTATATATTTACAAGTCTCCAGCGACGTGTCTAAAGAGCACAAAACTAACTATATGTCAGCATGTGCACAGTAAATACCTTTCACTGCATGGCTCTGCAGTTTATCATGTGTTATTACCTTCTTGTAAAAGGTTTGGTGTTTAAAGATATTAATTGAAATAGATACTTTTAGGCTTTTTAGATATATAATTTAGCACTGAACTGGTAAGCATTTCATTAGTTTGTATCATTTACATGTTTACAGGTGTACAGGAACATGTTTAGTCATACATATATACTATTTGCCTATGTATATTCTATAACAACTATTTCTCTTTTAACTAGATAACTTAATATATGCTGTTGAGACCCTGACATCTCATTCTGTAAGATCAGAGTGATTTAGATGAAAATGTCGCACTTCTAAGTAAAAGGCATACTGCGTGAATAAATGCATTAGAAATTGTAAGACAGTCAGACTTCACAAGAACAGTGGCCATATCAAACCAATGAACAGTGAAGATTAAACTTTGCACAGAGAGGATCAAATAGCACATTAAGTGAAGAACTTCATGTTATCTGAGTACTAATACAGAAGTCTTCTGCAGCTGAAGACTCAAGAGATGGTTACACTAACACCTATGCATAATTCAACATCTGTTAAAGTGAGTGAAGACTTTCTCATTGATTTCAGTAGGAACTTAACTAAAGTACAAAGTTGAAGCATGGCTTGCAGTTGGAGAGTCTTTTACTGTCCAGGGGAGCTCATTACACAGCTTCAGACAATGAGTCTTACTCTGATAGCAGACAACTCCCCTGTGCCAGAGAAACCAAGCTAACCAGGGGATTTCATCCCAGTGCATTAGCCAATTCTTTAGATTCCTAGGACCAGTCCATAGAGATAAAAACTGGTATCATAAGCTTGGCTCAGTATTTGGTAGAATTGAGAGCATGGATGGTATGTGTAGGTTGTTTGCGGTAGCTAATGTGGGGAGATGTCCCACAGTGCTCTGTATTTGCTGAAGCTTTTGGGGCACCAAAAGCTTCATTTCCATTTATATTGCATTAATGCAGGTCTTATAAGAAGTGATGAAGTTGTGAGTACTTGCAATCAGTAAAAATATACTTAATGAAACATTCAACCACACCCCAAAGCTATCAGGTGACCTGGCTGACTGTGGATGTGTACTTTCAGCCCAAGAAGGACTAGATGGTGGCTGCAGGCACTTTGAAATATGGCTGTCCTCCATCAGAAACAATAATCTTGCTCAGATGCAGTTTCAACCAGTTGTTCTTCATCTAATATTGGGTTATTTTTGCTGGTTGTGTATCAGCCGTTGCTTTCCATGGCTATTGCTCAGCTTTCTACCTTTTGCTCTGTATCTTGTGCAAAGCCTTAGAAATCTTAGAACATCCTTGCAGGGAGTTAAGTTAAAAAGTTCTGTGTGGTGCTGGTTATCCGAAGTAAAATATGAGGCTGTTTCCTAGACCCCTGCTTTCTTATTCTCTGTTGTCCTTTTAATATGTTTTGCAACTTACTGGGATTATATGTGAAGAAGCTGTCTTAATGGTTTGATGATCTATCCAGCATATTGGTTGGGTTTTCATGTTCTCAACCATCTTCAGTTCACCTGAGGTGAAGATCTTGTGAGACCACAAGAGCCTTAGATGGGTGAGCAAAGAAGTGAGCTTTATACTTTCGGGCCTGTTAATTTGTACATTCAGTTCTTCAATATTACAAAACTGGAGCTCTGTCCCCAGTGGCAACAAAACAGAATATCTAATCAACTGGATTCATGTTATATACTTTTTCCAAGACTGTGCATAAGGGTTTGAGCCTTCAAACCTCACGGCCAGGATGGTAGCTGAGGATGTTCCTTATCTCGTGGTGCTGAACTCCTAATACAAAGCTGCTAAGATCTTGAGAACCATGAAAAAAAAAAAAGCCATTGCTTGCAATGAAAAAATAAAATGTGTTGTTCAGATGTTATTGATGTATAAGTGTTGTCATGTGTTTTGTTATGCCTCCCAGGTGGTCATATGGTTAACAAGATCAGAGGCTTATTTCAATCAGAGTGACGGGAATGGACTTGATTAAAACAGCCAAACAGCAGTATATTTAAAACAGGGGAGTTCTGAAATGACATTAGTAAAATAGGACTTCCTGCAGCATACCCCACTGCTGTGTGCCAGGAGCTGATGTTGTTTTGATACAGTGAACATGAAAGAAAAGAAAGACCAAAGTATCTCCAAAATTTTGATTTAGTWTACTGTCCAATAATCGTTCTGAGGGCAACACACTGTGCAGTGGGAAAACCTCTAAAGGAAGATGCATGGCAATGTGTGTGTGCGAGATGACCCAGAAAGCACAGGGGGCTGTGGTGTTACATTTGTTTAGTTTGGGAATATGGTCTGCAAGATGGGCCTGTCCCAGGCAAGCGAACAAACTGCAGGAGGTGGCCTGATCTTTGCTCTGTCACTAGAGCTGTTTCTGCTTTAGCTCCTGCTGTTACACCCACAGCTGCTGGAGTAGAGGTGTATTGGATAGTATATTGGACTGAAATTTTGGAGGGACTTTGGTCCCAAATAAGCGGACAGACGAGGCAGGAACAATTCTGCACTGGCAGGAGTGTATGTTTGGTCAGTTCTCATTGCTAATGATTGTAGTGAGCTTACTGGGCAGCTGAGCCAAGCAGTCCCAAATGATTCATGTATTGAGATGTGAGGACAGGAGATCAAAATCAGAATGGCAGCGAGCAGCAAGTGCCAATTTGCCAGGAGCTTTCATAGTACTGGTGAAAAAATATCCTCAGGGCATCACAGCTATCATCTTAACTGTATGGATGCGTAAATTGTCTGTGAAGTCATGCAACTAGATCAAAATAAGAACTCAAGAATAGGGACATCTCTGAGATTTAACAGATGGATTCATGAATTTTTCTCAAGTTACTTGGGAGGGATGTAGAGCTATCAATGAACCACTTTTAAAGGACAGAAATATAAAAGCCACTCCTCTTCTGTGGATGATCAAACATGAATTTAGGTCTAGTCTGTGGAAGCATTTTTTGTTGTTTTACATAAAAATCTTTAATTTGGAAAATTGCAGGGAATCTTGGGAAACCACTTTGCTTTGGTGTCCAGGCATATCTGATGCCATCTCTTATCAAAAAGCAGAAAAACTCTTGACAATGTAAAGAAATGAATCTAGCCAAACATTTCAGAATATCCTAGGTGGAAAATCAGGAGGTTCATGAATTAATAAATTTTAACCTCATCTAGGCAAATCTCCTGGGAACCGTGAGCCCATGTTCAAGCTCCTGACTTCTGTTTGATTACTGTGGTTCTTCTAGAAAGAAAACCAGGCTGGAACTAAAGATGTTATTTCTATCTTCAGCTTCCAGGCACTGGATACTGTTTTTCCTTGCTCTGCTTTATTGAAAAGCTTCCTGCTACTAGGAATTGCTTTCTGGTGTAGTATATCCCTACTCAGTCACCATATTTTTAGATTAAGCTTCATATGCCTCATACTTTTTGTCATCCAAATCATTTTATAGGTCCTTTCCTAATTCTCCCCAGTATTTCAAACCCTTTTCAAAGTTGGAATACCAGAAGTGGATGCAGTAGTCCAGAAGTGCTTCACCATGTAATATATTGGAAAATGTATCACCATTTTCTCCTGCTTAATATTTTCATTCTTTTGCTTTCAGTGCCACATTTCGTTCTTAGCTACAACCACATACTGAAAGTCTGTGATCAGTTGGACCTCTACAGTTACCTCCAATTTCTGCAAATTCTGCCTGTTTCCAAACAAATTTATTCACCTCCCACTCTGTTACAATTGTTCTTGATTATTATTAATGTTACCACTTATCTTTGATAAGGATTCACAACTATATGTGTAGCTGTACAACAATCGTTAGTATTTCCTAAACACCAAATTTTTAATTCAAATTTATTGTGGAAACCTAGTAGCATTAGAGCTGTTCTTGGTAAAATATTAAAACCAGTTAATGCCAGTGATATTGGCATCAGCAGTGTGGTAGCCAGGAGGAATATGAACCATCTCATTTTAAATTTGTTGTCTTTTAGGAGGAACTGGTCAAATAGTTTTACCAACTCCTATGGAAGAAGACTATAGCTTCTTCAGCCTCCCACTCCGTGCCCACAGCAGCTAGTCTCTCTCTTCAGTCTTTCAGGCACCAGCCTACTGTAGACAAGTCAATACAGACTCTCAAGCTGCAGAAACAGCACATGCAGCAATGTGATTTTTTTTCTGTCACAGCCCTAGAGAAGTGTAAATTAATCCATGAAACATTTCTGCTTCATCTGCCAGTTCTGGGAGTAGGGGGATCTCGTTTAACAACAGTTACATCCACAGGTGTTTTCTTTTGCAAGGTATGGTATGAAAGGTCATTTGATTTTCATTAACTTCAGAGGCTGCTCATGTTCTCAGTGGTAATCCTGTAGTCTGGGCAATGTCAATGAGAACAGAAGCCCAGGGTCCCAGTTCCTGCCCACCACAGACTTACCTGTCAATTAGCTTCTACATCATCTTTATCTGTCAAACAGGGAAGTGTACCTAAGTGCCTTCCAACCAAGATCAATGCGTATGTACACAATCTTAGGAGTATATGCCATGCTAAGTGRTATGAAACACAATCTGAGGGAAAAAAAGAATCGCTGAGACCAACTCCCTCAACCTTTTGGCCAAATCTTGTAGATCTTAATGTCGTAGGGAAATACTAATGGAGGCAAAAGCCTCTCACTCACAATGTGCTCTTTGATGATGTCAACACCTAATTTGCACTGCTCTGAGTGAGTTTTCCAGAATCCCTATAGCCACAATGCGCTCCTCCTCAGCCACCTTCTTGCTATGTGGCTATATCAATTTTAGATCATGGGCTGACCCTGCTGGGTGAGTGTGAATCCCCACAAGCTTTGAAGATTGTACACTTGTAAGGTTCCTGAGTAGGGAAGGTGAACCTAGACTTGGGGCTGGCCATGGATCTGCCTTTTCTGATGTATGCAGGCTCTGCTAATTGAACTTTTCTCTTAATAAGTATTTAGTAGAAGCCTGCAGGGCTTGGTTCATTTATTCTCATTTTTAGTCACTGGATAATGTGTCTTTTTGGAAAGATCTTTGTTTTTCCTGCAGGAGAGGCAGAATCCTTCCTGCAGTACTCAGTTCTCTTGCAACCTAAGTGCTGCAGCCTCACCATGAGCAGTGCAGAATTGTCGCTGCAGGAACTAGCAAAACAGGAAGGAGGCTTGTGCAGGAGAAAATGATCTCTTTTAAAAGATGCCTGACAATTACCCTCAATTATATTTTAACACTTTTTGCAATATATCAGACGAATCAGTGCCCCAGTCCAAGTGTCTCTTGAAGGCAGGAGTGAAGTCTCCGACCTTCTAATTCATGCAGCATGATCAAGAAAATCTTACTTTTGATCAAAGCAGGACAAACCTGACTGCAGATGATCAAAGACCTGAGAGTTACAGTAGCTAGTGTACTGGGGAGCCAACTCTGCCTTTCACTGGTGAACTCAGTAAGCTGCTCAGCTATAAGTGAGATTGCAATGGGAGACATGAAGGTTAGACAAGAAGAAAGTCTCAGTCAGAGCTGGAAAATTACAAAGTGAATAGTGTTTCATTTCTGGGCATTCAGTACTGAGGGTCATAAAGAAAGAATCCTCTCCCAGCACTTGCAGCTTGTGTGATGTTAAGATACAGGATTTGATCATGGAAAAATGCTTTAGATTAGAAAATTAGAACTGACCTGAATGGACATGGAGCAGTGAGTTGTGTGTAGTGTCCAGTTCTGTTGGAAAACACAACCCCTGCCTTCTGTGTGTAAATGTGTGGTATGTCCTGATTCAGTTGTAGTTGTGTTCCCTATTATAAAGAATCATGGATTTCTGTGCTGATAGGTTTTCCTGTAGACTTGTGATCTTTGACGAATAAAAGTTATTTAGATTTCAGCAAGGGAAGGGAAGGCAAGGCAGGGACGGGAAATTTTGGGGCTACCGTGTAAACTCTTTGTATTGTGGATGTAAAACATGGCTGTCATTCTTGTAAAGCTGAAATGCAGACCTTTTCCATAGCAAAAGGAGTAGCATAGTCAGAAGTGTCAGTTGTCATTAATCAATAGCATAAATCAAAATAAACTGCACTATGCCCTTACTTCCTAGCTGGGTATCAAACAGACTGAGGAAGACTATGGGKAGGACAGCTTCCATTTGTGCTAATTAGGCTTTCTGACACGCTAATGTATCTTCATTCACCAGGAACTACATGGTTTAGAGTGGGAGTTAAAGGCAGAACCAGCACTCAAAACCCAGGGAGTGGGTGAGACTGAGCTTCTGAGAGAGCATGGTGGGCTAGTTTCCAAGTGCAGCAAGGATCTGGGCCCTGCTGAGCGGAGGAGCTGGATTTAAAGGACATCTGAAGTGGCTGAGGGAGGCCCATATTCCTTGCGTCAGAGCCTTGTGCTGTGCGAAACCTGCATCCTGGAAAAACACAATGCGAAACACTTCTGAGGGAAGAGGTTGGCCAGTGCTTCAGGGATCTGCCTCTGCTAATCCACCTCAGTGTCTGAAGCAGGGGGGAAATGTTGTGAAGCAAATAAATGATAGGAATACTTCAGGGAGAAAGAGAGGAAAAATGGATTTTTAAAAATCTGTTAATTAGATGCTGTCTCATGGATTAATGTTATTGTCGTATCATTAATGCTTGCAATCTAACTGCTGCACCATCAGTGCTAAGGAGGCTTAGTGTCTGGCTGGATGCTTCAGACCTGGTCCAGGGCTTGTGAATGACAGTCCAGATGATGGTGATTCAGTGGCTCAGGATGAGTTAGCTTCAATCAAGTTCACTCTGTGGCAAGTAGCTTCTTCTTCCCGCTCTGTGCAGACAAAATGACTGCATGGACATGGAGACCAAGTAGAGCAACCACCCTGAGAGTCCCCTGGTGTCAGGCAGTGACTGTGGCTCCACAAGGAGCCAAATTGTGAACTCAACACTCCCAGTGAGTCTGCTGGAAACTTTGAAGCTATTTAGGAGATGAGGTACTTCTCGTGAGAGTTAATGACTTGCAGGACAGTGCTTTTCTAAACCGTAGGCTAATGGAATAACTCCGTTTCAAATGCAGTTCTCCTCATTACCCTTCTGCCTCTCTGGCAACACATCCTTTTTCTTCTCTATTTTTGGTTTGTGGATTGGGTAAACAGGCAATGATCAAAGGGAACTTTGGGACTTGGGAAACTTCATATGTGTTTCATAAAATGACATCTTTCTCTCTAGTGCCACTGCTGAGGCCAGCTTTCCCCTATTACAGCATTCCTGCATGATAACATGTGCAGCTTGACATCTGAGCTGCAGTTCTCTAATTTAGCAGCAGACCCAGAAGTCCACAGGAAAGATAAAAATAAATATTAATCTAGATATTTCATTCATTCATCTGTACTGAGGGACATATAGGGTACTGAAATTCAGTGTTACGTGGGAGGCCAGGATGAGGCTAATATACCATTGCTGTCCCCCTTTACCCCAAGAGGTAAGAGTGGTGTGTAACATGCCGAGTGTTGTACAGGGATGTATTCCTGCTTCTAATCATTGCGTATAACATGCATGTTCAGGGTCCCAGTTTTGTCTTGCTCAAAGCAAAGTAAAGAATGGATACCACAAAACAGAGTAAGAAAATGAGTATTGTGGAAAGAGAAAATAGTGTGCAGGCTACATACAAATTCTTATGGACATGGCTCCTGCTACTCCTTTAGTGGCTTGTCTATAAAGACYAGCAGTTCTTCAGAATGGATTGAAGTCAGAATCCCCCACAATTTTTGTTGTTAACTATAAACATGAACCACTAARGCAAATAACAATTTTTGCCTACTTAAGGATTATATATTGGGAACTGAACAGAAATAGAGGTCAAACATGGTTTTAAATGCTATTTTAAAATAATATGACATCAAAATATTAAATTTCCAATGATGATTTGAATAAAACCCGTATGGGAACCTTGTACTTTTCTTTCTTATTGAAAAGTCAAAGGATAGTTTGTAGATACAGGGTCATGAATTTTGATATTTTAAAGGATCCATTATGATAATTTGGTCTAGCCTCTGTCATTAATACCCCTTCCCCTAGGTCCTCACCTCGTATTTCTTCATTAGGTCCATAACTACTGTGTAGTTATGTGCAGTTCTTAGGTACTGAGTTTAAATCAGACTTCTAATGATGAACGGTGAAGCTGATACAGAGCCTGGTTTAAACCCTTAATCTTCTTCGTCATTTCAACATAATCTCATTGCATTCACCGGACAGCCTGGGCTTCCTTTGATCCATAGCATGAATTGCTACAGTTGTGTTTTATACCCTAGTCTGATGGCTAAGGTGGAGCAGTTTAACCAGAAAAATAAACATCTGTGTCTGTTTTAATTAAGAGTTGCATTGTCATTTGCGATATGCATGAGCATTCAAATCCTTTCTTTCTCAAAACCATCTCAAATTTTTAACAGGGAAACTCCTGTTCCCCTTCCCCTCAAAGTGTACCTGGAAAATAAGCCCAGAGAAGATTCAAAGTAGAGCTATGCAACAGGCTCCACAGACAAGATGCAACCTCCAGCATTTTGCTTTTATCCTAAGAGCAAAATTTAAGGGAATTTTTATTAAACTTTCAGTGTACACTGAGACACCCAGAGGACAGGAATGGTATTCCTTAAATGATCAGTGCTTTTCCCTGCTTTCAGTGGCAGCTGCTGTGTGCTGACTGCTGGGAAATGTAGCTAGTCCTTGTTGGTGCCTACAAGGGACATGAACTCTTCTGAAAGCATAGCCACTTACAGCCTAAACAAACGGGAATTGAGTTGAATGCTTTCTAATAACTTGTCCATTTTGTTTAAATTAGCTAAATGGAAACTGCTGAGTGCTCTCTCTTGAACATCTTACAATTAGTGTTTGAATTTCTAAAGGGATGGATAAACTGAACATGGGTGGTTGTTCTGTTATCAACAATGATGCCCATGCTTTCCTGTGAAATAATAACCTGCCTTTGGGTCAGACAGCGTAGTCTCAGGTTAGGCAGATCACAGATGACAATTTTAAGCACATTTCCCTTGATGCATAAGATATGTTTTCAAGTCCAGGGCTTATTTATAACCTTTGTTCTTATTCTCCTTCAGGTATTTTGAGTTTTATGAAGGGCCTTTGGAATACAACTCCACAAAATGCCTGGAATTACGGCAAGATATCATTGCAGTGAAGGTTTTGTCTATGTAAGTATGAATGAATGCTTGCCACCTTTCAGGTAGGATGAAAATGATCATTTACAAGGTTGTCAAAGATGCAAGGCTCAAGAGATCCCATGAAAAGGGATCTCATCAAGGATTTCTGAGGTTCTGTTATATGTGAAAGTAGTGACATTTGAATGTGATCTGAGGTCTGTTGGAAATAGTTGGAGGCTTTTCACATATATTGAGGAATTTCCATCAGGCCCAGTGTCACTACCTGGAATTAAATACTGTGTTTGTAATATTGCCTGTTATAGTATATTCCAGGCCCTCTAGTGAGGGTAATTCAATGGTAAGAACAGCCAGACTGGCTCACAGTAGATGTCCATCTAGCCTAATACTCTGTCATTGACAGTGGCCAATAGTGAAGGCTAAGAAATGCAGCAAAATGAGGTTGAATCCTTATAACAAATATTGGCATGGGGACTCTCTGAGCTATAGGTGGTGTCCAGACCACTGTAGTCAGACTCAAGAATGGACCTATTTTCTATGAATTTGTTTAAGTCTTTTCTGAGCACATTTATACTTTTGATGTCCACAATTTCCCGTGCCAATGAGTTGCAGAAGTTAACAACACATCCAGTGAAAAAGTAGGAAACTGTGATTCTGACAAATAATACAATATCTTTATTTTGTCTTCTGTGGTCCTATACGCACATCAGGAAACAAATGCATTGCCTGAGATATAACCATGAAACCACAGAGATGGAATGAGACAGAAAAATAAGGTTGCCCATGGAGTTCAGGCATTCCAGGGTTTAGACAGAACAAAGCAGGATATTTTCATGTTATCCTTTTGCATTTTCTGAATTTAGGTGCTTACAGTATGCTTAATCCCTTACTATGTCTAAAACCAGTGGCTTTCATACTTAGTAATCTTACCTACAATCCACAAGATTTACTAATGCCTGTAAAGTGCATTGAGAATCTCAGCTGAAAGGTGCTATACAAGTGCATAGTCTTAATGAAAAGAGCAATCAAGACAAATACAATTTGTTGCTCCAGGTCTGCATGAATTTTTAGCATGTCTCCCTCACTGACTTTGTGCACAGAAAAATGTAGGTTATGTCCTTGTCTTCTGTTTTTGGTACTGGATGAAGGATACACAAGTAACAACTTCGCACTGCTTGCTGACTTGCATTGCTTAAAAATAAATAGAAGGGGTGAGAATTTGACACTTCTGCCAATGTTCTGCTGAAGATACTGAGTTTTGTATTGCATTTCTGCATACTTATCAGATGGTACAGAGGATTATTCATCTCTCTTCATCTTATCCAATGGCACATAGATGTTAGTGGACTCCCACTCAGTTGGATAGAGTCAGCCTTACTTGTGCAGTTGACACCATTTGATAATGAGCTCTTTTTACTATGCTGGATTCTTCTAATGTGCTTGCAAAATATCTACATTTCCTAAGTCAGCCCTTGCGGTAATGGGCCACAGAAAGTACAATATGACCTAATTCCTTCCTGTGACTTCCACAGCTTGGGAAATCCTAAAGTCTATGCACTCTAAATATATAATTATCTTTAAAATCTTTGCTTTATTTAGACACTCAGAGCCCTCAAACCTGAAAAGAATACATTAAGATCTGTCAGTCTTGAAGAAATCTCAGATTTCAAAATATCCCAGACAGGATATGGCATTGCTCTGTAGCTCTAGACGTTTGCACAGCCTTAGTTATTTCTGTTGTCCACATATGGAAGAGTATGAACTCTAAAGTAGAAGCGGTTTCTTGAGCTTTCTCCACTTCTTTTGTCCAGGAGATTAAGACACTGTCCTTTACTTGCCACATCTTCCGACATGTTTTTCTGGGGCATATTTCCGTGAGGTAACTAACTAGTAAAGAACTTTTCATTGCCTTAAGTACATTTTCTGCAAGTTCCTCCACTTGAAGGCTCTCCCCAGTCCTTCACCCAGAATGAAGCCTGCAATTGGCTGTAATGTTAAACCCATGGCCTACAATGCAATTTAATAAACTGAGTACAGGTCTTTGACTGCAATACATCAGAAAAGTCTGTGAGGAAGAAAGTGAAATAAAAAAAGTAATGGGTTGTAATTGATGATACCAGAAAAAATGTGTTGCCCCATGTCAAAGTAGAGGAAGTAGGTGTGTCACTGCTTGATATATCTAAAGGTATATTTATTGAACAGAGGAGGAGGGAGAAATCCTTACGTAAAGAGCTTTCCATGTCCTCTTACCCTCACACGACTGTCACTACATGTGCTATCGCAGTTTGTAAAATGGATTTACCGACACCTCTGTTTTGTAGGATCTCATGGATTAATATACTCCCATCAAAATATGAGGAAAGCCTCCAATAACAGTAGATGGCAAACCATCTAAAGCATCTTCTCTACCAGTACCTCCTCTGCTGGGCCTTCCTGCCAAGTGCAACTTTTCCCCCCGAAGGCACAATAGTTGGCAGACTTGTTAGCTTCCCTGCAGGCTTCTGGCAAAATTTGGTGTGGTAGATGCTTCTTGCTCAATATGTCATCTTTTCTCCTGAAGAAATGGAGTATGGCTATCAAGGAAGAGAAAACTGTTCCAAACAACTGAAGAGCTCCATCAGTACCGGTGTATACTTGGCTCAGAGTTGACATCTCTGAAGAGAAGAAATAAAAAGAATGATGTTGTTTGCACTGGGTGGACAGACTAGTTTCCCCCATGCATGGTCCTCTGGTTGCAGCTGGTGAAGGAGTTGAATGCCTTGTAATAGGGTAAATTTTGATTTTCTTTCTTTTATCTTTTAGGGTGAAACAAACTGAATTGTTTGACAGGTGGAAGAGCCTACAGATGTGCAAATGGGAGATGAATGTCACAGAAGCTAACTTRTTCAAGTAAGAATGGTCCACATTAATGAGACTGAGTAAGAATTACTTTAGTCTGACTTTAGCTCATTATAGAGAGATGAAACCTTCACATGGATAGCAAGAGTAAGCATTATAACACTGCGACTGAAGGAGAACTGTCCATTTGAATAAATATCAACTTTTCTTCCTTTCAACAGCAAGGGTGAAAGAGAATTTTTGGAGCATGTGGGACAGTCGTCCCAGCAAAGGCAAAGAATTTGGTATGGGAAAGGCTTTTCTGGGTATGATTCACACAGAAGTGAGGCTGGAGCCAAGAGTTAATGTTTACACCTCATGCATTTACCCACGGGCCTAACTCTGGTGGTGTAAAATGGTAATATCATTGGTGACACTGAAAATTTGGCCTACAAAATCCTCAAACTGGATTTTTTCTGTACTGTATAAGTTTCTGCACAGMGTACTGACAGACCTTGTTTTTCAGTTCTTCCTTTTTTTTAATGGCTTCTCAGTGATTACTCCTTGACTATCTTCAGATGCTTCTTCTAGTCTTCAGACACGTTTGCAGTTTGTTTCTGTAATACTTTATCTTCCTTTGTATGACCTGCTCTTTGCTGAAGGTCTTCTATGGTCACTTTAAGGTGCAGCTAATAAAATTAGTCTTGTGAGGCAATAGTAGAATGAAGCCAAAACAATATTTCAGTGTTGTATGTTAGTATATTCAGGGGCCTTATTTGAGTACGTACAGTGAAAACAGATTATTTCAGAGTAATTGGAATATGGACTGGCAAGTCTCTAAGTCACTGGCATGATTCAGAGCTGCTGTTTAGAATAAGACCCTACAACTTTCTCCCTTATTCTCTTGTATGATTCCAGAAACTAGATATCATGAGTTAATGAGAGAATGTGAGAATGGATGTGCTGATTTAGTCCTTAGCATCTTTAGAAGTAACTGTTAGTCCCAGGTAGAAGTCTCATACCAGGTTTCCCAGCATGAACTCCACATGTGGGATTTCTCTGGTATATTTTTTCTGAAAAATATTTGATGGGAAACTACCAGAGTCCATTCTGCAAGACAAGAGCTGATCAGAATTAGAGCTTGCTATCACGGCCAAGGCTTAAAGACTGCTTGGAGTGAGAGGACTGGGTCTTAATGACTGTGTACAGAGTGCAATGAGCACGCTGAAGTATGGAGGTCAGCCTGGAGGTGGGAGTGATAAGAAATGATTATCTTAGACCACCTGGAGGACTACTGCTCTCTCTTAGGCCACCAACACTGACCACCAACACCAGCCCTTTAAGCAAAGCGCCCCACTCCATCCTACTGAGGGTAATGAGAGAAAGAAGAGATGAAATACCCCTGTCACTGGCTATACCAGCCTGATTGATCTGTCACTGCCTAAGAAGCTCCCACCAGCATCTAGGTATAACCAATCCTTCATTAGCTGGTTCTATGAAAAATAATCACATGAATCAAGAAAACAAGGAAGTTCAGAGTCTGTTTCATTTTTGTCTTATGGGACAGAAACATCAGTGTGTAAATGATGTTTGGGGAAACTGTACTCYCTTAAAAGCAGACAGAAGTCTCCAAGTTTGGAGTTAGACTAGTAGGTGCTGGAAAGTTAAAAGGCCAGCTCTGGGCCTCATGTG
Organism: Apteryx rowi; assembly: GCF_003343035.1. Lineage (NCBI taxonomy): Eukaryota > Metazoa > Chordata > Aves > Apterygiformes > Apterygidae > Apteryx > Apteryx rowi. The sequence goes on from NW_020450976.1 coordinate 217,047, forward strand.
AGATGGGGGGAAGCCAGGAAAGTTAAAAGGCAGCTACGTAGAGCAGCAGGGGGGGATGAAGCATGAAAATCACACTAGCTTTTGTAACTTTAGAGAAAAGAAAACAATTTCTTGCACAATCTTCTTTCATGAGAGATCAGACATTCACATTAAGGAATGTGCCTCTGGAAAATTAGTTGGATGTTAGATTAAAGAACAGCACCTCTTGCAATTCCTTAGCGCAGAACTAATGAAGAAGAGTGTTTTCATATCTCAGACTTCACAGTGCAATTCCATTATTTGCTCGTAGTTATTTATTTAGTTAGTTAGTTGAAATTATTCATCAGTTCATTCAATATCAGTTGCTGCCTTGATCTTATCATCATATTGTGTCATTCTCCATGAGTCAAGTATATAATGGTAGCTGGGCATCACTGAAATGTTTGTATAATTCTGTGTTTCCTTTCTGRTGCTTGTAATAAAATCCATAAAAAGCACTGGCTTATTTTTCCAACTCGTAACAAGGCTACATACTCTAGAGGCAAGGTATTTAATCTAGGATATTTGAGAGCCRTTTGGCTTTGTCTTCATGTTCATGCTACAACATGTATTTTTCATTAAAGATATAAAATGCATTGACTCAGAAACAAACTGGCAATGGAGTAAGACTGGGATTAAGTTAGGGCTTTCAGTTCCAGCAATAATAGTAGAAAGGCATTCATGGAAAGATGGGAGCCAAAAAATGGACCCCTAATTGGCAAGCTGTTCTTCCTGTTTAAGTTTCATATAAATCTTATGGTGAAGAGATCGGAGCTGAATGGGTTTTCTCTCATCCCATGAACCCCATTTTTGAGATTTCAAAACTGTTTGTGTTTCCATTGAAATACCTGCCATTTTGTCTTATTGAAAATGAAAATCTGGACTATTTGTCTGAGATTTTGGAGTTGTAGCCCTGTCCARTCTCTTTGACACCAGTCTGGCTGGGCTGTATCATCTCCCTGATGGGGATATGCAAGCTCAAGGGCAAAACCAAGGTCTTTAAAAGTCTTTTGTAATCAAGGTGTGCCATGCTGCACTTAGTCTGGTAAGTGGGTAGTGTCTTTAGGTATTGCTGTGCTTAAGTCCCTGCCCTACCAGGCTTCTAGATCCCCAAATGAATACTTTAACCACAGGTTTCCTGCCCAGTGTCTAGTGAATGATGTATAGAAAGTGCAAGACCTCTAAAGCAGAGAGGACCTAATTCATTAGGATGGTTTCCGCAGGATATGGAAGAAGCTCAACTTTGGGGACTGGAGCAGAGCAGAGTTTGCACATGCATTTCCTGCAGCCTAGAGCAGTGCCAGTTACAGAGGTCTCATCTCTTCTGGCTTACCACCATTTTACCTCTTGCACAATTAAAAAGAAGTTTTGACAAAAAATACCTTGTCAGCTGCAGTTCAGAGGTATTTTCAATACTAATTGCAACTCCTAAAACATGTTATCAGCTCCTTTTATTCATCTCTTTTTCATTTTACAGGTCTACTTTGTCAAGATGTTGCAATGCCCCTGCCTTTCTGTTCACCACCCAGAAAAATACTCCCTTGGGGACTAAACTGAAGTATGAAGTGGATACTAGTGGAATCTTCCATATCAACCAAGAAATCTTCAAAATGTTTCCAAAGGTGCTTCATGCCTGTATCTATTTGCAGAATCAGCTTCACTCTACTTGCTGCATTAGATAAAGTCCTATAGCCAAGCATTTAGCAATTCACTGTTTCACATTTCTGCAAGCATTATTGCTTATCCTGTGAATATGTTTATTTCCCATGTGATATTCCAACTGATTATCCTACTTTCTAGCGGTCATCTGCTCTAATATGATCTTGTATGCATTTCTCTGGAGAATATTATTGACCAAACAGCAAAGTGGCTAATGAAATAACTGAAGAAATATGGATAAAAAGGCACTTACTGACCAGAGCTTGTTCAGGTCTCATCTACATACATTAAGTTCAACATTTAGGACTGTCTTTTTTTGGCATGACCATTTTATAATTCATATTCACCGTGACTGACTATTTTTATCCTTATTTCCATTTGCAGCTTCTCTGTGAACAGGCTGCAGAAATCTTAAATATATTCATCATAAAGGTTATTCAAAACATTTTCAGCAAATAATCCTTGACCTGATGGACATTCAAAGGGTAAATGTTGCAGGCAGTGGGCAATTCCCATTACACTCTCTGATTTATGTGCAGAAATGGGCTTACATGGCTACTGATTTATCATGAGCCACACTTCGTGAATTTAAAATGGCATATTTGGGGGGATAACTGAAATTCATCCCTTTCCGAAAGCCAGGAAAATATCCAGGTTAGGTACTTAGATTTCTGTCATTAACATTGCCCTTCAGAGTCTCCCATCTTTTAATGCATTTGTCTTCTGAGCACAACTGAGAGGTAGGGCAGTGCTGTTATCTAAATGTGCACACGGGCAACTGGAGCAGAGCAAGGGAAAGGCTCAGATCCAGAAAAGCACTTTGGCGCCTGGAGACATGCAAAGAATGAATACATCTAAGCCCAAGAGAGTTCTCAAAACCCTGCCTAATTGCACAGGCGCATGAAAGACTAAGGGTGCCTATGCTTTTGCTGGGAGTGTCACAGAAGTGCTGTTGTGCTTAACCAGATATGCCTTGAGGATGCTTTGCAGCATCTATCCAAGCCTAAGCGCCTTTGGGATTCACTGGGCAGCAGTTATGTGGCCAAAGCCACCTTCTGCCTAGCCGGAGCTGGGCTGCTGCACAGCAGACATTGGAGACACGGGGCTGAGAGCGAGCGAGCAAGACTGTAAGGGCAAGAGCCTTGTGCTGAGCGTGGGGACCTGGTTTCTGATCCCCCTRTCAGGGGTGCCTAGGCATTTCGTACTAAGGAACCACTGGATAAAGCACAGACAAGGCTATAATTCCTCYCTGTTGGAGAGCTGCTGCTTTTCTCAGATAGGCATAATTGCATGCCCTCTTGCCTAAAGTCTTCTGAATGCTATGGAAGGATTCTGGGAAAAATCACCTAGAAAAGTCATGCCACGATTGCATCTCCCTGTAGTCTGCAGTATGAAATTACTGATAAAATATGTATGTACCGAAAGGAGTGCTCTCATGCTTATATAAGCACATCTCTACATATTCATAAGATGTAGCTCTGCTCAGTTTTGCGTCATAACCCTCTCACTGTAATGGCCCAGTTCTGTTCTCAAAGATGTGATTATAGCTCTGTCTGGCTTCATCAGCAACTGCACACGTGCATTTGAAGACAGAATTTTGCCCCACAGATTACGGAAGGATTCATCCTCTCTGAGCCTGAAAAGGTGCCTGACCAAAGGCTCTAGGCTCTGCTAGTAGTACAAGTGCTAATTAATAATCATTAATGCTGGTAGCACAATTTGTGAGGAATGTGTAGCAAGCACTAGAACTTGAGCTAGGTTCTGATAAATATCTGTAATATTCTGTCTGGTTTAGAGAGATCCCTTGGGTTCTGGAAGCTGCTCGGGGACAGTGTGCAGACTTCTCAAAAGCAGGACATCAGCCTGAGGAGTGAGCAGCTTGCAGGCAGCTCAGAAGGCTGCACCTGGGGTACACTAATTTTATGGTTTATGCCCCCATGTGGAAATCAGAAGGAAAGCAAGCCTCTAAAATTGCTTCTTCTGTTATTAAGTCAGACAAAAACAGGTCATTGTCTTTTTCTTTCTGAATTAGTTGCCCATAGCATCTCTGATTGCAAAGAAAATAATCCCATCAGTTCATGTGCACCGTGGGAGTACTACATGCCAGAACCAGTGTCAGCTTCCTATGATTATTGCATCTGCAGGCTTTTTATCCAAAATGCAGCAGCACCAAAAAAAAAAAAAAAAAAG
>NW_020450976.1:220970-447815 GCF_003343035.1 Apteryx rowi
AAAAAAAAAAAAAAAAAAAAAAAAAGGAAAAAAACAAAGACTTCTTGCCTCCATGTTTCAGGAGACTGACTGTTTCCTTGCTGTCATGTTGCAGGATATGCCGTACCACCGCTCCCAGTTTAAGAAATGTGCAGTGGTGGGGAACGGAGGAATTTTGAAGAACAGCAGATGTGGCCGGGAGATTGACAGTGCAGACTTCGTGTTTCGGTAATCACCACAGCACCATTTCTTTCACCTATTTTAATAACAAATAAAGGATTGCAAAGCTATTCTCTCTCACACTGAAACATGGGATTTGCCAAACTGGCCGAATCAATAGTCTGCTTCTTGAGCAAAATGACACGTTTCAAAAAAAAATCACCCCACTGTATAATATGTATTCAAAAATGACACTTTGGGGGCTTATTTGTCCCTAACTCTGCCTGGTTAATCATTGACTTATGTCGCAAAATTTAATGCCCTTATTCAGCCTGTCCTGTTATTCAGGTTGTGGACATTAGCCACGGGAGCAGCACCATGTGAACATGGCTATATTTTCCCAGGGCTCTTTTCTCCTCTTTTGTGTGGTATGCAGCTTGGCCAGAGCTTAATAACTTGGTTCTGGCGCAGCACACATGCCTTGGACCTGTATTTCTGAAATGGTGCTGTCACTTTGGTTGCATAGCACAAATCCCAGATTATTTATTAAATCAGACTCAGCACTGTCCCTTTCTGTATCTGGCAGCATAAACCCAGGGTCAGGAGAACAGTAGCTCCATGGAAAAAGCTGGAAGGTCGAAGAAGGTGTCTCTATGTTACACTTTCCAAGTCCAGTAAGGTTGATTAGCTCAGATAAGAAAAAAAGTGGCTGCAGAGGGCCAGCTCAGTACTGCCATTGCGGGTTACACTAATCAGTCCGGTAGACTCCAGGGTGTTCAGAGACACCCAAGTGACTTCGAAGATTGGGTGTCTTTCTGCAGCTCTTCCCACCATATCTGGTATTATCCAGGTTTTGTGTTGTCTGGGATGTCCCACTTGTGTCGCCAGATTATGGAGTTTTATCATCCTTAATATATATAGGAAGGATGTTATTATAATTCATATGCATGTCTAATCCCTCTCTGAAACCTGTTAAGCTCTTTGCCTGGGTCATGGCATATGACAGCTAGCTCACAGGTTCATGATGTATTTTGTAAAAAATGAAAAACCTTTTACTTCTGCTGGCCCATTTTCTGACCTTAGGTACACTGCTGTAAKTCTAGAGTAACTGTGCATAGATCAATGAATTTCTCTGGTTTCGTACTAGAAAAATTAGGTCAGATTTTGGCTCATTGCTTTCTTAATTTAATTTGGCATCAGATGAGAAATAAGAATATTTTATAGGTCCTACCTTCACTATTAATATTTTCAGAGCCTTTGTGTTTGCCTCTGGGGCCCTCTTTATAGAAAGCTAGTGTCCTAATTTTAATCTGTAGCGCAGTCCAGGCTTGACATAATTTACTTCAGTTTAAAAGCCTAGTATAAACTATATACATTAAATAATTACAGTAGATTCCCTTCTACTATGCTGGATCATAACTATCGGTGTGGTTGAAATGAAAGGTACATTTTGTCACACATGGAGGTGACAAACTGTTGGGAAGCACCATCTTAGTTGCCAACAAAATGACTCTTTATCATACTTCAAAAACAGTCTATGGAGCACAGCTAAATTCATTGCTACTTTCAGGATGCTTGTGTAAGCCTTTTAATATTGGCAGGAGGCTGGTGGTTAGTAGGATGCAACCAAGATTTTTCTGTAAAACAAATTCGGATAGCAATTAATTATATTACAATAGAATATATAAAATGCATACACATAAATAACATTTACTAGTTGTTATTGTCTATCTCCATCTACTGGCCAGAGTGGAGATTTATGATGAAACATTGGGTACATTTGGAGGCACAACTGCTCCCTTTGCATGGATGAATTTTTTTAAGTTCTAAGACAAAAATACAGTTTATGCAGATTGTATAATTTTTATAATAAATTATCACTTTCAATGAATTTACTGTTTCTTAATCCTGTCATGAGTTGAGTGTTTAACCAATATTGATGCTGAATATTTGAAAACCTTTTTTGAATGTAATCTTATGAATGCAATGCCTGGTGCTAGGTGTAACTGAGGACCTTGAAAGGACATTGCATGAACTAGCAGAGAAAAGTGCTGGAAATAACTTTGCCCTTGAGAAGGACAAGGTGATTTAAAAAAAATTCTCTGGCCTAATAAAGAGGGACTCTCTGGGAGGTAGATGTGAATCKCCTGAGTCTGAGAAGGATGTTGAAGGATTTTTTGCCTTCCTCTGCTCCCCCACTCCCCTCCTCCTAGTGATGGAAGAATTGTATTTTAAGGGCTGGGAGCCAAACTGTAATATTTTGAAAACACTGAGCATCGCTTACTCTAAGTGTCTTCATAGTTCTCTAGTGTCCGTCCCTGATGAAAAGTATTGAGGTGTTTGGGAGTTAGGCATGGTAGTATTTTTGAGATGGATGATGCGGGTGCCTAAGCAATGATGGCTTTTATTGTGGCTTGTAGGAGCACTTCAAAAGGTTTTGAAAATTTCAGTTGAAATCTAACACCAGTTTGAACTGAGTGGAAGACCAGCAGCAAGGCCACTTGTGTTGCTGCTCCTTGTTCTTCCACTGATTGTGCATGCTGAAGATTTTTTTCTAATCCGTGTTTCCTATGGAAGTGGAGCTTGTGTGATAGCTTGTGTGTGTGTTTGTGTGTTTCGATTGCTTCAGCATCTCTTTAGGGATGCTCTAAATTTTGTAAGATGATGCATCTGGGCCAGTGGGTGAGCGGAGGCTGGGCAAGGTCAGGGTTTGCAAACGTTCACAAGTTTGCTCCTAACAACATTGACATCCTTTGGCGAAGCTGTACAGTCAGAATTGCAGCTTTCATACTGTGCTGGGAGATACTTATAAGGGGAAAAGGAGGGAAGCAGATTGTTTTAGTTTAATTAGGGAATTGGACTGGTTTAGTTCTTGTGGAGCATTTCCCATCAATTCACTAGGTTGAGGAAGTCTTTGATTTCAGAGGTTGATTGTCCTTGCGGTTTCTTCCAAACTTTACTGGTAGTAAATTGCCAAACTAAATAGTTGAATTGCTCTTAGGGAAGCAAAATGAGTGAGTATTGGCTATATCTGCAAAAGGGGTCAGCTTTGACAGGCTCAGGGAAGAACGGTGGTCTTCTTACAGCCCCTAAGAACGTGTTACTTTAATACACAGTTTGGGCAGCAATGTGTTTTGCTACAATTATAAATCTGCAAACTGTTTCTAGCTTGAAAGAAATGCTTAAATCAAATCTACTTTCCAGTCCTGAAAAGGTGCAAGGATTTGTTTAACTTTCTCAATAATTTCTTTCCTTTATAGGTGCAATTTGCCTCCTATATCTGAGAAATACATTACGGACGTGGGGGTAAAGACGGATGTGGTGACTGTCAATCCCAGTATAATTACTGAAAGGTCATTTCTCTCTGTTTCTTGTGTTTTCATCTCTTACTGCTTTTCCAAATCTACCTTTCACTAAATTCTAACTCTTACAGAGAAGGTTTTTTCAATATTACTTAAAACTGAAACTGTTAATCATATGTTTCTTTCTGAATTGAAGTTATTCGGTATAAGGAATCAGTAACAACCTATAGAAATGCCTTAATCACTTAGACCTGTACATCGATAATGGAAAGTGGGAAGCTGATGAGCTGAAGTCATACTAGCAGAGCCATCCTTCCCCTGGAAGTCCTGTGTTGTCATGCCTGCAAGCCGCATGCAAATATCTCGCATGTGTTAGCTTGAAAGCAACTGGATGCCACCCTAAATGCTTGAATAAAGTAACACACGTGGTTGTATGTTTTTAAAAAATATCAGTTAACCTTTGTAGCTAGGATTGACAGAGTGATTTTCATTTAAAAATGTTTAATACCATTTTATTTTCTGGGTGGGTACAAGACCTGGAGGCTCCAGGCTGTTGCAGGTTGAGCATYGTGGCCCCAAGGCACCAGACGGGCTAAGCTGATGGCTATGTCCCAGAGCAGGCAAAACCAGATACTAAAACTAGATGGATCCTTGTGCCTTCCTGTGTGCCTAAAGCTAACCAGTGAGCATTTGGGGTCCTGGGGCTAACTAATTTCTGCTGACCTTTCTTGCCAGGGGAGTGTGTTTTCTTGAGCAAAGGGAAGTGATTGCTTGCGTGACAGTTTTGTTTTAAATTCTACAGTTGGACATGTTACAGATGGTTTTGCTTCGGCTACATTTTTATATAGTCCTGCACTGTGAAGTGCACAATAAAGCTGATCAAACCTTGGAAAATTTACATACTTTTGATAATTAAATGAGAGATGAAAAAGGGCCAGAAATGTCTACGAAGTTTGTCCAGTGTTCAATGAGTGTACTGCAAAAAGAGGGGAGAATGTGTTTTTTCTCCCCCTGCATTTTTGCCCTACATTTCATGCTGATGCTTTCTTTTAACTACAGATCTAAGTATATTCCTGTTCTTAACTGAAACATCATTTCAATTACCTCCGCATCAGAAATGTTTCGGTACAAATCCAATGGAAGTTTCTTGTCTGTTGGGTCAAAAGTGAAGTTCATGCTGGTCTGATCCTTCCTTGCATCCTTTTCCTTTTAGATTCCATAAGCTGGAGAAGTGGAGGAAACCTTTCTATGACGTGCTCCAGGTCTATGAAAATGCTTCTGTGTTGCTGCCGGCTTTCTACAACACTCGCAACACAGATGTCTCGATCCGGGTCAAATACGTCCTGGATGATTTTGAATCTCAGCAAGCTGTTTACTACTTTCATCCCCAGTATCTCATCAATGTCTCGCGCTACTGGCTCGGTCTAGGGGTGCGGGCCAAGCGGATTAGCACGGGACTGATCCTGGTGACTGCTGCTCTGGAGCTCTGTGAAGAGGTCCACCTTTTTGGTTTTTGGGCCTTCCCTATGAACCCCTCAGGGATTTTTATAACTCACCACTACTATGACAATGTCAAACCTCGCCCTGGTTTTCATGCGATGCCCTCAGAAATCTTCAACTTTCTCCACATGCACAGCAAGGGGATCCTGCGGGTTCATACGGGGACCTGTAGTTGCTGTTGACAAGGACAGTTCTTCCTCTGACACAAAAGTGCAAAGGGAACTCAATGCCTGTGTACGGTGTAAGAGGTTTTATTACACCCTGAAATTATGCAATAATTGTTTGATATAAATTTCCTCAAGGCATTGCATCCCATAGGATCTAGGATACCAGCATCTTTCCTGCTAGCAGAGTAAGGGTCCGTAACAGTGTGGGTAAAGCATAACTCCTCTGTCCCAGGATATGCACTGCCCTGGAAAGCAAGTCAGATAAGAAGCACATTTCCAATAGGTTTAGCGATATACAGAGCACATTAATATAGCTATCCTTTCACTTTGAGGAAAAGCACCAAACTTTTGAGAAGAATCAGTGGTGGAGAATGTTAGCGTAGACTATTTGACTTCACAAAGGTTTCTGAATTGAATACCTTGGGGCACTGCTAGATTTTATTGAAAGTACTGTTCTCTGGCATTTGGGTTTTTTGAAAATATTCTTTAGCATTATAGTTCTAATGGCAAGTGTATAACTTGAGGTCTGTATTCTGTAATTTCAAAAAGTATTGGTGAAAAATTGCACTTAGATGTGATAGGAATAAACTAGATCACTTTATGAAATTTTTCAGCAGAGGTAGGAGAGAACGTTATACTCCCATTCCCAGCAAAAGGTGACTGTGTTGATCATGGTGTGTAATTGTTTTAGAGCTTCTTCTTTTTTATTTCTTCCTGTGTCTCATAGTTCTGGTCTCCTCTGCTGATGCTGTTTTCTTTCTTATAGTCTGTAATACTTTTCTTCTAGCTAACACACGAGCAATGTGTGTGCTTTCTCCTGCAGTGACCGTCTCAGCTTCAGACAGGAGTCCCTGCTGAAGAACTGTGCTCCTTCCTGCTTCAGCAAGCTTTGCTCAGGCTGAAAAGCAAGGAGACTGCTCTAGTTATATTTCCTGAGTTGGTTTTTGTGTTCAAGTGTCACAGCATAACACAGTAAAAGCTTTTCCTCTTTGTTTTTTATAGAAGTCTTTGTAAGAGTATCTGAATGCTGATCGACTGTTGTGCAGGTCAAGTTAAATATTTTTAGGCATCTGTGATAAGTACTTGCAGGAAATGAAGTTAAAAGATAGTGAATATATTTTGTGGTTTGGATTATGATGCTTGTTTTAAAAGCATGCATCTCAAGACCTCAGATGTCTTAATGTGGCATTTATTTGTGTTGAGAATGTTATTATGGTAGGACAATAAAAGGGCTGGTATATTCTTTAAAAAGTTACCAGCATGACTCCATCAGTTAGGCCAAGCTTCATTTTTCACCTGATATAGTTAAACTGGCAAAATCCTGATGGAGAAAAGATACCACATATGGTTGCAGTTTGTTTTGGGTGCTGAACCACAGTGTGGTAGGCTGCTGGTACATGCCCTTTTGTGCTGGTATGACTGCATGCACGAGGGTGAGGTTTGCTGTTTGAGCTGCACTGACATAGATAAATGAGTGGAGTTTTTTAGTATAAGGTCTTAGACTAAAGCACTTGGGCTGTTGTCCAGTGCCTCGTCTTGTCTTTCTTAGATTATGAGATCTTCGATCAAGGATTTGGAGTTTCAAGTGCTGGTCCTGTATGAAGGATACTTTTCCGTCTCAGGAGAGGGTTTAAATCCAAGTCAGGACTTGGATTTTCATYTTATAATGCATGAATGCACAAGGCTTCTTTAAAAGCCTCTGTGCTATGTTGACAGCTGTGAAAGTTGCTCACACTATGTATAAAGTGATCAGAAAGGAAGCGAAGCACTGTGGTCACCATTTCAGAGTCCCTACTGACCAGTAGTGGCCTGGATGGCATGAGAGTGTGTATTTCTTTAGCTTTACACTGGACTCCAGATTACTTTAAAAGCAGCCCATGTCCTTGATAAAAGTGTCAGAGCTTACTTGGAAAATACCAGCCAGAAGTGAGAGAGGGATCTGCGCTTAAGCTTTTTATATTTGTGYCGTCGTGCTTTTAGTCCTAGAGCTGTACCGTGTGTTAGTAAACACCACTCCGTATTGGCTAGCTGTAAGATAACGCAGCACACTAAGAATGAACTTGTAGATGAAATGTGGTTTCCTTGATTTAATATGCAAAAGAGATCTTTGTCTTTGCTGTGTTTTGTAAGTTAATGTGCAAAGGGCTTTGATAATGAAGTGCTGTAACGAAAGTGCTATATAGAGAGCAATGCGACCCACTGGGTTGGCCATCTTGCTGTGCATTAAGCTTTATAATAATGGGAATGACGCTGAAGCCTGTACCTAGAGCCCTTACTTCTTATTCTGCCTGAGTAAGGATCTGGCAGTGACTTCAGCATTGCTTTGTTGCTGCTGCTTTGCTAAGGATACTTTCTTTGGTAAGGTTTTTTCTTCACTATGTTGATTGAGGTGGACAAAAGTAACGGAAAGGATCCTCTGATGTGTTGCAAGAGATACTTAAAAAAGATGGGAAAGCACGTGAGAAGCATCCACATATTGGAAAGAAATGGTGCAGATCCCTCTTTTAATTGCAAAAATCCTTTTGGACTCTTTGGACAGGAAAAAGGATAAGCAAAACTGTAACAGAGTCACAGACATTTCCTTTCCTTTGTTTGCTTCATACAAACGAGTAATGTAACTTCTCCTAGGCTATACTGTAATAAGTGCGGTTTTACTGTGTTTAGATTTTGATTGGTTATAAGTCTATAGCTACTATATTTTTTTAATGATTTAAAAATGTGTGTGCAGGATACTCACACATACACACCAAAGGCCCAATCCTGCACCGTTTATTTGAAAAGAACTCCCATTCAAGGAGATGGGTGTTTTATTTGCGTAGGAACTGCAGAAACAGGCCCAGACATGTCTGTGAAGATGTATATAGGTGTATAGTTAGATATAGGGAGCGATTTGCAAGCCAGAAAGATCTTCAAAGAAATATATATAAAGTAGTCCTTTAAAAGGCATGCATATTGCGACATGTTTACTTTCTTGTTCATTTTGCAGACATTGCTCAAAAAATGATTGAAGAAAAACTATGGCATTTTTGTCAGAAATGCCATAAGTATAAGCTTTCATATTCTTCTTGGCCTCCGTACTTTGCACTGGGCTCTSTAAAATCAGATTCCTGCTGCCGTGCTGCACCTTCTGTGAAGCACCGTGGAAATGGCATGGTTGCAGCTCGCAGGAGCAAGGTCCCAGGATGGACCCCACCAGCCGTTCTGTTCTCTAGGAACAGCAAACAAATACTGCTGGGGAAATTTCAGCTACGCAGTGTTCGCTACCTGCACAGCGTCACTGCAGGGTGGGTGAGCCAGCATCGACTAGCTCAAGTTTCTGGCTGTCCTGTTTAAAAGGAGGAAAAGAAGGGCTGTTGCAGAGAGGAGGACTCTCCTTGTTTGTCACCATTGAGTACTGAGCTTAAGAAAATGTTCCCTTGAAATCAGGATGTTATCTGAGCTTGAGGCTATTTTGTTTTCCCTTCTCCCACATAGTCAAAGCTCCAAAGGTCCAGTCTTAAAGAACCCTCTTTTTAAAGGTGGGATGCCTGAGTGATAAGAAACCACAGGCAGGAAGCCAAGTGTTTGCGGCACGCTTTTCTGGCACCTAAAAGGCATGCTTAACATGTCGTGATTTCCCACAGGAGAAGCTGCAGGCCCCAGAGAAATATCCCTGGTGCAAAAATCTGTCCGAGAAGAAAGGCTGTCAGCTCTCTGATATCGCTTCCTGAGCTCAGACTGTGATACTGGCTCTACTGCTGGGAATATGAAATCTGAGACAGGGAGAGAGAAAATTGTAATATAATGGGTTAATCACTCACTCCTGGTATTATTGTGGGTTAATCACTCACTCCTGGTATTATTGAGGAGACTCTCTTAGGAAGTTCCTGAGATCTGCGTACACTGGCAATGCAAACTGAGTCAGAAAAACACAGCTAGGACTGCTTCTGCTTTATTGTCAGGTCAACAGAGGAGGCTTATGGATCCGCCAAGGCTGTTATCAAAGGGAGGGAAGTATTTAGCTGAAATAGTATAGCGTCTTGCTTTTGATCTGTGGAATCCAACTCTGCTGTTGGCCAGAATGGATTAAACAGTGATGGGTCCATATTTTAGCATACTTCTGTGGTCGCACAAGAGTTTGGAAAGTCAGCTCATGAACTGCGAAGTGGGGAGCCATGCTGTGGCAGCTCCTCTCATTGGGATTTCTGGGAGGAGACATACCATGGCCGGTTGGTCTGCAAGCTCCTGAAAAAGTCATGTAAGGAGAATAGAGGAGATGATTGCAGTCATGATGCTGCTCCCCAGGCTTTAATAACTTGGCAGGAGGTAGGCTGCCCATGCTAGATTGCAGATGGCAGGAGGAAGCAATCTCTGGTTTGTGTGTAAGGAAAACTGGGGTGGACACGTTGAGACGTGGAGTGGGAGGGAATTTCTCCTTTTAATCTTCTGAGACCTGGAGGCTTGTCGTCGAGGCTCTGATTTTACAGAGCACAAGCTCAGCTAATGAAAATGGAGAGCTCTGAAATGATCCTTTCACCCTATCTGTTTTGCATCCGAGTGTGCAGAGAACCTTGGAGCTTTTACACATAATTTAAGAAGGAAACATTGCAAAATTCAGCAATCCTTAGGGGCAGAACTCCCTGGGAAATACTGGAGAGAGCTGATGTTTTAGGAACGAAGGTCCAGCGCTCAGCTGGAGTCAGTATTTATGCTTAAAGTTTTTTCCAAAATCCAGTGACGTCCATGGAAAGTTTGGTGTACTTCAGAGCAAGCCTCCACAGCTGGGCCCTGATCTTGGGCAGGAAGAGCAGCCTCTTGTTTCTTATTTACTTGTTTTCAAATATATTTTTAATACATTGTAGATATGGTGCAGTAGCAATACTGTGTTTTTAATGGTGTGTGTAAAGAACAAACTTATCTGGAAGCAGAAATGTTGTGACTGTCACGCTCCCTTCCAGATTTCTGCACTTTCATCTTTTCAACAAATCATCTATGCAAAGCATTTCACCGTGGCAGTGTAAATTGCCGTTTCAAATCACAGGCGCTATGAACCCTAATGAACCCTCTGTACCTAACTGTGTGTGTATCTGAATCACATGCCTCGAGAAAAGAGGTGTTTTCCTGCTTGCTTTAAAACATCGGTGTGGAATTCATCAGTGATGTGAATGTTATCAAGGCAGGGTTCAGCCCTGTTCCCTTGGAAGCCAGCTCAAAGTTTGCAGTCGGCTTTGATAGAAAAAATATTGGGCTCAACGCTTGTAAGTCAAGCCAATAACCCGTATCTCTGAAAAGACCCTCCCGGAATATTATCATTTTATGTCTTGTCTAACGTGGGTGAGGCTGCTGGGCGTCACTGTGTTGTCTGCATGGTATTCAAAATCTACAAGCAATTGTTCTTAAGTGCTTTTTTAATAACCTTAAGGGAAATCCAAGCATACGGGAAGCGTTAGAGTGAGGGAGCCTGTGTCCCAGGCCTCGAGCGCCTCGAATGCATCCCGCAGCCCTGAGTATTTGAGGAGCGTCAGAAACGAAGGACGGGGCCTTAGTGGGAAACTTAAAAAAAGACAAAACTGCCTCAACTGTACAAGGGTTGAAAGTTGTAAATATGCTAACGACATGTCTGACTTTCCCTATAGAAGCCATAAATGTTCTTGGTGTTTGATCTTTGGATAAGTTGTACATTTTTAACTGTACCAATCACTGTAAAATGTGTTAGCATGTAGAACGGTAACAAATTAACCCAGCAAAATCAGATACTGTGCTGGCTAGATCTTAAATTGTCTGTTCTAGCAGAAACTATCTGCATTGAGATGGACCAAGACACTTAAGTATCTCCATTGCTCCATACAGCTTATGAAGGCTATGATTATTACCCGTTTCAGTGGTTAGGAGCAAACAGGATTAAATTAATCCCTATCTGTTGTACCACCTGGTGTTGCCAAAGTGATACCCACTTATTCATGTGTGACACTAGAGCTTGTCTCTTTACAGATGAGGAAAACTGCTTGTACCTGCTCTATCTAGGACAGGACAGGGTGATTTTTGCTTCATTTCGGGGTCCTCCTTATTGTAAACCATGAGGTCTCTGATGAGACATCCATATTCAGCCTGTGTAAATTTTACTATGTTCAGCAGAGACCTTCTGTTGAATACGTCCCTCATTTTCACCTGGAAGAAAACAAATTTTTGATTTGCAAATGCTGGAGCAAACCTATGGGTCTTCGTGCTAATGAAGCCTGGGTTATTGCAAAAATAAAGGTTGTTTCATTTTCGTTATTTCYGTATGGTGGTGATGGTGGTGGTGGAGAAATCCAAGGAGAGTCACTCTAGTTTCATGCTGCTGTTAATGCCATCTTGTCCATTAGTTCACCTTTCTTTTTTAAATCTTCCACTGTGTGATTTTTGCTTATTGTTTCTGTAGCTGTATTATGGTTGTAATAGAAAGCCTAACAATTGATGTAAGCCATAACTAAAACAGTAATCAGGGTATTTTTTTTGTCTGTGTCACTGTGTTTGAAAGATGATTTAATTCTATTGAATAAACCACTCAAACAGTTTTATTTGAAAGGCAAGCTCTGAGCCACTTCTTGTGCCTCCAGACTTATTTTGTATCTCCTGCTGTTCTGCATCTCTGCACAGAGAGAGCTCGAAGCTCGGCTGATCGAAATTGGTCCGTATAAGTAGAGACTACCACTGTGGAGTTATATCATCAGCTGAGAATTCGATATTTTGATCGCCGGACCTTGCATGTTAGATTCCGGGTTGTAGTCTACAGTACGTATGGACAAAATAAGGTAATTTATTGTGAGAACTAGCAACCTGTRCACAGACAACCTGTGCGAGCCACATTTTTTTGCCTAACTATGCATTCCTAACAGCTCTGCCCTTTACTGTCTAGGCGCTTTATGTARAGTAACGACTAACATCACTGCTGTGTGCAAAAGTACCATTTTCCTCACCTCTCTCTTGTTCCGGCTCRTTTTCCCGCATGGGATTAACTCCTGGCGGTTGTCCTTGTAGAAAGGAAACTTTCTTCAGGCTGCTGCAGCTGCTGTTAGGGYAGTTGCGTGAAGAAGGGAGGAATTTTGGATTATCCTTCAAAATTAGCACAAGCTGGAAGTGTGCACACCCAAACGATGTCTTTTATATTGCTGTCCTGGCAGGCTTGATCTCATCCTGGTCCTGGACCGGGGATTCACTTAGCTTCAAACTTTTTCCTGAGGGCACCCGCTTCACAGATCACAGAGACTTTCAACCCCGCAGAATAAACTTTGCCTRACTGCCTCTCTTTGCATGGACAATACACCTGTCCCCGTTTCTAGATATYGCCTGGCTCGAGCCAGACTCCTTAGGTTAAATCAGTTCTGGAAATCTGCAGTTCAGCTGTCTGCATTAAAGGGCCTCAAAGCCACGTAATGCTATGAATTAAAATAACACTGAATAGCCTGCAAGATTACCTTGACATGCCTGACAAGTACTGTTTCCTTACAGCACGTCTTTACGGTGACTTGAACTCAGCGCTGCGTGGCAAACATATGAGCAATTTCTAATACAGTGATAAGCAAATAACTGGTTAATGCACAGGTTGGTTTACAGGTTTGGCACCTTAGAGAGAGGAATAATGCAGAGTAAATCCATCTTCCTTGTTTCTGATTTATTTTATCTAGCCACCGTGTTAGAAGCTTACACTTCCATCAGTGTTCTCAGCATCAGGGGAATGAAAACATAATTTTAAAAGCATTTGTGGGAATACAGAATAGTAGCTGGAACAAGCATATATTTTATTGAAATTGGATATTTTCTTGTGGATTTCTATTGTTCCAGATTATAAACCAAAACAGATAGAGGTGATGATAGAAATAATATGATCTTGCTATTAACAGGCTGCACTGCTATAAGGAACATGTAAATTGCTTTGAAGATGCAGAACTGTGGTGAATGCTGGAGGAATCAGCTCTCATTCTTGCTGACATTAAAACTGATGGATGTGCTTCCTTCCTACAGCTGCTTGTGATTATTGTTAGTGATTATTCAATCAAGAAGAGGAAACATGTGGAGAGGGAGAAATGAATAGACAAATTTACACCGTATGATATAATTGCTGTCTATCACATTGCAAATTGCTCAGCTAAGCAAGCAATCAAGAAATGGTTCATTTCCTTAAGATTGCAGCATCCGTCATTTTCCTTAGTGGCGTTTGCAGCCCTTGCTCTGAGAAAGTATAAATAACGGGACCCGGGGACTTAAATCAGTGTTTTGCTCTGTCTCTGACAGTGCCCAGGAGTGGATACTTAAGGTAAGAGTATAAGAATCAGGGAAAATAATGAATGGTCCTTCCGCTGGTATTCCCCCACAGCCTCCCGATTGCTGGGTTATATTTTTGATCTCAGCAGTGTTCTGTAGCAACACATTTCATATTTTAACCCTGCATTTGGGTGACAAAGTGATTCCTTTTGCTTTCTTGGACTGCTGCTTTCTCACTCCCGAGGGCCCCCAGGAAGATGCCTCTGGATTGTGGGAGCTGCTAGATGGAGCCAGCGTAGAGCCTGGCCTCCCTCCTTCCATTGCGGGCATCGGCTCTTAGAAAAGATCTTCTTATGAATATATGTTTCCCTTTTCTGTTTTTTTCCCAGCCAGCTCCAGAGCTGTGATAAGCAGTATTAACCAGAACCTATTCCTAGATAGCGAAGTGCTGGCAGTCAGATAATTTCTGTCATTTAGCTGTTTTACAGCTCCAGGGCTTCACGCATCTCTAAGCCCTCCCAGTGAGTCTGGGCAAAAGAATAAATCATTTAAATCCATAATGGAGCTATAGTTCATCACAGAGAGGGAATCTTACTTCAAAYGCCTATTGCTGCTGCCACGTGCACCTTTTCAGGTGCAGAAGACACTCTGGTTACGAGGACATCAGTGCCAAAGCTGCCTAGACGTAGAAACAGATCCAACTAATCTTCTTCCACACCTAGAAACTATTAAGTTAACAACTTCAGGCCTTAAACAGGAGTTGGGAGCATAAGTATGTTGTTGAGGCTGGGGTGTAGAAAACAGATGACCATACAGACCTCACATACAAAAGCACAGACCTCAAATCATTCCACTGAAACAATATAAATGCTACGTGAGGACATCTCACTAGATACCTTCTAGTAACTGTCACAGGCCCTAAATAGACATCTGTAGATATAAAAGCAGAGATGCAAACCAGAACTCTGCTATCCTCTTCCATGGGACGTCACAGATTTTGAGTTTTGTAAGGCATTCAGCATGGTTTCACATGAGTTTCTCCTCAACGAGCTGGGTAGCTAGATAAATCGGTGGGAGTTGGATAAGTTGGAAACCACTTCTCCAAGCGTGGTCATCAATGACTGGGCAGATTTATGCAGGCTAGTGTTCACCAATATTTGCATTAGCAGCTGGGATAGTGGAAGTACATGTGCAGATGACGCCAAGGGGAGACGTGGAGGACTGCAAGGCTACGAGATAGCCCTCACAGGCTACAAGGAGATCTGTGTTCAACAATTAAAAAAAAAAAGGAAAACTCGGAAAGATGAGGAGAATTCAGCATTGGGAAAGGTTTCTGGGAAGGCATTGGAATTAGTCAGTTCAACATAAGCTTTCTCAGGTCTTCTTTGGATCTTCAGAAAGGAAAAAGGGCTCAAATTCATCATTTTCCTTTCATGGGGCATTTTTTGTTTATTTTTTGCAAGGAGTGGAGGACGTAGAATAGATCTGTCTTCCTTCTTGTGAAATGCACTCACTGCCTCAACTGATACACTGTTGGTTTTAGCAGTCTTGCTGCCTTGCTGGACTTACAGTACATTTCTGGAAAATGAAGTCATTCTTTCCCCAGATGAGGTAAATAAACTGTTCTTAAAATGTCTGAGCTGATGCCTGCAGCTTCACATGGGTGTTTTTCATTTCACTGCCTGTTTGCTTAGCTGAACTTGATTAAACTCTGGGCTGTAGTTGGGTCAGGCAGTCAAATGCCTTTCAGGCAGCGGAAGCTAATCTCGGCAACATCCATGTTTCTGAGCGCGTTATTTCCCTTGAGAAAAGCTGAGGCACTGAGAGAGTCTGTCTGATAATTCTGCAAATAATTTGCCATCTTTGCTGCCTGATGCAAATGTCATCATGTGATAAAATAAAATGTCTTTAATAATTCGCTCCGAAACTTTGCTTCACCTGGCAACGTATTGGAAAGATTATGCAACAACAATGGATTTCAATATCCTACTGTTTGGAAGGCTGATCGAACAGGCTCTTTGAACGATGCTGAGAATGAAGCTTAACCACAATCAGGTATTTTTCTTTCGCCCTTATGGAGTATCAGCCCTTATGCAGAGCTGTTGCTATCCCTGCAACCAGAGATGATCTCCTCCCTTCAGCTTCTGATGATTGAAGTAGCCCATAGATAAAACTGGTTAAATTCAACATACTTTGGAGAAAGGATAAACACGTCTCTGGAGCAACGAGTGAATTTGCTTGAATATCCTTCTCTGCTGTGCCCTTTTTCTCATCTGGGTTGCCTCCACTGAAGGTCCCCCAGATGGTGGGACCCAACTTTGCACCCTGTGGGCAGAGATGCCCCATGGGTGTCAGTGGCTTGTCACTCCTGTGTGTTGAGCCCCTGTAGCCGGGTGCTGAGGCGGCTCCAGGTGCGTGTGGTCTCTCTCGTGCTGAGATTTAGGGTGGGCACCATGTGCTGCTACCCGCGGCGGAGAGGGAATGCTAAGGAAGGCTGCTCTCCCAAGGGGGATATGGTTTTGCTTGTATGATTACATCTGATCAGTGCACACCCTTACTGACCGGTCTGAATAAAGCATAATTAGTAAAAATTAATTTATGCAATATTTTACAGAAAGCAGGTCTAGACTGTGTCTATGTAGGCCTATTGTTATATAAAGTAAACCCTGCTGGCACCACTGTATTTAGATAGCGCCTGCCCATAAAGCACGTACAAAGGGATCCGATAGCTTTTGCACCCACAAACTGAGTTTTGCTGCTCTGCAGATCACAAATCTTCCAAAATTATCACCATCTATTTGCAAATGCATCATTAATGCCTTGTCTCTGGTACCTCCCCCAGATGCCTTTGGGCCACTTTTTTTGGCACTGCTGCCACAGGAGRTGGTGACGGAGCAAGCGGCAAGTCTCCCTGATGCCTGCGGTGCTGCCGGCTGAGCTGCCTGTGATTTGCTTTATCCAGCTTTAACACGGAGCCTCCTGTGAAAGGCTTGCTGGTAGCAGAGTGAAGCGGTCACACCAGGCTTCARCAGGAATCATGCTTGTCTATGAGCTAAAAAAATCTGAAGCGCATCCAAAATAGTCTTGTGAGCAGTGGAGCTGAGGAAAATTGTCTTTCTCTGGATCGTGGTGGGCAGACTTTATTTTTTGTTTTTTTTAATATGCAGCAAGCGCAGCAATGGGCTTATCCCATATTAGACCTTGGAGGACTGACTCCACAGAGAGATGTTACGAATGCCCAAACAGAAGAGCTTAAACCAGATTTTCTGCCATATTAGACACTAGAGAACCCACTCCCCAGCTGAGATTTCTTCCCTCTGCGAGCTCTCCAGTATGTGGTAAAGTAAGYAGCAGCCAGAACAGCTCTTCGTTTTGGACTTTGTCACGTTCCCTATAACTTTTCATAAATGGTATAGGAGAAGGCTGTCTCTGAGGGCGCTAACTGGCTGTCAGCATTCATTGGAATTCAGCATCGGAGCCGGATGGTGCTGGGGAAGGACTGACAGACCTGACAGATGCAGGCAGGGGCCTGACGCCAGCCTCCTTCCCATAAGGGATCCTGCCAAGGAACGCTCGCGACCCTAAACATTAAGCACRCCCACCTAATAACTTCTCTGCTATTTTAACATTCTTTTTCCCAGTGAATTCACAGACACTTTGCTAAGCRGATGCCAAACAATTTGTCACGCAGACCAGGCTGATAACACGCATACAAATATAACTCCGTGGCTTAGTCGCAACCCCTGTTTTCTGTGATTTCAGCTCGTGAAGTAGCAGGCACTTTGCATCTTGGCAGCTCTGATCTTTAAAGGTGCCAGGTGAGGTGCAGAGCGGCTCATCAGAGGCCGAATGTCTTCCGCCAGGTGCTGCGGGCRCCCGGCTCCCGTGCGGGGACCCTCTTTGCGGCACGGGTAGTTCCCATCTTGCGTGCTGAGAGCTCCTCTGACCACCCACGGTGCAAAGTTTTAGTGAGCGTTGCTGAACTTCAGCTTAAAAATATGTATTTTTGTGATTAGCAAACATCGTAATTTCACAGAGCGGTTGAAAGTGGTGGCCACATAAATCAGCTTCTTCCAGAGAAAAGACAGTACAGCAGTAGCTAATGGGGAGGCTTCAAGCATTCCTAATTTTCAGGAGAGTTTTATTTTCTTTAAATGAAACAGAASCATGAATAGCTGAAAAAATAATGTCAAACGTAGCAGTAGATCTAGAGTAAAATACCTTAAGCAACACTTTGTGCTAATGTGTCCATCTCTCTTCTGTGCCCTGGACCAGAACATCTACTGACAGCTTGGCTGTCTCTGCACAG
Organism: Apteryx rowi; assembly: GCF_003343035.1. Taxonomy (NCBI): domain Eukaryota; kingdom Metazoa; phylum Chordata; class Aves; order Apterygiformes; family Apterygidae; genus Apteryx; species Apteryx rowi. The sequence continues at coordinate 238,610 of NW_020450976.1, forward strand.
CACTGCGGGAAAAATAGGAGAAACACATTTGGCAGAAGAGAAGAGATTTTGATGTACCGTATTGAGTTGTTTATGCAAAAGCATGTTGATGTGCTCCTGCATTTGCTACAAAATGCTTTTTTCCATCCTCTTTCTGCAGCCTGAATTAAGGGTGCTCAGCCGAGCGAAGGATCCCCACTTCTCAGAGTACTTTGCTAGGAAACCTGGATTGCTCCTCTACAAGAGGCATCTTCCAGCTCTATGAATTACTTTAATTTTGTGCTAAAGAACACTAGAAATATTACGTAAAAATTTTTATTAGCTTTTAAGCTAAGGAATTCCAAAATAGTTACTACTATTTTTGTTAATCTTTGTGTTAATGTTATTTACATTAGCAAAATAGAAGATGACATTTACTGCATGTATTACAGCAAAGTGGCCACTTTGGGGTGAAACACTCATGTCTTTAACAGTAGGCAGCAACATGCTGCAACACTGGAAGATGCCCAGTAAAATGGCATAACGCCTGAACTGTAGGAAGACTTTGTCAAGCAGAAYAGTAACTGGAAGTTGATGAGGAAAGTCATTAATGCCACACTATTGCATTGCAAGGTCTTAACAAATCACAAGCACTGAATGCATCTCGTTTGGACCTCAGAATTACTCTTTTTCTGTTGGTAYGTGTAGGTGCCAAATACTTAACATCAGAACTCATGCTTTCAAAGCAGGGTATTGCATTAATTATCTGATGGAGAGAGAAATAAGCAGATTATTTTTAATGTCAGAGTCTCTAAATCAATAGTTTTCTTCTCCTTTGCAGTCTATGAATATACTTTCCACTTTGGCTATCAAACTCAATTTTTTCAAATATACGGTTGGGTATTTCTTAAACACAAACATGCACTTAATAGAGTTCTCCATTAATATTAATGTGTCTGTGAATACAYATACTTATTTAGAATGGATGCTTCAGAAGCCATTAAAATAGCTTGGCACTACTCCCTTGTCCAAGCCAATATTATTTCTATAACTCTCACTGAGGGGCTTTCTAATTTGTGTTTATTGCTTTCTGCTGCATAATTTTGTACCATGCTTATGGCTAATTAAAACGGCAGGAGGATTATAGGCTTTGCTTGCTGCAAAGGACAGGTATTTGATACAGGCTCCCAGCGATCCATCCATAATTCACTTGGACCAAGACTGGCCCAGTCGGGTTGTCAGCCTTGGGTGCCTCTTTTTAAGCTCAGTCATGATCTTCACACAAGAAGACTGAACAAGGCTCATCTCTGACTGTAAGGTTTCATCACTTTTGAGGGCCAGTTGAGATCTCTGCCAAGTGGCAAAAGGCTTGGGCCAAAGCTGAGGCCAAGACCTCGCTCATTGACTGCATGAAAAACAGCCCCAGCGTGGAAAGGCTCTGAGAAACGATGAGCAAGAACTTGTGTCGTCTTTTTGGCCGGCGGCCTCAAACAGCTGGAACAGCGTTAATGAAATTAGCTGTGCGTTGTATTCATATTCTCGGCTCATAGATGGAAAAAAACAGGAAGAGAAAAGTGTTGAGTCTGCACTTTTTTTTCTCCTGCAATTATGAACCTCTTACAGTAATACTTGCATGAAATTAATCTCTCCCAGTTTTAGGCATCTCCACTGTAGAGCCTGCAGGTGAGCTCCATGCCTGGGCTCTGTTTATAGTCRGTAGGGAGAAAAAGGCCCCAGTTTACCAGTTTTCTCAAATGACTGGCACACATGAATGCTGGTAACTACATTTAGCCAGGTGAACCTATCACTGGAGTCCATGGCAGGCATAAATCCCTACAAAAAATCAAGCCACTCACTTAAATGCTGGAGAAACCTATTTATAGGCTCATGCTTTTTCTGAATTTTGGCCTAACTGTTGGATCATACAGCAAACCCTGCAGATATGGGAACATATCTTTAGCCTATATCTTAGCGATGATGTTGTCTTAATGTTCTTTCTTGCAAATGTTCCTTTTGCTTGTATTTGACACTAAGACTCAACCTTGCAGCTTTTGCCGTGGGAAGCTTGTAGCCAAGTAGAGTTCACGGCACACTAGACTTGGCCAACGTCGGCCTCTTGCGAGATAGTTCGTATGACGGAACTGAATGGTGGAGCTTTCCAAGAAGGCAGGAGACTTGGGGGAGGTTCTGTCTCTGTGTCAAGGATATCAGCTGTGTTTAGGACCTGGTGACTGTTGACATGACTACCTGTCCTTCGGGATTTTTGTCATCGTGGTTTAAGCTGCTGGATTTTACCTCCTAGTTAAGGTAGCAAGTGGGGCCTTCAGCCCTATCACCGAATGGAGCAGCTGGAGCCACCGCAGAGCTGCTGGCGGCAACGAGAGAGGAGACCCAGGAGGCTGCAGCGGGAGCAACTTTGCATCCCTCCTCCAAAAGGGGCTTCAGAAACCTCCCACCTTTTCTTTCAGATCCCTTTTCTGTGACACTGGGGTTTTTAACAGCTATATTATCTTTGTGAATATGAGCTGGGATGGCTGAGCACTTTCTGGTCTCCTGTCTTTGCTGTACTTTTGTATTTCCCCCAAAAAAAGCTTATTTCCAAAGCTCTTGGATGCAAGTCTGGTGCTCCTGCTCAGAGAAATTTGGACCAGCCTGGAGTGAGCCTGTCTAAGGCCAACGTTAGGTTTTGTTTCCCCTGAAAGCCGAGCTCATGTCCTTAGAGAGATCTACTAAAAAAAAAAAAAAATCAGGCTGATATTAAACCTGGAGAAGAGTTTCCTATTTTGCATAACTACAGGAGCAAACTAAACATCTCGCTGCCCTGTAACACTATAATTTTAAAAAGACATTCATCCCAGTAGAGCCGGCTTGTGTTGCAGGGCAGTGTGTGCTCCTGATATGGGCTCCGATATTGGGACTTAATTGCTTTTCTTATATCCATGTATTATTCACACTATGCTACTGTTGCAACCGGTGGCAAACTCCTTTTGACTCCGGATGCGCTGTTACGGTAATGTGTTTATTAAAGCGACGCAAGGTCAGGCCGACCTCAGTTACTTTACTGCAAATGACCCTACTGAAACCAATAGTTTTTGTGCTGTAAAACCAATGTAAGCGAGATCCAAATCAGGACTCTAAAGTCTTAATTTACTTTATTACCGTATCTTGATAGATGATTATTAAGTACATTAAGTATTAATGCTACTGTTTTATTTATAATAGAGATATGTCTTACACGTTTCTTAGGTGTTTCTTTAGATGAAGGGCTTGAAGGGAAAACTGAGCAAGGCGCACTTACCAAAGATAACCATGGCTGAGCAGACATTAGTCTTCAAGCTCTCGCTGGGGTCACTTAAGACCTTTGCAACCCATGCTCCAGAAATTGCTTATATAAAAATATGTCCCTGTGGAAAACTGCGTGGGAGACTACTCTGATTTTGCCCCAAAGGCAGTGAAATTACAGACTGTGATGGGCTGCAGGAACTTGTGAGAGAGGGTCCCACTTCCCACGCAGGTCGGAGCGAAGCTGCCCTAGCTGATGGCCTTTGACCCTTCCACCTTTAAACGTCCGTTCCCATTTTTCTCTTCCCGATTCACTGAGCCGAGGCACCCCCCGTGGTTTGTTTTACTGGACTGTCTTCTCCTCCTGCCTGGCTTTTTTATTTTGTTGGAATTTCTTAAAAACTGAGTGTCAGCGCTAGGAAAAGGGTAACGCCAYGCTATTCTTTTTAAATGTAGTCTGGGCCCTGCTACGCACAAATTTCTCTGCTAGCTTTTTCCCCATGCTTTCTTCCTTTGCTACCAGGACTGCTTTTGCTGTGGTAGCTAGGATCGGTCCCTGGAACAGGGTTACATGGTTTAACTTTGCTCCAGCTCTGCCGAGAGGCTACTCGCCTTCAGTAGTCGCYCTTGCCATCTCCAGCTGTGTCAGGCCGTAGAAGCTTCATTGCTCCTTCTCTTTAGCACGGCTGGACCCACTGTGTTCAGGGAGGTCACTGATGATCTGAGGTCTAGGAGCTGCTTCAGAGCAGTTATGAATGTGCTCCTGGATAAAAATTGCGAGGCGGTCTCCATTTATAACACTCTGAACTGGAAAACACAGGTGCCCTCGTGTCCTTCGCACCTGCCTGCGTGCTCAGCTAAATTTGCATCTACAGTGTGAGCGAATTAAGTGAGTAATTGCAGCATCAAACTTCACCTGCTTGAAATCTAAGGCAAAATATAGCAGTGGCCACCTCTCTGTTAGCTGTGGTAGGAGGTGGCAGGGCTGGCTCAGGCAGTGAGAAGCACAGGGAAGATGGTAGCAGAGAGGGCCAATATGCAGAGATGGTTTTGCAAGGCTCTGAGCGCTGTTGCCAAAGCGTCACATCTGGCTAGTGGACAGCAGAGCAGTTTGCTACCACTATAAAGACAGTCTGTCCTCTAACAGATGCATTTTAATTGCAAAACAAAGCCGCAATCTGCATTCAGCTCTTGCCAAACTGTTGTCCAGATGTTCAGGGAGTCTCCAGAGCTCAGAGATGGTGGACTTCAGGGATTCACACAACCTCACTCTTTTGTTGTAAGTGCTCACGGGTCTGAAGTGTTTGCGGGTTCACAAGATCTGTGTTGTGGCCATCACTTGTAATTTGCCCTGTCCACATTTGAGACAGGTAGTGTCTCTGCTTACCCACCCATAAGCTGCTTTCCTTGCTTTAAGCGCATCTTTCCTGCCTCTGACTTTCCAAGAACACTTCCTTCAGCTTTCTGTGCTACCTAGAGAGCCTTAAATCACACAGTGGCAATCACTGCTGTCATCGTTTGAAGCGTTTGATCATGGCTTAAACTAACTGATGCGCATTCACTGGATATAAATCTTAGGTGGGAAGTCAGATCAGAAATCTTGACTCTTAGCTCAGGTTCAACAGGTCTTTACCAGGTAACCAAAGAGAGATGTCCTATTACGTGCTCCAGCAGTAACAGTAGTTCTCATTGCTGTGGCTACCTGGTAGAGACCATCATGGAGAGGACCTAGTCAGAAGGTCACTGTGCCTGTTCCCTTACTAGCTCTGCTGTAACCTCCTTTGTAAACATCTTCAGCTCCACGCTGAAGCCAGTTGGATGTCATGTCCCATTCCTAAAAGATTGCTCAAAAAATTGATTCTTTTTGTCTCAAACCTTCCCTCTAATTTCCAGTGTGAATCTATTTGTGGGGAGCCGATGCTAAAATTTGCCTTCTGTCTTAAATTACTCTTCTCTCCTTGCTCTACTTAGCAAAAATAATCATATCTCCAGGCAGGAATTACTCAGTTCCTCTCATAAGATGAGCTCTCCCTTCCTCTGATCACCCACTTAGTGCTTTTTGGTGTCTGTCTCAGTGTGAATTAATCGTATTACTTTTCTGTGATCAGAACTGTACGTAGTATTTCTTGCTATTGTCATTGTCAATAGTGGAATTAATACTTGCCTTTCTCATCTGAAAATACCTTGTCTAATATGTCTGGGAGCATGTTTTCATTCAAAGGAATGAAAAGACTTTTTTCTTCATATTGATGATTCCTGTAATTTTCTTAATTAGACCCATATCTTTTATTTTCCCCCTGGCTTCCATAAGCTCTGGCTTATTTATTTTCCTTTCAGCAGAACCCCTTGCTGTCTCCTCTTCCCTGCCTCACAATGCTTGAATAATCAGTCCACACCTTGTACAGCTGAATTAAATGATTTTCCACACAGCAACCTATCCTGTAACATACTGACATGCAAAATATGAGAGCTGCCACATCTTCATTTTTTAAAAATAGCCAATAATCAGAGAGAGAATTCAAGTTAGTTGAGCACCCTCTGTGTTTAGGAAATCCACGTTGCAATTTATCTTATTCTTTATTAACATCCACAGTCCAACTCCGCTTTGGCTTTTGGAATATCTCTCCCATCCTTCCCTTTGCTTGGGATKCATATCTGAAATAATACACTTTGGACTTTCCCACTGAAATTTTAATTTCAGTGGAAACTTTTCCTTTCTAAAAAGAAAGTGCATCTGGTGAGCTGAGGAAGAACTGCAGGAGGTGTCCTCAGACCCAAGTTTCTGGATCAGCTTTTCCTAAGACTTCTCCACTGGCCCAACGTTGTTCCAATTGCAAAGCAATGATGAACTGCCTTTTGGTCTGATGCAGGTGAAGCTGGCCACCATGGGCAGTTCTTTCCAATCATCCATTTATCCCTTTGCCCAAGCAGAAAATGCTCRGGAAAGAGGGAGGAAATATGTAGTTCAGAGAGGTGTGAAGAGCCACTGTGCCAGGCAAGAGGAATTACAGCTGGAAGCAGAGAYGGTGGCTCAGTGCTCAGGTAGGGAATACTGAGCAAATCCAGTAAKTCTGGATACTGAAAAGCAAAATAATAGTCAAATGGACCTCATGGTCCATTTAGCTTCAAGACCCAAGATATTCTTAGTTATGTAGGATGGAATTCATCAAATAAATCTGATCTATGCCTTGAGAAGATGCTTTTACCATTCTCCATACTTATGTTAACTTAAACAAAATATTTTTTCTTTTCTTCCCTTGTACAACTATGGATAAACCCTGTGATGGCAGATCTGCTCAAAGTGCAATTAGTCTCTCTCTCTCTCTTTTTTTTTTTTTTTTTCCTGTTATCATCTTCCCTCTGTGTTTCTGAGGCTGATAGGTCCTTGCTGGCTTCATATTTCTTCAAAGCCCTCATTAAGTCTGAAATGGGTCTCAGCTGACTTAAATGCCCAAGTGCCGGCTGGTGCACCCTGGCTTCCCTCCTGGCTGCCCAAGGTGGCACACCTGTGACCTCAGGAAGAAAGTTTTCTTTCCCAACAGGGTTGATTAAGCAATCTGCAATCAGCACCTGAGTGAGATAAGTTGCAATGCAGGGGGAAAAAAGAGCTTCGGTCTGCTGGTGGGTGTGCTGGTAGGATACAGATTTTCATCTTTTGTCTTTTATGCTCCAAACTGTGGATGCATATGACCCTCTTTTCCCCTCCCTCAGAAACTGTGCAAACAAGATCCAATGGGATCAGTTTGAGGTTTATCTAGAAGCTATAACATGATTTTTTTTTTTGTCCCCAAAATTGCAGAGCTGAAAACCAAATCTCATCTGAAGCTCCTTTTATCTCCATAAAGAAAAAGTAGGTATAATATGCAGATAAAATGTCCTGACATTGAGGTTGGAGGCATGCAAAGAAATGCTGTAAACAGTTTCCATTTATCTTGAGCCTGAAGCCAACATTTTATAGCCAGGTAGAAAACCTAAACTAGCACCACATTGGCTGAGCAGTTCTGCTTGCTCTTCACAGTCTCACCCTGTTACCCTCTGCGGGAGAAAACACATGAGATTAAAAATGAGTGCTGTTCTGTAATGCAGGTGCAGGATATCTGTACTAATATGCATAAATTGGCACAAAGATGGGCAAAGTGCCCTGTTCATTCCCCTACTACAGCTTCACCCACAGAAGAACTGAATTTACCTAAGTTAATAAACAGGAGCTTAAAAGCTAGGTCATGTTTTGGTAGCTTGTGTTTATAATAAACTTCCCTAAGTCCGTATGGGTGTTGGGGGCATCGGCTGTTGCTGCAGTGTGAAATAAGAGGTTTATTGTTTAATAATCTAAATGAAATAGTGCAGAGCATGACAGCTTTGAAGACCTGGCCCTGGTGATGAGGGCAGAACCGTGCTGAAAATCCTGGCAGTAAAACTGAAATGGAGTGAGGAGCCTTTTGTGCTTTTATTGCTTTATTTCTCTTTATTTATTTGCACATGGAGTGGTGAGTTAGTAAATCTTACAAGCCTCTGACAAATGACCAAGAAGATTTATGCTTTCACAAGCCCTTTATTAACTGTATGTTTGAATTGTTCTGCTTTGTAGCTTCTCGTGAAAAGATATATGCCGTTTAAATAGCAGCATGATTAGTCCCTTGTGTGCTGGAGACAAACTGTTGAATTTTGGGACAATGCTTTATTTATTTATTTATTTATTTATTTAAACAGCTCTAATGTCACTGCTGAAATCCCTAATATAGGTTTAGACCCTGAGGTCTGATGCACTAGTGGGCTCCAGAAGCACGGACTTCCCTGGGAACAGCACTGCCAAGCCTGGCTCCTGGGTTAGCCGGGAAGGAAAGACCCGGCAGATCCAAGGTCTTGCTATGAGAGAGAGACATGATGCCCTGGTTCAGGTGATCAATGCTGTTGTCATCCTGACAGAGCAGGAAACTTCTTCCGGAGAGCCCGGGAGCCACCTCCAGCCCCTGCGGCTCTGGCTGCAGGCTTGAAATTAAGCACAGATCCAGTGTGGGCTGGAAACGGTGCTGGGGGCAGAAGCAGGGGGTTGTATGTTCCTAACCAATTACTGCCCCTGCTGGGTGGGATCCGCTTGATCCACCATGATGCTTAAACAGCTTAACTCAGCGTGCCCCTGCTCCAGCGAGACTGCTGGCAGGCTTATGGTGAGGGAGACACTCAAGCGTTTTGGTGGGTTGAGCAAATTAAGCCCCAGGTCACAGGAAGCCACACCTGAGACGCTAAGGTTAGCGACCACGCTGTCCGAGAGCTGCTGGCTTATTGCAGTACGTGTTTGGAGTGGTGGGAGCTGCAGGTGTCCAGCTCTGTTGAAAATGAGCACAAAACATGCCTCGGTTTGGGACACTCGCCTTTGGAAACTTTGGCCTTGTGTGACTTCTTTGAGATGGGAGTAGGAAAAAATCGCATGAACGCTTTCTCTGTTCCTTTCTCATTAGAGCTGAAGTGTCTGTCTGGCTTCAAGGAAGCCCCTAAGCACTCATGATGTCCAACAGGTGAAACCCTGCCTTGATCTGGATCAGTGAGAGATGGCTGTTAAAGCCAGGATTTTACCCTGTGGGTCTAATTACACACGTAGAATTGATCAGCTGTTAAAGTGCTTTCTGAACTGAGCCTTTTTCTCCTAGAAAATGCTGGGAATTAGATTGCTTTCCGTTTGCTTTTCAGTTCAGTTAGTTGGCAGAGCCAGCCTTGGCATGGATTATGACTGACTTAGTGCTCCCAGAATGATAACGGGGTCATAACGTTTCCCTCTTCATCCCTTCTCATAAAGGTGCCCTCTAAATTTTCTGTAGCAAGTTATTTTAGCTGCTTGATATTGTGCTTTTGTCTGGTTCTTTCCTGCTCATCCTTGGTGTGATATAGCCCCTTGCAAAGACAGCGCCAGCAGGGCTGAGTTACTCCTGATTTTTCCTTTATGTTTGTGTGTGTGCTTCAGTTGCTGTTGATCCTTGCTTCCTGAAGTATGCTGGAAGCTATCTTTGGTCCTGTCACGTTGCCCCTTTCTTTTAGCCGGTAGCAAATACGAGTAACTGTGTCACTCTGCTCTTGTTTTTGAAGCTGAGCTACACGGTAACACGGTGCTTCTCAAATGCATGGAGCAGTAGGGATTTCTCCCCAGTTACTCCTGCGTGCAAAGTAGGCCAGGACTGGAAGCAAACCTGGCCAGGAGAGTCCAAGCTTCGAGAGATGTTTTCAGTTAGGGGCTTTTGGCTCTCGATCTACAGTTCATGGGCTGAAAAATCTCTCTCTTTGCTGAATACATGCAGTGACACAAAACAACTTCACAGATGTATAAGCAGGTTAAAAATGGGCCAAGTGCCCTGGTGACCTGGGAGTTATCCCTGACTGGTAATGCTTTCTGGTCCCTGGTTCTGACACATGTGGTGTTTAATCTTCCTGTCCATTGCCTGGAAGAAAACATGAAATAGTGACTTGCAGAAGAAAGTGTAGTAGAAAAACAGAATCAGAGACTAGAGAATAAAAGAGGGCAAACACCGGGAAGGATGATGGGACAATCTATCTCCATGTTACAAGCTGTCATAAGCATCTGCTCTTCATTTTAATAGGAACAAACATCTGGCTGTATAGAAGCAGGGTGCGCTTAGAGAACGAAGCGCTCTCATGGGAAGAAGCGACCGGTGGGAAATTGGAGGACTATCGTAGGTAACCTGCTGACAGTGAGTTCCTGCCGAAGCGTTGGTGCAACGTGTCTAACTAAGGGGAGCCAGAGTGGGAACAGCCCTGCGTGGCTCTGATGTAATGCCCCTGGCACAGTCTCGACGTCAGACATGCAAAATATTAGAGTTCAAAGGAGAAGGATTAAAAGCTTGAAAAATATGCTTGAGAGCTAAGAAATCAAGAACCTGAGTTCGACTCATTGCGGTTGCTGTGTGCCAGCGYCTTCGTGGGGAACCAAACTCAGTAATGCCTCTGTCTAGCAGGCATCCAGCAAGTTGTAAAGTTATAGCTGGAAGTCAAAGTTAGGCAAACTCCAGGAAGAATGAAGGGGAGATTTTGATCACTGGAACTGGTAAATTATTATTGTGACTGTAATGACTTCTCCAACACTGGAAGTTTTGTTTTAAAACAACCATTTAGCTACAATGCGCGTTGCCATCCAATCTAACATGTCTCCATGCTATATGGGCAGCAGGACCTGGGATCACCAGATCAAAATCTAGCTGTTTGCCACTGTAGATAGAAGTGTCAGTGCAGATAAGTGGTATAGCTGGGTTGCCATTCACCAGCACCATAACACAACAGTTATTAAAGTAGTTCTGCTAGCAGAAGATAGGCAAGCATGTGTGCTCTTGACACAGAGAAGATGCTTTATGKCTGGATGGCCCATTCAATATATAACAGTAGAGGATGATTTGTTATCAGAGGGGGCAGGGAAATCAACAGAGCTCAGAAATAAAGATGGAAATGGGCTGCTTTTCTGGTTCACTAATTTTACAGGCAGAACTCAGCACTGACACCCTTCACTGAAACAGGATGGGGAGCTCTTGTGTGGCTGGGGACAGAGGAACCTGTGGACAAATAGCATAGAGGATACTGGGGAGGAATTTCCAGTGATGTGGTGGGTCCTGGGGAAGATTATTTGCATACTTACAGCCACTTGCAGCATATACACATAAGGTATAGCAAGTGGCATCTCCTGCAGGAAATAACTAGATCAACTATGACAGCATGAAAGTAAATCTGTGGCCCAGAGGGATAAGGGGTATTAATATTTCTTGGGTTAGGTCTGGATCCCTGAAACTTGAAGAGCTTTTCTGGTTTTATGTCAGCTTAATAGGAAGTTTTGTATTTATTTTGTGTTATCTGGGCAAATTCAGCTGCAATTATTTTGCTTTCATCCTTTCCCAGGGAGATGTGTACATCCTCACCATCTTGTTTCTTGACAGCCTGTAACAATGTCTCTAAGCCTCTTTGGCAGAAGCTTTCTAAACAAAATAATTCTCTTAGCAAAAATTTTTGTTGGTGATTTTTTTTCCCCCCTCCATCCTTGCATCAAGAATAAGATAGTCTGAGCGAAGAAATGTAGGCTAAAAGATGACTTTCTTTCAGTCCCTGTCTATGCTAGTTTGCTGCAAAGCCTTAATTCTTCTTCGAGATAAGGGTCCTTGGGAGGAGGAAGGGGAAATTGTGCCAGATCAGCAACGCTACAGGGCGACTCTGAGATTCAGTGTGAATAAGAGCCCCAGAAAAGAGGAATGAACTTGCTGGATGACAGCTCTCCARAACAGCCTCCAGCCACCGTTGCGCTGCCTGCCAAGGACAGAAGGATGAGGCAAGGAAACGGTTCATAAATCTTGGTGGCTTTGGGCTGCTTTCAAAGGCCCTGAAGACCAGGAGCAGCTTGTCTTCTTCCAGAGGGATCCTCGTGGTTCCTGGGGGGAATCACCAACCTCTTCATCTGCAGGTGTGCAAGCAGACCTCATAAATACAATGCCAGGAGGTGGCACTTGAAGTGGAGYACCACAGTCTGGGTGGGTTTTGTAGGCTGATAGTGTTTCTAGCCTGTGGAAGCCCTGTAGAAGGCTTCCTTCAGGTCCTTCCTAACAACAGGTCTTTGGAGAGTCAGCTCTTACCTGGGGAATATCCCAGAATCGTAAGCTGGGGATGATTAGTGTTTGAAAGGGTGACAAGATGAAGAGAAAGCAGGCACTTATGCAGAACCCCCAAAACACAGCTTTAACTTTATTTAAAAAAGGGGGRAAAAAATCAGCAGATCTGCAGCTGTTCTCGACTCCTTTCTGCGGTTAGAGCAGAGTTAACAGACAAGATTTTCAGCTGCAGTGTGATCAATGGCTGATGCGTTATGCTGACACCCAGATCTTCAAGAAAGGATGCCAAATGCTCAGTGCACCTCATTTCCAAGGTGCTCTGCAAAGAAATAGTAGTTTTAACAGCAGAAGCAGCTGACAAGAGGATGCMCTGGAAGAGGATGCTAGCTCTGCCCCGGGCTTTAGGCAAGACATTTGGCCTTGCTTCTCTGAGTCCCCTGTCTGGGCAGCAGTGTCATTATTACTGTTTTCATATCTCTAGGATTTAAAGATGACAGTAGCTGTGCAACTCTTGGCCCACTACTGGGTGCCAGCAGATGTGTAAAGTATTTGTAGGATTTTTGACCTTTGCAGAAGTAAGTGACTKCTGAAGCAGGCCTGAGGGAAGGCTCAGTGCTGCCAAGACAGATGGTGGCTGAGAAATCAGTAATGCTGGAGCTGGGGAAAAGCAGCCCTCAAGCCTCCTATGGCGTATTTATTTTGCGAAATACCACGATAATGTCACCTGCTCACAAAGGGATTATTTTTGGAAGGGCTGGAARGGACCGTGTGCATCTAGTCCCAGCTGTGGCACAATGAAGTACTTGGTCCATGGAGGTCCCGAGTCCCTGCGTAATCCAGATGTGGGACTGTGCCTACTTCTGCTTTGGGGAGGCTGTTTGAGAACCTCCCTGCCCTGATGCCTGAAAGCCTTCATCTTGTATGCACCTTAAATTGGCTCAAGACCACTCTGTTCACGTGCCACCACTGCTTGAATCCTGCTTTATTTTGGTGGCACCTGTCTCCTTAGATAGTAACTATGTTCCCTCTGAGCCTGTTCCCCTATGCCCAGGAAGCTGAATGCAACAAAAGATGCCTGAAGGCAGGAAACTCCATTTTTTATTATTATTTTTGGGGGGTGCCTATTTTTTGCTGGCAACCAAGGGCTACTGGAGAAGAACAGGTAGCAGGGCTGGAGCTGGGTCCGTTCCCGGCTCGGCTGCTGGGACCTGCTCAGGATCTTTGCCACGCTCCTAGCCTTGTCCTAGCGGCCCAGCATCTCGCTCGTCTAAACGGGGTCTTTGGGGAAAGGAGCGTCCCTTTCGATGTGGTTGTGTGCAGAGGTTTCTCTGATGCTGACTATGTTGCCAACAACTGTCTTAAAGTAAATCATCGTTTATAGCACAGTCAGGACTTTGGCCGCTATATAGCGATAAAACCCGAGTTGATCTGCGCCTTAATCATTGATCAGGGCCTTAATTATTGCTGCTATTCTGGTCTCTCATACCCAAGTCTGATATGCAGGTCCTGGCTTTTTTCCCGCAGAGGTATAACTCAGTTAAAGCTGGAGGAGACACATCAGGGTCTGTCCATTTAACAGTCATTATATCGATTATGGGTCTGAACTCTGCAAACATTTACTCCTGCTTGCTAATGTCAACAGTGGTATTGGATTCACCGGCAGCGGTAAATCCTCTTAGGGATCATATAGTTTGTATTAAATGTATTTAGATTTAGCAGCCTGTGTGCATAGGTTTAAATAAAAAATTAAAAATAATGTTCTTCAGTTGTATAACGTTAAGTAAACAGAGCGGTAGAAACATCTGCTAGTTTTGATTTTAATTTACTGTATAATAGCTTACATCATAATAAATGATGTGTGATCTGGATGTAATTTTGAATTTGTCAGGAAGCTTGCAGCCAGATCACTGAAGTTAATGGTAGTTCTGCAATCAGCTTCGCTATATGTCAAATCAGAGGAGCCATTATTGAATTTTAAAAGGCTGAATTACTGTGTTGTTAGCATTAAATCTTAATGTTGTTTTGGATAGCGGTAACATTTGCCCTTGGAGGTATGCATGAAATAGGGTTTCTGTTCCCAAATATGAAAACCAAACAAGGCTTCAGTGCGATTGCTTGAATTCCAATTTCAAAGGGGTTAGATGTATCCAAAAGTAATTTCAAATCTGTCCTAAATGAAAGAGTATATTTCCCGTGTTGGATATATTGTTCTAGTGCAGTCTTTTTTGTGAATTAGGAGAATTTAAATCATATGCTGTCATGCTACTCATTGTTCTAAAACTAAATCCCAGCACCAAGATCCACATCACAGATAAAAACCAATGGTTATTAAACCTGACAATTAAAAAAATAATGTACTGACACAGCTGAACTTTTAAAAAATGAAAACATATTTGCATTTCTCCAGGGCTGGCAAATGAAAGGGAATTGTCTTGTTGGACTTGCTTGTCTCTGAGCAGTCTCGCTTCCACTGACTGCTACRGCGTGGGCTGCCAGGGCTCCTTGGATGGGGGGAGAGATAATAGACGGGAATATGCAATACCATTCTTACACTTASGTGTGTGTGTGTGTATATATATCTATATATATAATTTTTTTTTCCAAAGCCTCAATTTGGATTAAATGAAGTCTCTTTTAAAAAGTCGGTGTCCTAGACTGATTGTGCTTCTAGCCCCTTTCTATTTCTAAGCTTATATTTAAAAAAAGAAAAAAAAMCTGATTCCATAAAGTACTTCTGGTGCTGAGACCGTGTAACATCCCAGAGATGCACAGCAAAAATGACTAAGGCCATCTGTCTCCATCACGATTCTTTGTGTTTTATTATTTATTTATTTATTTTTTTATGGAGATGATGTCAACGGGATATTTCGTAAAACAGTTGCCCCGCCTGATCTCCGCTTGTTTCCCTGAATGCAGTCTGGACAGGCTCTCTCTTGGCCAGGATAACTAACCCTCCCTGGGCATTTAATGCTACAAAACAGTCTGAGGTTTTTAAATAATTTTCGTAGCTCTTAGTTAAACCAGCCTTTCATGGGCTGCAACATCTTCTAGTGGGATGTCATTTGGATTTTATTTGCTCGTGATTTCCCGCAGCAAATTGCTAGCTGGTGGGTTTTCCTTTTCGTGCTCTTCCTAAAATTATGAACTTGTTCTAGGTGGCCCTTGGCCCGGGGAAACCTTTAAATCTCCTGGACCGCTTGGTCCCAAGGCGCTGCTGGGAGAGCTGTCCCATATCCCTTGGGCAGAGCGTGGCAGCGATAGGTATAATGGACTCATCTGGATAATTAGTACTTGCCTGGCGTCTCTGGTTTCCCTAGCGGCGCTTCGTTCACGCTTGACTTCCTCACCTCTCATATAATAAAGGAAAGAGGTTTCGCCTTGTTGGCCACGCTGGCTTTCGGCCCGTTACCTCTCCTGCCGTTGTGTCCTCCAGCAATTCAATCACCTAGTTCCCTGGCTCGCTACCTAATGAAAGCCATTAATTAAGGTGCTTTCCTAAAAGAAGAGGTGTTTTTATTCTTAATCCGGGGGAGAAGTGCTGTCGTTGGCGTGCACAGGGAACGGGTGGTTGCTCCGCTCGGCGTTCCTGGTGGGGTCCGCCACGCCGTGCTCTCCTGGGAAGTGTCGCTGGGGGATGTGGGAAGAGCCGAGGGATGCTGGGTGAAACGCAAGTGGCAAGCACCGGCCCATTTCCCCTCTCTTCTTCCTCCCCGCCTTTCTGCATGTCTCCAGGCCTCTGTGGCCAACCCCTGCACTAGCTAGGCCTGCAGGTGATTGACGTTTCTGGCCTCTTGACATCGTTTCTCATAGCCTTTGACATGGAAACCCTATTTTACGCATTCTAGCCTAATGCTGCTGCATGGTCCCTTTGCTGTGTGATCTTCCACCAGYTTTTAAGTGAGAAGGTAAGTTCAGGTGGAACGATCTGCCCACCCTGGTGCTCTCTAAACATGCCCTTGCAGCCCTGCATTGGGTGCTAGRTGGAGAGCATCTGTCTGAGCTCTTAATGTCCTCCCCCTGCGGCAGCCCAGGGTGCAGAGGAGTTGTAAACCCAAGTGCTGATGTTTCTGCTTGTGCTATAAATCTCACTGCGCTCAATGCCTTGCAAAGCTGCCTGCTTTGGGCTCGCCGTGGTGCTCAAAGCCAGCTGCTTCTCTCCTGGTGCCCCCGTCATCTGGGTGCTTCCGCTTTGATCTCTTCTCTGTGGTGTCCTTCAAGGGGGGGAAAAAGTATCCTTTGAAATCCTTAAAGCTAATGTGAGTCACAGTCTTTTTAAAAACAGCGGATTTTATAGCCTTCTGGCAGAATAGATATGTCAGAATAGTCTGGGATTCAAGGAGGTAGGTCGCTCCTTCCTGGGGGCAACTTAAATGAAGTCCTGCACAAGGAATTCATCTGCTCAAAAGGAATAGATGAATTAGTCTTGGGGCCGAATCTCTCATTCTTTTGGAATCAGCAGGGCTCGAACGGCGAGTCTGGAAGGGAAAAGTCCCTCTAATGGGGGAACCACGTGCCTTATTATTAACTGTAGCTCACATGTTAATTAGGGCTGGCTGCACAGCTGGAATAAACAGAAGTAACTTAAGTTATTTAGAGCAGCTGGCAATCTGGTCCCTTACGCGTTGGAGTGCATCTATGTCCACTTGACATAGATGGTCTCTGCAGCGCTAATTTTCCGTTGCTCTCCGAAAAGGCAGTCGGAGAAGCAAGTRAAAAATGCAGTCAGAGCCTTTCACGTTTTCTCACGTTGCAAAACTCCCTTGAAGACGATGACTTGGATTATATTCTTCCCAAATCCATGCTGCACAGCTCCTCTGGTAATTGAGTGTGATGCTCTCTGTAAGCTTTGAGACGCCTCTSTTCATGCAAAAAGCGGCAGATAGAGATTTTGAGCATCTTGTATTTGCTGAGTATGCGTGGGCTCAGCATGACTTCTTAAGGACACATGATAAGCCATAATCACAGTTCAATCTATTTTTAATTGTCGCTAATTAATTCTTAGCCCAGCTTAAACCTTGTGAATTAAATTGATTAGAAAAAAAAAAAAAAGGCATGTCTTTCGCCAGCATTACACATTTGTTCTTGCAAGGGAGCTGTTTTATATCGGCAGCATGAAGAACACTGTTCCTGCCTTGGCTTGTAGCTTTCAAAATAGCTCATGTCTGTGAATAAGCTTTGATGGGTTAGTGCACGCATAACTACTAATGAACCTTGCCAGCTGCAGATATCTGGAGTAGATCCTGGAGTTTGGTAGGTGCCCTCAAAATCGGAGGAAAGCGCTGTCCCCCGGAAAAGCAGCRTAGTAGAGGAGGGCATTGCAGTTTTCCACCTGTTCTCGAGAGACTTGGTATAAATGTCTCGGTTTGGCTTTTTCTGAAGTTTGACTCCTAACGGCGTTGGCGCAAAAGGATGGCGCGATCCCTACCGGTGCAAGGGTCAGAGCCCTCAAGCTTTATCGCCGCTTTTAAGGCTTTTGCTTATGACCTTGGCTAAGGCAGGTTCTCCGCTCTGGAGACGGAGATGCTATAAAAGAAGCCAGGGCTCCGGGTTTGCAAGCGGGTCCCCGTGCCGGAGGTGCCGGAGGGCCCTGGCACCGGGGATGGTGGCTYCTCTCCGGCAGCACCTCTAGCAGCTCCTCCTGGGTTTTGCTAGGAAAACATTTCCCTCGGCTAAACCCCGTTTTTGCCAGCAGAGGCCGTTATGCCCATGCGCTTGGAGGCAGCGCGCTCCCACCGAAGCCTGCGGGCACGTGAAACCGTTTGGAGACGGGTCGGGATCTTACCCCAATATCCCAAACCGCCGTTGGGTGAGCTCGTGGGCCGATGGGATTGCGATGCAGATGCACAGGTAGTTTTTTTTTTGGTTTTTCTTTTGTGTATTTTTTATTATTATTATTATTTGGAAAAAAATTAAAGTGAGTACCGACTGGGGCTGGAAGAAAAAGCAAAGCTCTTGGTCAGCACTGTTAGGTCCGATTCCTACCTGTAAGGACCGGTGCTGCAACACGGGCCAGTGGCTCCCACAGCACCTCCTCTCCCGGTCCTGCACGTTGCTCATGCACATGGGAGGGAAACGAAGCGACTCCACTAAAGGAAACCTTTAGTGTTTACTGCTAAATACACTTATTTTCCAAAGGAGACGTCCTGCATGTGTATGGCATGCTGGGCTGAGTACTTTCAGCCCCATCGCATGATGCCTGGGTCCAGGGTGGCTGGATTTTACAGCTATAATAAGTGCTGCATAGAAAAGAGCGAACTAAAGAAAAGGTATGTTCTTCCCTTGCCTTAAGTAACGTGACTATTGCAGCGCTGTGCAAGTTTTAGCAGCCCAGGCAAAAGGCTACGGGTGAGTCAGGACCTGAAGGAGCCAAATTTTGTTCTCTGGTATTGCAGCAAGTCTTTTGTAATTCAACAAGTCAGCCGCGCTCTGGTGGGTTCTGGCTCTAGTCCTTTATTTTTTCCTCCTTTTTTTTCCCCCTTTTTTTTCTTTTTTAGGGAATCTCTTGCCGCACGCGCAGCAAGAGTATATAGCCTATAAACCCGTATAAATACTGTTGACAGCTTTAACTAATGGTTCTCACCGATGGCTTGGTTGCTTTCCCAGTCGTTCTTTATGCACCAATAAACCCCATTGTTCTGCGCCCAGCTGTTATTCACCAAAAGAACAAAAGCGAGCTGGAACCTTCTCGGCGCGTTTCTTTAATTAAAGGACCAAAAAAAAGGAAACACACGGAACAAAGTTTGAACAAGACAYGGTAAATTCCTTCCCGCTCCGCGTTGTCCGACTGGTGGTTTTAGCGCCCCAGATGTTTCTCCCCAAAACGTGGCTCCAGGACGCGGCGCATCGCTGCAAGCGCCGATGGGGACCGCAGCTGCGGCGCTCGCTGGGGCTGCACGAAAGCTGTTTTGGGCTCGAAGGCACCAACTTTTGAGTTGGGTTCCTCGCTCTGAGTAACCGTAATGCTCCCTTTTGGCCTTAGGCGTCTGCGGCCGTCTGCGTTTCACTGCATAAAGCCGGATTTGGAGCTGCTGGGAGCAGCAGTGTTCAGGGATTCGGTTTTGATGAAGTGTTTTCATCGTAAAAGCACAGCAGAAAGAGATGACTTTTGGCTTTCGCAGATATCCTGTGACTTTTTGTTTGTTTGTTTGTTTGTTTGAAGGCAGATTCTTCTTCTGTTTTTCTTTTTTGGTGGCTTTTCTGCCACCGTGACTTAAACCCAGCTCCCAGTTTTAAGCCGGAAAGCTTGTGCCTGTGGTTTCTGCTGTGGGCTGATGGTTTTCCCAGAGAGGGGGGGTAAAGTAGCGATTATTAATATAACGTGCTGACCTCTTATGCAAAGCTTTTGTGGGGGAAAAACCTGCAGAGGGGGAAAAGCTGCTGTGTGCCTTTCTGCTGTTTTACAGCAAACGGAGACCTGAAAGTCTGAGGTGCAGGCCCTGCAGTGGTGACATCCCAGGCGTCTGGCAAGTGAAAGCGGTGTCATTAGGAAGGACAGTGGTTTTTTTTTAATATATATATGATTTTTTTTTTTTAAGAGAGAGCTTAGAAAAGCCATTCTTCTTGAAAGCTCTCCCTGAATAATTCATGCGGTGATGTTTAAAAGTACAATTTCCTTTCAGTGATAGAAGCAGCGAAGAGTCTGGTGCATTTGTTTTTGTAATTTTTTTTTTTTTTTAAATTTAAAACAAATTGCTGGAGACTGGTGCTGGCTGAACACCCGGTAAGGAGGGCGCCTGCCGGATGGGAACGGAAATATAAAACGCTGCTATTCCACCCAATGGGATGTTAAGGATCGAAGTTGCCCTTGGGTACCACTGCCGAGTTAGTGCGACTGGCTGCTCTTGGAGATGTTGGGTGTTTCTTTTTCTATTATACTTTTAACCCCGTAGCATACGCCGCAATACTTACCGCAGCATTAATTTGGGCAGCGTATCGCCAAGCACGCTGCACCTCATTCATCATTTGAGGAGCTGGTGGGCAGCGCTATGCCCTTAATGGTAGCGGTTGGTAGCAGGAGGCTGCGTATTGTGATCCARCAGCCCTGCCATAAATTCAGCTCTCAGTTCTTCCATTAGCGTGATTTAGTGCCAGGGCAGCTGCCCTGCTTGGTTTACATACACTTGGGCTACGCTGGAGAAATTCAATATAGTTTTCCATATCGCAATTTTTTAATTAAATTCCATTTTCTATGACAAAACCCATCAGAGCACCTTTAAATAAGAAGAGGGATGATTTTTCTTCTTTTCCTCGTCCCATTTGCAGCTAGATTTTAAATCATCCACTCCTGACTGCAGCGGAGATTGACCTAGTCTCATGTTATTTGTCCTCCCCTCCCCTGCCAGGAGAGAGAAAGCATCCTCYGTGGTGGGGCTGGGTGCAACCCAGTGCAAGTGCTCGGAGCTGTACGTCCGTGCCATCGTGCAGCTCGGAGCACGGCTGCGCTGACGGTCCGGATGGGGAAGAGGGGCCGTTACCAGGGTATCTTGGGTAAAGCCAGTGCAGAGTTTCTCTTTTGCCTTTATTGAATGGGGACATTGATTCAGTTGGAAGTATGGCACAGTTTCTAGGGGACAGAGGAGCTGGACCTGGAGTGCGTTGCTGGCACCGTGGAGGTCTCCATGCAGAGATCCTGGAGATGCTTGTTTTCTCTGGTTGCTGACTGGGCTGGCAAAAAAAAAAAAAAAAAAAAAAAAATCCATGTAAAGTTGAGACCTTTGTTATCGGTAAGGTGATCCCGACACCATGAATAATGGAGAGGAAATGCAGACCAGTACGATATGGTTGCTTGGCAGGTCTCCTTTTTCACCTGCCCATCTGTTTTGTAATCACATGACTCAATAACACTAATTTTTCATGAGGCTTCTGAAGCTGCTACAGGTTGCGAGGAGGAGAAATGCCTTTGTTTCCCCCCCTCCGGAGCTGGCGTGTGAAGGACAAGTAGCGACTTGACCATGTGCCCTCCTCTGACCGATTTTCCAGAAAGCTACAACCTTGATTGGCGTGTCCTGATACCGTAGACCCAGATTGTTAACTGACCCCRAGCGGGGTCCGAGGCAGTACTGAAAAAAGAAGAAAGTTGTCAGCACAGAGTGATGAATAAATAATAGTACAAAAAAAAAAAAAAAGAACCCAAAGACAAGAAGAGACAGAAGGACACGAAAAGGAAGGTGCTTCAGTTAAAGAGGGGGAAGGAAGGCAGGACAAGTCAGAAGAAGGAGGTGAGCTGACAGCGCTTGTGGGTCAGGAAGAAAAAGGKAGTCTAGAACATACTTAGACTGCGCTGGGGAGGAGGAAGGGCAGTGAGAAACGAGAGCCTAGGCAGAAGAAAAAGGACAGAAGGACTCTACTGACAGGTGAAGGAGCCAGAGGCAGGTGGCAGAAATCAAGTTGAGGCAACAGTAGTGTGTGTTGTTAAAAGCTTGGGGAGAAAAAACAATAATGACATGAAAGAAAAGGCCAAAAAGAACAAAGCAGAAGAGGAGGAGGAGGAGGAAGAGGAGGTAGTGGAGGAGGAGGAAGAGGAGGTGGTGGAGGAGGAGGAAGAGGAGGTGGTGGAGGAGGAGGAAGAGGAGGTGGTGGAGGAGGTAAAAGAGGAAAAAGAGAAAGATGAAAGCCTAGAGAAAAAGACTGAAAATAAATCAAAGTCTGAGAACTCTGAGGATGATGGGGAAGTGAAGAAGAAAAAGAAGAAGAAGAAAAAAGCCAAGCGAAGAGAGTATAGCAGTGAGGATGAGGATGACTATGGGCACAGAAAGAAAAAGAAGAAAAAAGGCAAAAAAGGCAAAGAAAAGAAGAAGAAGAAAGGTGACAAATCCAAGAAAGTAAAGGATGACAATTTTGTGGAGATGTATGAACAGGAGCTTCGGGACTATCATTCAGACTCCTCCAATGTGACAGAAGATGAGTACAACAAAAAAAAAGGTCAGCTCCATCATTTCTTATCTCTCCTTTTGGGCAGGCAGTTACGGTGCTGGGCTGTTGCGAGCTCTGTGAAYGCCCATCTCAGGACCCTTCCTAGAGGTGCAGGCACTTGTCTTTCCTATGCGGAGAATATCTTTAAATGAGAATTTTTACTATATCAGTGTCACTGCACTGATGGATTGTGCCTGCATGAGCTCTTCAGTTTGTGAAGTCACTTTGCCACATGCATGGTGCTGCCGTAATTACATTCTCCTAATTAATATTATTTGCATTGTGGTGAGGTCCAGAAGCTACAAGCAGCAGTTAGACACCCCTTGTGTAAGCAGGAGACACGGCAAAGGTGCACATCCTTGCTCAAGCATGTGCAGCAGGAATGTGCTGGTGATGGCTGCAGTCGGATGAGCAGGCAGTGGGCCGGTTAGGATTGATGTAGAAGCAGGAGGTGACAGAGCACGGAACAGGTTGCCCAGAGAGGTTGTGGAGTCTCCTTCTCTGGAGGTATTCAAAACCCGCCTGGACGCGATCCTGTGCAACGTGCTCTAGGTGAYCCTGCTTGAGCAGGGCGGTTGGACTAGATGATCTCCTGAGGTCCCTTCCAACCTCAACCATTCTGTGGTTCTGTGAGGTCCAGCCCACCATCTCTCTGGCTGTTGTAAGTAACCAAAGAAACTGGGGATATATAGCTAGTCCTCTAAACCTTAATACTGCCATATTATAAACAGTCCATTTGAAGTATTTTAGAATATTCACCCCATGAATTCAGTTTTCAGAAGATCCACTGATCTGAAGAGCATAGCCTGCAGAAGGACTGTAGCCATCAAACTTGCCTCATCTAATATCTCCCGGATTAAAAAAAAAAAAAAAAAAAGGGCTCTGCTGGGTGGCAGTTAGTAATCCCTCTTGCACTGGGCTGAGTTTTGGTGCTGCCCAGCTCAGCAAACCTACAGTGACGTAGCCAAGAGGCAAGAAGACCACGAGGCAAGTAGTAACAACCCGTGGCGTAGCTCCATGTTTGAACAAGCAGCCCTCAGGAGATGGGAGGGTGCTCCCAGGTGCAGCAAGGTTGTCTCCGTATCAAAGAGGTGGGCGAGGAAAAAGTAATGGCCTGCTAAGGGGTGGCACTGTTCACTACCTGCGCAACTGGATCTTGGCGAGACTGGGGCAAATCACTTAACCTCTCTGCGCTGTGGTTTCCCCATCGGTTAATTAGGGTAATAGCACTTGCGTCTTGTGCGTGGCAATGCTGAGAACCGAGTGCGCCTAACGAGTCTTGCAAAGCATCTCACCCCTGCAGCATGGTTATGGGTTAACTGTAATTGATGACTTCTGTAACGGTGTATGGCTGTACTGGGAAAAGAAAAATGATTYAACCATTCTGATTCAGGAGAAACGAGGCTCTCCTAAATATGCTGATATGAGCGTAATCTGACCTCAATTCTGATGGCTCTTGGTGAGACATCTCCCCTCATACCACAATTTTTTTCGTGGCAGAGGAGCAGTAACAGCTGCACTTTTCAAAGGGAGAAGTTCCAACAAATGCCTGTAATAACCTCTCCATGGTCTTCCGCTCACCTTGTCAACAATTTCTGCAGTGGCGGTGGTACCTTGTGGTTCAAACACACTGGGAAATCACTAAGCAGGGACTTGACTCTCATAGCCTCTATCAGAAATTTAAAAACTTGGACCAAAACCTGTCACGCTCCCTGTGAGAAGGGAAACTGGGAAGAGGGGAAGGGTGCTGTGTAGGAGATATGCAACTGATGAGTAACTGTGGCTTTCCACCAYGGAAAGACTGGTCTTCTGCTGCTGGGGCACTTGGCACCAAAAAAGCAAAAACTTAGGAGCACACTACCTACCTTTTCTCTTTGCTTGAGTTGCAGCTATTCCCTGTACCACGCGCCACGTTGCTTCTCTTCGTATTTTCGTTCAAAGCGGCAAATTCCTATTTTGTGTGATCTGGTTCTGGAGATTATTGCTGCTTTTCATCCATAGGACTATTGACTGAAGGGACCGGTGTCAGTCAGACATCAGAGAAATGTGTAACTTMTGCAAAAAAAAMCACAAAAAAMCCAAAAACAGAACAAAACAAACCTTCCAGGAGTTTTAGGGATGTCAGCTACCTTTGGTACCAGCGAATATTCAGCAGAGATGTCTCTCAGTCCRCAATCAGTGATTCCTTCTGCTGTAAAAAGAAAAGAGGGGTGTTGTAAATGTTTTATAAGCAGGCAGTTGACGGTGTCAGTGTCATCCAAAGTCCTCTTTATCTTATTGTATTGGCAAACAGGAGAAGGGATCCCCCCGCCCCTTTGTCGCCTTCGACTGATGACTGAAGAACAAGGTGAATCCAATTCCTGGGGACAGGAAAACAAAAGATATAAAGTGACTGGGTGATAGTGTACCTGAGGAAATTATAGCAGGGGTAACGGGCATTTTTAACTAAATTGCAGCTATTGTCCATTCCGGTGATCCTGGTGTTAACTAGGTTAGTTATTTATTAATAGGTATTTGCAAAGTTACTTAATACCRTATGTCTTCAATTGACAATAATACTGCAAACAGGGCACGCTGCATAGTTTAAGGTTAATCAGGGCAATCAGTAGCCTTCAAGAGAAGCTGGCAGCCATAAACTATTGATACTACAGCCTAGCTGCCTATCCATGAGACTTTAAAGACTTTATCTATATGTACCAGCTGCCTATGTTCAGCGGGGATGTCTGAGGGCCTGCAACCCAACCCTTTGCAGAAATCCCTCCTTTTTCTCCGTGACTTTCTCCTGATATCTCCAGTCTTGTCTGCAGTAGGGAAGAGAGAGATTGGCATGATTGCTTATCTACCCACTCAGGTTCGGGGGCCAGAGGAACCTGAAGGAAATGGCTAGGTATCACCACCTGCTTTCTGGGTCGCTTTCCCCAAAGCCATGRATGTCTCTGGGTTGGCAGGAAGAAACAAAAGGTTTCCTGCCCCARACCTGCTTTTATGCTATTAACTGAGTCTTCTCTCTGGCTGAGCTGGTAGCTGCTGGCCAGGTGACTGTGGCATTAAGGTGCTGCTGCTCAAGAGCTCCCAGGACTTTTCTTTTTGCGTAGCTGTAGGTTTTTCTTTTTCTTCCAGACCTGCTGYGCAATGCTCGCTTTGTCAACAGCTCCAGGGACACAGTTCCCACCACTGTTTTATTGAGGATGAAAGATAAGGCACTTCCATACATGTAGTCTCCTAAATGACTGGTTCATGTGACAGTAAAGGGCTAGAAAATCTTAGGTGGCTCGTAATAATAAAGACACTGAAGATGTCCATGTAAAATGTATACTTCCATGCCAAGAAGCAAAGCCCTGATTAGCTCCCAGGAATTTAGTACTTTGGGGCTGCAGTGGTCTTTTGCAGGGACAAATTCTGAGTACTTTGTRACTGAAAGAAGATATGTTAGAAATGCATATTTTTGTTGATGTATTGATGTCTTAAATGGTGATATTTAGGGGGGGAATGGCCTGTGTTGATTTGTAGATAGAGGTATAAGCCACTCATCCTTTCCTTCAATGTGCGCCATCAATTTTAYTGTGTTACATTGGGTGCATAATACTCCTTTGGCAACTGCAGCAAAGGTTTAGGACTTAGAAATAAACTCAGTGTGTCCTGAATGCTAGAAAGAACATTCAGGACACACTGAGTTTATTTCTAAGTYCTCTTTTAATGCAGTTTAGCAGTGGAATTGAGAAGGAAAGCAAGCGATGTGCAATTGCAAGCTCTCCCTGTGCCTTGTCCAAAACTGGAGGGACATATCACGCTTTCATGATAGATGATCCTTAGTTGCAAAAATACCTCATCTGGGCCCTGGGCCCAGTGATCCTTCTAAACTGAGGCTTTGATTAATATTCCAAACTGGAATGAGAAAGGAATCTGCCTTGGAAGACAGATTTTATTATTATTATTATTATTTTCCTCCTCCCCACTAAAATGAGCTTTGGTTTTAGGCATAAAACATTCAGTGAAGAGTTTTGTACCGGTGGCAATTTTGTCTTGTGATCCAGTGGGACATCCCTGCTACCGAGGGAAGGTGGTGTCGTACCCGCTGTGAAGTTGTAGYGAACTGCAGGTTTCAAACTGCGGAAAGTGCTGAGATGCAAATGACCTTATTAAACATAATTTTTAAAAAGTATAGATCACTTCTGGAGTGTGTTAGATGAGTCTGTCTAGGAGCTATCGGCTTGTGTGGCAAAACTAGCCAATATTAAACTAGCTGTGATAGTGAAATGCAGATGAAGCTGCAAGAGCATTTGCTAGCATTTTACGTAGGCACCTAAAAATCTTTGGGCCCGGTTTTTAGATACTTGGTGAAGAGTTAAGCTTGCCTGGAAGTGTTGTGTTGAAACGAGGCGTTACTAATTAGAAATTAGCGGAGGAAACTCTGTGGATGGTGCTTTGCAAGCAACCACAGCGGCTCTTCACTGCCGTCCTCTACCACCAGCCATCGCCTAGGGCTGCTGCTAGTAGAAAACCAGCACGGTCRTGCAGGCGAGCGCAATCACGAAACACTTCCGAGCAAGCCCTTGCTGAGACTTTCCAGCCTGTGAGTTTGGGCCCTTGCAGCCCATTCCCGGGTGGGAGCCGAGCTTGCCGGCCGGAGCCGGCCTCCCGGCGCTTGCGCGCGCTCTCGCCTTTCCCTCTCCATCCTCTCCGCGGGCAGGACCCAGCGGTCCTGAACATATGTAGGAGGCGTCCTTGTTACACACATACGAACCATCTGGGGCGGCTTAGCCCAGCTGGCAGCACCAARAGCAGCAGCGAGGAACAGCTGTACRCGTGAGGCTGCCAAACACGTTGTGCAGCTGATATGATGTCCGAGGCCTGGAAAACCTAAGTGAATAAGGGCCAGAT
This sequence comes from Apteryx rowi, assembly GCF_003343035.1. Classification (NCBI taxonomy): domain Eukaryota; kingdom Metazoa; phylum Chordata; class Aves; order Apterygiformes; family Apterygidae; genus Apteryx; species Apteryx rowi. The sequence continues at coordinate 265,237 of NW_020450976.1, forward strand.
TCTTCTTTTTTTTTTCCCCCCTCCCTCCAAGCATTGCTGCCTTCCTCACACCTGAAATATGTAAATCTGAACGGAATTGCAAGTTCTGTTTCATATCCTTAATTGTCTGTGRCTTCTCTGCTTCGTGGCCTTCACCAGAAAATATCTGAAAGTGCCTAAAGAGAAACAGAACGAGACTTCACTGAGAAGCAGCTGTTAAGTAGAGATTTATATATCTTGTTCTAGAAGCATTTCCCTGGATTTAATTATCTGTAGCATCCACGTTGCAGGGCAAGGAGCCTTCCCTGGGGAAGGTGACCTTTAAAGGATGCAGGGCTAGAACTAGATCACACTGGAATAATTCTACGTGTGGGTTTTTTTTTCTTTCCTTTTAAGAAACTAATTCCGATTACCGCATTTTTAGGAAGTCCAAGCTTTGCTCAGGTAATTTTTCATTCTCTGGTTGGAGAGAAGAAAACTGAGCAACTGCTTTTGCTCAGAGGTATGGCAGATCCCTTGTGGGTTCAAACTCCTGATTTCTGGATTGCAGGGTTTTTTGTTTGGTTGTTTGGTGGGTTTTTTTTTAGGATCGTTAGCTCTGTTCCCACTTATACTTTGCCAGATATATGTCTTCCTGGCTTTCCATGGAGCTGTTTATCATCCTGTCCCTGGGCGCTTGGACTAGCATCCAAATACTGTGAAAAAGAGGGAATTGCTTCCAGCTGGATGGAAAGCCTGGAGAGAGGATTTTACTGAGCTCCAATGGACAAAACAGAGAGGGGGAACTGGGACAAACTGTGGGTGTGTTTGTTTGTTTTTGTTYTTGTTTTAATTCTGGCTCAGTTCAACGCCCCACTCTGATCCATTCCTGCCAGTGCTGGTGGGACACGTTGGTGATTCGTCCTTCCTCGCGGGTCCCTGGGCCGCCGTGGTCCAGAGAGCTTCCTGAGGACGCATCGCTGAGCAGTGCCAATGTCGCCAGAGCCTGCAAGGCGATGCTTACTTTAAAAACAGCCTGCCTTATAATAAYTATAATAATAACCCACACGTATTGCGGGACTCATTGGGCAGATATTGGGGTGGCAGTTCGTCATTTCTGTCATCTGCTGTGCTTACTGGGTGCTGTCAGTGTTTCGCATGCTTCACCCCCAGTGTTCAAATCCGGCATATTTTTCAGCATCAGTTTGGTGCAGTCACTTTGCTTTATACGTGTGTGTGATATCTCCACCCATCAGACCTCTCTGTGAGCTCTCAGTGTTAATCGGAAGCTATTTGTAWAGAAGGAAGAAGTAGGAAGTGGGATGGTCATGCTTTACATCCATTCATATTTGTTTTTTTTTTTAAAAGGATTTTTTAAGGTGCTGTTTGAATAGTGACCATTTTTYATAAATGGTTAAGTTAGGATATTTGCTGTTGTGATTCATTTATAAAGACAGGTAACAAAGTGCGTTTAAACTTACGTAAAGCGTGCCACTTGTATTTATAACAAGCTTCTGACGGGTRTCAGTCCTTCCCCGTGCAAAGCATCAACGTGGCTGGAAATCGGGTCTCCTGGGCAAAAGGCGCTGGTTGCTCAGCAGAGAGGTGCAAAGGGCATCGTGTTGCCCTCCCCGGATCCACAGACGGCGTACCTGCGGGTGGGCTGGCTGTCACTGTGTGTGGGGTGACCCACTCCACGGGTGCCCGTGACTTTGCCAGCTGTTAACTCATTGCGCTGACGCTGATCTGGCTGCATTCCTGGCTTCAGGCTGAATGTTTTTGAAACGTGTATTTTTTGGCATGTTTTTGTCAGCAAAAATAACTCCAGACCAAACTGGGAGGAAGTATGTCTCTCTGCCCCTGTTGGAGAACATGAAGGATGTCCCACCTTGTGGTGTCTCCAAGCCCAGACTGGCTGGGGACTGCGGGAGGTTTTTTGTTGAAATTGCTTTTCCTGATACTTGGAGCCTTCTGAATATTGGGTATCAGAGCTGACACAAGGAGAGCCTCTCTCCTTGGTCTCAGTTATTCTGCTGCCAGATCCTAGACCACTAGGAGAAAGTGGGGCTGTTGTGTGAATTGGGTCTATTGCTTTGCTCCAAGACCAAGGCAATTGCTCCCAGTTGCATTTTGCAGACGTATTGCTCTGGCACAGACTTTGTTTGCTCAGTGTTGCAGATAAAAATCAATATCATATTTTATCCAGACTGCATTACACACTTTCCGTTGGGCAGTAATGTCTAATGTCGTTATCCAGAGCCATGATACAGAGACACCCCATGTCCTGGCAGCCCCTATGCTGTCTCCAAAAGGTAATGAAAGAAATGGAGCAGGTTTTTCCTGCAAACGTCTTTCTCCCCTGAGGCCCGGTGTTTTCCTCCAGAGCAATTTCAACGCAAATAACAAAGACGTCGATCACTAAGCTAATTCTTCTTTGTTGTTCCAGCAAAGAACTGAGATGTTTTTTTCTGGTGGTACTAAGGCAAAAGCACTTTTATCTAATAGCTGGAGCGCCAGATGAATTGAGTTTGGCTTCCTACAGTGCATCAGAATGAAACGCTGATTTTGCAATAGCTGATGAAGCATAACAAACTCCAGACTGCAACTATTCTGCCTGTGGGAGCAGGTGGGACCAAACTCAGCTTCAGATTTGTATTTTAAGAGATAAATGATGTTTCAGAATGCAAGATAATGCTATCTCTGTGTACCAGCAGTAAGTTCGCAAGAAACCTCCCTAATTAATGTCTAGGAAGTCTTAAAATCCAAGATATTCTTAATTCTGCAATTCTTTTTATAATCTATGAATAGGAAAAAAATGGATAACAGTGCGTTACTGGTCCAAAGATTCATGGAGAAAAATCCTTCTCCTTTGCTTTGAATAATTAATTTGGCATCCATGCCGGATTCAAAAACTGCTTTTGCTAGAGCATATAAAGAACGAGCAAACTCTCGTAGCGTGTGCGTCCCAAGTCTGTTTGCAGTTATGCCAGTGTGAATACAAAGTCATTGTGCTCAAGTCAATGCAGTTGGTTGGGATTTGCCCCAGAGTGAATGAGAGAAGAATTGGACTTATTTTGTATACGACAAGAGATTATTGCTCAAATTGTGGCCTGATGAAAACAAACAAGTGCTGATTTCAAAGGTCCATCGTCACAGTGGGTAAATGATGATCCCTTTGATAAATATTTACTATGGTTAGTGTTTTAAGTAGTGTGCCTGCACAGAGCATCATCTAGGCAACGGTAACCTTTGATGGCCAGCACAGACCCGTAAAAACTTGCAAGTGCTTTACAGAAATGTCAAGGTATACTTGAGGTGCTCAAAGATAAACGTATGCTGAAGTGCTTCAGGAGGAGCCAGAGTGATTGGTGCTTTGCATGAATCAACATTAAGTGAATATTTAGTATAATGAGTGAATTCCCAACTGGAAATACTGTGAAGTGCAAACAGCTATTACAGCTACCAAGGTAAACGCATCCTGCTAAACAGATGTGTCTCTGAGGGTAACTCCGATAGCCATAATCTCAAAGTCGTTCGTATTTTTTTGGATTTATACTCAAGATGAAGGCAGCATCCTGCCATTTTTTGGTGTTTGAGGGCTTAGTTTTTGCTTACCTTGCACAGGCAGCATTGAAGCACAGGCTAGAGTTTGCAGATCTCTTGGAGGAAGCATGTGATGAGGAGATTGAAGCAGGGGATCAAATAGGCTTGAAACAATCCTGTTTGAACCTTTTTATTTTTATTATTATTATTCCTTCAGCTTTCTTCGGTTTACCTCTAGGTAGACAAAAGCTAGGCAGAGTCATAAGCTCCAGCTCAGCTCTTGATACTCACCATCTAAGTACGTGACCTGAAGGAATCCCTGTTGTAATTGGTGCTAAGCATGTTGTCAGAGTCAGAAAAACCTGACTATATCAGCCAAAGCACTTATCCTCTCGGAAGACGTTCCCTCCTTGCAGAGCTAAGGAAGTTTTGCGTGCTCTTGCCTAGAGGATTTCAGTCTCCGCTTGTCAGTCTGTACGGCATGACAATAATTTCGGGAACAGTTCTGAAGCGAATGTTTCTCTGCTCTAGCCGTTGAATGGCCAGGTTAGTGCTGTCAACTCTTTCTGCAAGACAGGGGAGCAGATGTAACTTCTTCACGTGGTGTTCCAATGTAACTTAATATTGATTTTACGCCGTCTATATCTTGCTCTTGAAACGACCGTGTTTGAATACTTATTTTCAGCAAAGAAGCTACTGAGCTACTGTACTGTCTATTTTGTCTTTTTTTTTTTTTCCTTTTGAGCTTGTGTATGCCCAGGAAAAGCAACAATGGGTTTGCAGTCCATAACAAGTCAGTTCTGTTTAGCCTGCTGAAATTTTCACCGATTTCTGGAGTCTTAATGCCAAATAGCTGAACAATGGAGTCGGCTGGGGATTCAGTGTCTACCAGATGAGATAAATGAACTAAATTCCACTTGATTGAGATAATATTTGGAACAGGAGAGTCTGTATCAGCGTCTATATTAAAAACTGTTCTATTGACTTTGCCTAGCCCACTGGGAGAAAAGCAAAATTTGGAGACTAGCCTGGAAGTCAAGCATTCCCATACGTAATGCTGTAGATTAGCATAACTTGGCCAAGTTCTGGGCACCCAAAATAGACTTACATTGACCTCAGGGGTCATATTCAGTTTCCTGATTAAAAGCACCTAAACGCAGGTGTCTTTCTACACAGACCTGCAGATCTCTTTGAGGAGCTTAATGGTTTCCCATTATAACTCTTACAGATGTCAGACAGCTAAAAGCAATGCTATTACATACAGATGTCCCATCAATTATTAAGGGGAGAGGGAGGTTTTGTGGATACACTTGGAAGCTTCCAGGGTAACCGCAGGAGTCCTACTGATGCTCTCTTTACTTGCCTTCTGTGACTGTTCCCATTGAGCCAGAGTCTAAATAGTAGGATATAGCCAAACCTGGCATGATTTACCAAACCCTCATTCTCTTGCAAAAAACTTTGCTATGGTTTGTCTTCAGCTGTTGGACCAAGCAACAAACCCAAGAGACATCCTGATCTATGAGCACCAGTGTCAAGGATGAGTAAATATCAACCTTTGCAAGTTATTAYTTTGCAGAGAAGTACCGCAGTCTTTGTTTACCCTTCCTTTTGACAAAATAAACTGGATGGTTTGTTCTTCTTTATTCTTCTTTTGCCTGGTAATAAGCATTTATTACATGTGAAACTGATACAAGTGGAGGATAAGAAAAGTGAATAGATAAACAGGTGGCCAGACTTATTTACACAGTGCCCCTGCTCAAAACAAATTGGMAGATTCTGGAGAATTCAGGTGCCTATTTTCCATCAAAAAAAAGGGGTTTTAAAGGCTGACATTTTTGCACCATAGAGGCAAATCTTAGGTGAGCATTAGTCTACTAATGCCACCTGGACAAGAGAAAACAGCCCATGCCCCTAAGSATATTCATACCAGTGATGGTAGGTAATACCATCCTTGGTAGGTAATTCAAACCTATTTGGGGGGGGGGGGGAGCAATTTGGAAAATGGGGCCTGAAAATATGGAGGAGCTTGGAAATCCTGTAAGGACACCCGAGAAGAAAGTAAGGAACTCGATGGGAAGGGAAGACCTCACTTGCACAGTGAAGTGGGTATTAAATTTGAGATATTTAACTTCTGTCTTTTCTGGTACTTAATCTTCCCCTTCACAGCTGAGGCACTAAAGTTGCAAAATTGATCTTTCTGGCCCYGATTCCACCCTTGTTTAGAAGTGTGACTTTCACAAATATCCAATTTCAAGCTTTTTGTCCAATTCAGCTTTATTGTCCCAAACAGCAAGGTACAAGAAGTTTATGCTTGGAATTTGCTAAGGTTGGACGTGTTSTCTCAAAGCCAAAATATCCAATTATTCAGGAGTAAACTCCTGGGGCGGCTAAGACATGTCACTCATCTACAGTTCTCACCTCCTTAGATCCCATGCAACAGTGCCTTRGTGTATAAAATGCTGCCTTGACAGCACTGTGGCCTTTTCTACCTGCTGGGTCCTCGAGCTGCAGAGATATTCCTGGCAAAGATCACAGCCTTCAGCTCATGGCATTTGATCAAAAATAAGAGAAATCCAAAGAAAGGAAATGGACCYGGGCCCAGAGCACTGAGCTTCCAGGCTCAGACCCAGGTCACCTCTCATGTGTCTGTGTTTTCTCACAGCTGTGTGACTCCCATCGTGGGAACTGGAGAAGGGTTTTGGTTTGCAAGGGGGGTGGATTGGGGYTTGTTGACAGTGGTGTTTCAAACACTTAATTTCTTTGCTATCCTGTCATCCCCTGAAACAGGCATCGCCTCCCCCGAAAGCAGGAACGGGGCCAGATTTTGCTTGGCCTCTGTGATGCTACAAATGAGTGCAGCACTATTGCCCAAAATTATGACTTAATTTATGCAAGAATTTTGCAAAATTATTTAATTTAATTTAATTTTTTGCTTTTATTGCAAAATTATGATTTAATTTATCACCTAAGTTTGCTGTATCCCAAATGGGGTTGTTGCAGCACCGAAAACCATGAAGTAATCCGTAGTGAATCACTAGGGGCAAGGTGAATTGCAAGTCATTCTCCTGTTAGTCTCTAATGCAACTATATCATTTGGCTCTTTGCCTTGTGCCAAACATCTCCTGTTGGCACGTGTGAATGCTAATAAGARGAAGGTGAAAAGAAAATATTGTTCGTATATATTACTCATGTGCCTGCCGCGGATTTTTTTTTTTTTTTACACTGCTGCAAAGAAATATCCTTTTTCTTTGAGCTCATAAGTGAAATATGCCAAGCCAAGGGTTTCTTAAAATTTAGCTGAGCATGGATTATATCTTACTACTCATATTATAATACTGTCCATTTTCTGTCCTATTGACATTCACAGCTAGGCGAGGTTAGGAAAATATTACAGTATTTTTTCTTTCTGTCTTGGTGCAATAGAGCTGCTGGAAATGAGTTGTTTCTGATCAACTTTACATGACCAGCCAGGGTTTCACTCCAGCATGCTGTCTCCATGTCTTTCAGCTAAAATAGTGGTTTGATTTCTTCTCTGTGATATTTTGAAGTGTAGAGTGCTAGTGGGCAAAAATTCTGATGCTTAAAGCGGATAGTCCCAATACTTTTTTTTGTCTCTTTTGAATATATGTGTAATGCAGTGAGGAAAAAATGGGCAACAGCACAATGTGTAATAGTGCTGCTGCTTCCACGAAGGACGTTTTTACGGTGTTAGGTCCTAGAAATCACATACATAGCAATCTGGTTGTGCAAGATGAAACGTTAAAAGTTTAGCCATTACTCCAACTTCTAGGTCTAAGCCTGAAATACAGTTATTAGCTAATGACCACCATGTGGTCTAAAGCCAAGAAGGGCCATCAGGATACCTGGTCTGGCCGTTGGCGCAGTTCTATAATTTCACCCAATTCCTTCTATTCTGAGCCAACCACGGCACGTCCTTCAGAAAAGTAACCCGTTGTCAAGCCTTGAGTCTTCTTCCAACTTAACTCATCATCGTCCTTAAGAAATGCGTGTCTGATCATAACTTCAGTTTATTTTGGTCATTGGATTTTGTCATGCTTTCCTCCACTGTAGTAGAAAGGCTCTTTTTACCTGAATTTCTCCCAAGAAGATACTGATGTGTGGTAATAAAGTCACCACTCAATCTACTGCTTGGAAAGATAAATAGATCGAGCTTTAAGACTCTAATTTAAGCATTTTCCTACCATATTCTCATTGTGATTTGCCATTCATTCTTTGGTGAAGTCTGCAGAACAAGTGAAGTGCATACTTTCTGGCTGTAGTGATTTCTAAGCTTTATACAAATATATTAGCAGTGCAAACGGGGACGAGCGCGTTGCATTGACATGTGCACAGATGAATAATGGCTCGGCAGCTTTAATCTAACACGTCACGTAAATTCATCTGTTAGATATAATACATGCACATACTTTGTGGTGGGGGAGACGAGTGTTCACAGAGAAGTGTTGTTTTATTTTCGGTAAAGCCTGTCCTAACTTGATCTCTTTCCATTGTGTGCCTTCAGCAGTTTTAGCTCAACACAGTCATTTTTGCTAGCTGTCCCGATCTCTAGCAGTGGTTACGTCTGCCTGGGAGATGGGCTTTTTCGGTGGTGGGAGCAGAGATCCACCCCRGGGTCTGTATTTCGGCTCAGGTTGGGGAGCGATCTGGATCTTTGAAGTGTAGGATGAGGGATTTCTCCTCTTGTCCTGATCTTTCTTTTCTCCCCTCGCAGTTTACGAGGTGGTGACGGTGACGGGMGATGTCCGGGGAGCAGGAACTGATGCCAACGTCTTCGTTACTCTCTTTGGAGAGTTCGGGATTACTCCTAAGACTCATCTCACGAGCAAGTGAGTATCTGGAATGACATCTGTATTCCTGAGGCCTGTTTTTCAGTAACTTTTTATTGCATTTTGATGAAACATAATATTGTGCTGATGGATGTGGAGGGAATACATCTAACAGGTATTTCAAAATTGTTGGGGAAATCAGGATTTCTGCTGTTGCATGTTTCTTACCCGACACCTTGCAAACCTGCATTCCCTTCTGTAGGCAGAAACGTATATTCAGATCCAGATTATATAAGGCTCACACTTGTGGGRAGTGGGGGTTGACTTGCTTTTCTTAAAGCTTAAATTAGGAGCTCTTGATTTAGGAGCTGAGAACGTTCAGCGCTGTTGGAGTGGGCACGATGGGCCATATTAAGCTGCATAAAATCCCACCAAAGTCTAAAATGCTAAGCCAATTAGATAGGTGTCCTTGAAGCTTTCTGAAGAGTAATTCAGTGGGTCTAAAGTAATGTTGTTAAYGGGTAGCCACCTACACGATTTAGGCTGTTGCCATCCTATGTGCTGCACGAAGACAGCATTTTCATGCCCCGTTCTGAGCCTCCCTCCAGTGATTCTAATGGCATCCTCTGGATGTGGCTTCTCAGTCCTTACCACTGTATTGAACTCCATGAAAGCAGTATTTTATGATTTAATGACCTAAGATGAGGCTTCTGACTGTCTCAGTAGCTTCCTCCCCCAAAAAAGGTGAGCATCAGAGTCAGCAGGTACCCAGCTCCTGGGGAAATGATATGACTTTTAATGAAGTGCCAAACTGTGGAAGCAAAACCCTCCACTTAAGCACCAAAACTAGCAAATGTGGACCTATTCTTTTAAAAACTGGTCCTGAACAGATGTGGAGGRCAGCTTTGGCCAAGGTGTGCAGGACGATGGTCTGCAGAAGTCAGGCAGCAGTGGAGTAGGAGAGCTGGTGGATACGGAGAAGAGGCAGGGTGGCTGCTTTGAGCCGATTGCTACCCATTTCAGCTGAGCCGCGACAGTCCGCCAGCGAAGCCCCAGCTCTGTGCGATCTCGTTGCCCCTTAGGCAGACGATCACGCTAGCAGAGAGCAGAAATCCCTTCTCCGCGGGGTCTAGGAGGAGCTGTGTGTCTCTGGGTTTGGGGGTTCTTACTGTTTTGGTTTTCTTGAAAATGTGCTTCAGAAAATATTAACCCGCTGCTAATGTCACACGGTAACATCCCATTTTCTCCATTTCTACAGCACCGACAAGAGGTACCTGCAACTATTTTAAATTTTACCCTCAAAAGAGCTTCTCTTCCCAGTGAAGCAACTCAAACATGAGAGTCTGTAAAGAAAATGATATGGGAATGGTAAAGAAAATACATGAAATTTCAGCCCTGTTTGCCATATTTGAAATTCTGAAATCAGAGCTAGCAAAAGGAGTTTTGTTAACCCAGCATCCTTAGAAACAGCAGTGAGAACTCGCTGACTGTATATCACGTATCTAATCACAACGCTTTATCTCTATTCTGTGAACTTWATCCAGGCATCCCGAAGGACTTAACATGCCGAGTGCCGTTTCCCTTGATTTTATACAGAAGGAAAGTGAAGCAAGGAGGTAAAAGATGACGTGGCCCCATAGCAGGTCAATGGCAACATCTCTGCTGGGGAAAGAGCTGCTTCCCCAGAGCTGCTCTCAAACCTGCCTAGTAGCACTTGGCAAAGCCATCGAGGAGGTATCTGCTTCCAGGGAGTTTTCTTGCAGTCAGCATTTCTGTAAGGAGCCACTTAATTGGGAGAGAGCTCTTCTGCACGTGRCTATGGAAATAATCCAAATATCACCTTAAAAATGTGGCCTTTGGAGAGGAAGTCAGGAGATCTCAATAGMAGAATTACTATTTCTTAGTCAGCTGTGACCTTAAATGTGTTACCAGCTGCCTAAGTCAGCTTTGCTGGTGCTTCAGTTAATGCCTGCTCCTTCCTCCTGCGCTGGCCTTTTATTTTTGCATTTTGTGTCGAGTCGGAGCCTGTTCAGACCTGGGTTAACGTTTTGGGCTTGGTCCTCTTCGCTGCAGAGAGCAGATGGCTAAGGTGTTTGCAAGCAAAGACRAAAGGCATAGGAAGCCAACCTCCTGCAATTCAGGGCTCTTAAAAATTGGTCCCGTGGGAGGCGACTGCTGGAATTGCAACTACAATTTTCCACCGGGGGTTTCCCAAACCTCAGCGAAATTTCTGCATCTCGGAGCAAAGTCTGGCGCGTTACAGCGCTCCAGCAAACTGCAGCGAGAGAAAAGCTAGTCTCCCTGGGAGCACGGGAATTTCTGCAGTCTCCTGCTTAATTGATAGTCTCATCTTCTAATCAGGAAGCAAACAGTGAGCCAGCCAGTTTGCCCCCTAAATTTGCTRTGCAGCTTTGTGAATATGGCAAAAGGATGGAATCTCATGCATCTTTCAACTTAACGTTTACACGAGTTCACTTATGACATGACTGCAAATGCATGACATTTTATAGGTGTTCCTATTTCCCAGTGTATGATGAAAAGATAAAATACCATGCGTTGCCTAAAGATGGTACTACCATTTCAGCTTCTGGTTAGAATAGGCCTTTCATTTCTTTTGTGATTGTGTGCTGGTGGTGAAATACATGACATTTCGGATCCGTTTGTCATGTGCAGCAACGGGGACGACATGGCAAGCTGATGAAATATCATGTGTTTTTAACATTTGCCGACAATAAGGTAGCTGTGAAAAACGGACACACATCTTCACGGCGGCTTGAACGTGAATTCTGGAAGTGGCAGCACCCAAATTCAGTACCGAAAGAGGTATCTATTTAGGGCAGGCTTAGCCGAGTAGCTCAGCCAGAGAATAAAAGCGATCCTGAAAATCAGTTTTGTTTTTTTCCCGGGCTCCGTTGTGGCACTGGTGGAGGCAGAAGCTGCTCTTGCTCTGTCGCCTGGTGGCATTTTGGCAGCCGCTGGGACCGTTCCTGCAGGCACGAGCTGCTTCTCCCTGGTCCAACGCAGACCCAACGGTGTTGATCCTCCCTAGCAAAAATTTTTTTTTTTTTCCTCCTTGCTCATGATTCCCTGGTCTCGGGCTGAGGTAGGGTAGGACAGATCGTAAAACTCAGCTGGGAACACTGCTGTCCCCCTCCCTGCCCCCCTTCAGGGTTTAATAGCAAAATTATTTATCTGTTGTTAGTGTAAACATCCACTTTTCAATGTCAGGCTTATGCCACCCTGCTTGTGACAAGCATGATAAATATTCATGGTTTTTTTTCCTTAAAAAAAAAAAAAAGAGAGAGAGAGAAAAGATGTAGCAGCAATGACAATCTGAAAGAGAGAAGAAATAATTGGTGAGTGACAGCTAGCTGCTTATGCTGCCACTGAATTTGAGAAGCATGCAACATTTTTTAATATCATATCTGAATGCTTCTGATTGGCAGCTCCTTCCACCTGGTTTTGAGTTGTTATACAGAGCTTTTCTTGCTCCTAATGCCAGCCCATAAAGAGGAGTYGCAGAGTGTCTGTGCAGCGGTCGTTAGTGCAAGTTAATCTTCGTAGCTCTGCTATGGCAGAGCCAGACCAGGTTGCAGAAGATCTGATTTTGTTGTCTGACAGCTCTAGAATAAATAACCAAATACAGGGCCGCAAGCTTATTTAAGCTCAATAGTTAGTATAAAAAGTCAGGAAGTGTTAGAAAGCTGGTATAGAGAAGGCTGTCCAGGCTACTAATTAAAATGAACCAGTTTTATATGAACTATAAAGGCAACGAAAGCCTTCCCACGTCATACCTGCAGACCAAAGCACTTCTTCAGAAAAAGGTTGCAATATTCAAAAGACACAGTGCGTTTACTCTTTTAAAGCAGCTTATGTAGATACTTGTACCCTAATTTATGGCGGTGCAAATCTGTAATGCTTACCTGGCACTCTTTAATCTCAGTCTAAAAAAATGCCTGAGCTCATTTTTATTAACATTTTCCAATATATTTCCCCGCAGGATGGCAATTTTCAGCAAAGAAAAATTTAGCCCCAAATTTGGCAAAGTAGATGCAAGCAACAATGTAATTTGAAATTGGGAAACGTTGAGCAACCTTTGCAAAGTTATCGATGGCGCTATCTGCTTTACCTGTCATTTCTCCGGAAAATAACAGCCGAGCTGTAGATAACAGAAAGATATGCAGCGCTTTAAGGTTGCTATCGTGAAGTGCAATTTTATTTTCTTTATGCCAGTCATCCTGAGCGTCAGTTTTCGGTGTAATATTTTGGTGGCAACGTATTTGCAGGCCAAACCCTCTGGAGCCTTCGTCCCTCCAAGAAGGAGGTGAGCGATGCTGCTGGTGCAGCTCTGCGTCAGGAGCAAATATGGTTTGGCCACACGACCAGCCTAACAAACAAAACCCAAAAGTCCGTCCACCAAAGCTAAGTTCATTCAGGTCACTGCATTAATGCTAACGATCGGGGTTATTATTTTTATGCCTCTGCTGTGATCAGCACCCAAGTTTTCCCTCTGAGCTAAGGGCTCAGCCTTGGAAAGGGTTTTGCTGGCCGATCGGAAGTGCAGACTCTTTTCTGCAAATACTAAAGATTTCAGTTTTAAGCGAGACTTTTCTTTAGGCTCTGGGATTAAATATCTTGTTAATCCCTCTCCCTTGTTTAGAAAAAAAAAGGTGATTTACTAGCGCAGCTGCTCATTTTAAGGCATTTCCAACTGTGGTGTCGATAGGAACGTTTCTCACTCTCGACGTCTCGCGTCGTCATGAAACGCTCGTGGCGTTGGCTCTGCTCTCTGCTCCGGCAGCCTACGGCAGAGGTCCATGTGGAGATCTGTAAATATTGCATGGGAACACGCACCGAGTCTTGCGGTGCTTTTTAGCAACGTGACTTTTCCAGCCGGGGCACAGAGCACCAAAGCAGACAGGTGATGACTTGTACGTTTGCAGAGCTGCGAGCGGTGCAGCCTGCCGGCGGGGAGTTGTTCAACCAGAGAGGTCTGAGAGCAATTTCAGATACCAAATATAACTGAAAATCTCATATCTTCGTCTTTAACGAAGTTCGCTGACTCTCGGATTCCTTGGGTGTCTCTTCCTTAGCTCTATTTTTTTTTTTATAGTCTGTCGCAGTGTTTTGCCCAAGTGCTGTTAAAATCGGTTAAATATGTGCAATAAAAACATGATTGAAACATAGTTCTGAAATTGCCCTAGCCTGATATCCCAGCCAAATGACAGGGCTCCAGGAGAAACTCTGCCAATCTTCGGGCTACGCGTTCGCTCGTGGCTGGCTGCGTCCGAGCCCCGGGTCTGAACCCAGTCGAGCTTGAGCTTGGGAAATTTAGTGCTGCAATTTCCAAGTCAGATTTTTCTCTGCTTTATTTGTCGCTGGAGCTGTGCGATCCAGCGTGCTGCGTTGTTCGGTGTAACGAGCTCCTTCTGCTAATCGGACTATGAATTTCTTACCGCAGCCTTAGCCTGGACCACGCTCTGACTTAGCCCAGCTGTAATTTCTTCTCCTCTCTCTCTCTTTCTCTCTCTCTCTTWTTTTTTTTTTTTTTGGATAAACCTCAGTATCTCTATTCACCATGGGACAGTCTCTCCCTCTCCCTGTTCCCATTTACTTGGCAAGACTAAAGCAATAAGGGTTTGCTTTTTAATTTTTCCTTAAAATGTTCTTTTTCTTTTTTTTTTTTTCCTCCTCGATGCTACATATCCAGCTCGAGCGAAGGGAGACGTATAGATGACGGTTGAATTCTTCCCGCCTTTCGACAGTGACGCTTCCCAGGGTGGCAGTCCCGTTTCCCAATCCTTTCCCAAGCTGCTCCTCGATGCACGGAGCACCGGCTCCGCAGACGCGTCGGGGCAGCGATCGCGGCCRTCCGCTCGGCGCTGCTCGAGCACCAAATTTCCCCTCTGCCTCTCGGAGCCCCGTTCCCGCGCCCCGAGCAGGAAACCGGCTCGGCGCACGGACGCAGTAAACCAGCAGCCGCCGGGGCCGGCGCCGGGAAAGCTTTTGGCTAGTCGGTCCCGCTTAACGCTTTGATGCCGTCTCCGCAGCGCTCTGAGCAGTCGGCGGCGTCACATCGAACCTCCCGAGCGAGCGAGCGTGGGGAGAAACCGCTGCCGTTTCGGTTCGGCTGGGCTGGATTCGGTTGTCTCCCGTCCCCACGGCAAGGTTAACCATCTCGGCCCTTCCGCGTAGTGGCGACGATCCTGGCGGTCCTCAGCCGAGCAAAGCTGAACGCCGGTGCTCGGGTGGTTAATACTCATTAACTTTCCGAGCGCAAGCCGCTTGTCACGGCGGCTTTATGCTGCTGTAGTTTCTCGTCCGTTTTAATGCGGCTTCTGCTTTTCGCTGTATTAATTACCTGCGATAACGCTCAGCAGCCCCGGTGGGACTCGGTCCCACCGGGGAAGGCAGGTGGGAGAGGCTGTGCCCTCAGAGCAAGGACGGGTTTTGCCCTGATGTTATTCGTAGCAGTTTTGGGGGGAAACGGGATCTCAGAAAGGATGAAGCTGCTTGCCGAAGACCGCACCGCGGGGCGGGAGGCAGCGCTGGGAATTAAATCCTCRCTGCCCTCACCCAGGCCAATATACTTTATATTGCCTTCCGCTCGCACCTGCGAAATGCAAACTGCAAGCTTTACCCCCCAAAAAAAGAAAGCGGTCCCTGTCCTTCAGGCATTTTGCTTTGAATCAGATAGAAAACACATGAGAAGGCTGCAAAGGAAGTTTTGACGGCTGTTTCAAAACAAGTTGGAAGAGCGGAGCCTGCGCTGCCGTGGCCTGCTTTTATCTCCGGCTGAGCTCGAGGCGGTGCCGCGGGCAAGGCAGCCGCGAGCCCCTCGGCCGCTCCGCTCTGCGAGGAGAGGACGCCGCTGGGAGCGGGGAACGGAGGCGGAAGACACGCCGAGCCCCCGCGGAACGAGCGAGGAAGGCGTCTCCCGCRCCGCTCCGCCGGCAAGGGCTGAGCGTTCATGCTGGAGGCTCCGTGTTTCAGTAGCCCGTGGGTGGGTTAGCAGAGGTGAGGAGCCGTGGGCGAGGTGCCGTCAAAAAGAGTTGAGGTTCTTAATTTTTGCCTGATTGGTGCTGCCTTGAAATGACCTTACTGCCAATTTATTTATCTCAGAGACCTCTGAAAGCCCCTTGCTAAGGGGAGAGCCTAGCGTGCTCCCACAGCTCTTACGTCGCCCAGTGATTTAGCCGAGGACTTTGAAAGTCTTTGTCCTGCTTTCTTCTTGGAGGAGATATGGAATGTGATCCAAGGTTTGCATCTGCTTGGGCCAGCATTGCATTTCCCCCAAAGTTTCGATCTCGGCTTCTGCAGAGGCTCTTAGGGTTTGAGAAGGGAAAAGGTCTGCTCCCTYGTTAAACGTCAGTACTTAAAGCCACCTGAGGCCTGTCACGAGAAAGAGGACGTTGGAAAGTAGGTTTGGCCAGTGCTAGAGATGGCAGTTCTTCATCCTCGAACGCTAGCGCTCAGGCAAGCCGCGGCGCGCGTTTGCTGGCGAGGTTGCTCTTTTCTTAACCCAGCTTTTGGTGYGTGTGTATTACAGGAGCTGCACGGCCTTCGAGAGGAACAACACAGATGTGTTCCGGGTAAAAACCAACAACGTCGGACAAATAAAGAAAATAAGGTACCTGCATAACATTGCTACCGCAAGACCTGCTCCGCGAGGTGCTAATCGGATGACAGGCAAAGGAGGTTTCAGCATTGCCATGTTTTATTCATTATTCGCGAGTGTGCTCCTATCAAGGTGAAGTTAAGGGGTGGTAAAAGCTTATTTACTGTCTAAGATTTGAACCGGAGCGTGAAATCACCTGCGGTATTGCTTATAACCATCCGCGTTCCCCACCAAGAATTGTATTTCTGTCATACGCAGTCACACAGAAAAGCAGTTAGGACTGTTTTTATGTCTTGTTGAGGGAAATGGGGTTTGCTGTTCCCTTTTGCTGAATTAGGGTAATATAAATAATAATCGTTATGTTTAGTTGCCTCCTGATTGACCTATATAAAATAAAAATTAGTAAGTGATACAGAGAAAGTTGGGAAAATGGGAAGAGGTGGATAAAACRGAGTAAGAAGAGAAGGGAGCACATGGGATATGGGGTGGGGGGAGATTGTCACATATGTTTTAGACATGTAATATAAGGTGAACGAATGCAAATGTTGAATGAACACGCATGTGTGTGTATATGTGCATCCCCTTGCAGGTGATGGCACAAATACACACGTATGACATCTGCCCACAAACACATACGGAAGGTCATTCTTTTACAAAATACCCCGTGGAGGTGCCAGTTGGGGGTATACTTACTCTAATTTTGCCTAAATAAAATATTGCACTAAATTACTGCGCTGGTAGCCAGTCTTAATCAAAATACCAAATCCAGGCCCTCACACGCAGTTTGTTCTTCCTCTAGGATCGAGCATGACAACACCGGACTGAACGCAGGCTGGTTCCTCGACCGCGTGATAGTGACGGACATGAACAGACCTCACCTCCGTTTCTACTTCCCGTGCAACAACTGGCTGAGCAAGGAGGATGGAGATGGGCTGTACGTCAGGGATCTCATCGGCAGCCTGGACCCCATGGACGTGCCCAAAAGTAAGGGTTTCCCCAAAAGCTCCGCTTTCTGGTTCCTTGTCAGGAAGGGCAGGGTTGCTTTCAGATGACCTCAGCCACRTCAGAATTAACCATTTAGCCTAAGCTGATTTATTTGAGTTTTCCCTATGGAGAAAGAGGAGTGGAGAGAGATACAGGAAGATGCCTCCAAAGGGTAAGTCTTTCTTTTGGCATTGGACCTGACATCTTTAGGTAAGATGAATCACCACGTGGAGATGCTTCTCTTATTTGTTGAGTGCAGAATGCACCAAGATGACTACCTTAAATTAGATTAAATGACTAAAGATGCATGAGATGCACCCCACCCCAGAAGATGTAGCCGGTATCACTGTGTGCTGTTGGAAGAGACAGCGCAGTTGCAATCCCACGCATGACGTTAAGTGTTTCCAGGCTCTGGTGACGACCCACAGGAAATTTCCATAAACAAGCCAACCCCCTCTCTATAACTCTACACCAGTTTACTGAATGTGTATGATATCCATATTGAACTGGTGCCTATTTTTCAGAGTGGTTTTAAGCTAATGATGTTGAAACGAAGCCAGGACAGCTTGCAAACCAGACRTACACTCCCAAATTGATATCAGCGTGTAGACCATGTGGTGATGTATGGTGTGTGTAACGTGAGTGGGAAGATGATCGAGATGTGAAAGTTGAGCCAGCAAATCAACCTCAGGTGATATGCTGGCAGTTTAGCTCCAACTGTTAATGAGGAAACCAAGTTGTATTTTCCTCATGACCTCACCAATGCACCACTCCTTTCTGGAAGTCTAATTATGGGCATGGAAAGCAAAGCGTTCCCATCGTTAGCCACAAATCTGAGGGAAAGGAAAGGCACAGTTTGGTGGAAAAGAGGGGAAGCTCGTGCTTTTGATAGTATCACATCTTTCTGAGAATTTGTAGTAAATTTTTTGCGCTAGTGCTGTCAGCATGAACGCTTCAGGCCTTTTTTTTTTTTTGTAAAAATAGTTTCATGCCAACTGCAGTACAGTGCTTTGGGCACTGATAGATGCTTTGGAAAGGCAAAGAATTGCTGTTTTTATTAAGATTCTGTTTAAAGTTAACATTGAAACAATATGCCGTGATGCTGTTTGTCCATGGATTGTTAGACAATTCCCCCTCCCCCCCCCAACTAGTAAGATGCAACCTCCTAAGGCAGTTTTAATATGTTGAAGATGGAACTATTAAAGGATATTGCATGAGCTGGCATGCGCTAATAATATCCATTGACAAAAAAATGTGTGTGGAAGCATTTTATAGGCACAGAACTCTCCAGGGTGGTTGCCATAGGGGAATGAGATAACGTCTGGAGATGCTCTGCCAAAAACCCACCCAGTGAATGCTGGGGCTGAGTGCTTTACTGCTCTTTTACCAATTCAGCCTGCGAAATGGAAGAGTTAAAGATACTTGAGGGGCGGGAGGGGTCAGGAGGAGGCTGTGTATGARTCAAAGCAATATACAATTAAAGAGAGGTCCCTTGAGGAGGAAGTCAGCTACTCAATAGATCTTTAAATGACACAACAATTTATTTGAATTTATTATTGTTTCTGCCTGGGAGAGCTGATTCAAATGAATGCAAGTGGTTTCCTCCATCCTGTTCAACACCTGTCTCTCGGCAGGAAAAAAACTGTGGGCTAAACCTTCAACTGGTAAAAATCAGTGTAGCTCCAATGAAATTGCTGGAGCAACTTTGTATTTTGCCAGCTGTGAACCTAGTCCCAAGTGCTCGTTCTTCTGGAGAAGTGGTTTGATGTTATATACCAACCGCTGATGACTACGCTTGGTGCTGTATATCCAGGACAAAGACAGATAAGATTGTCCCCTGCCTTAAGAGTACAAAAGAAGAGATGCAACCAGATATTTGTCAGAAACGTGTGTGTTCACATCACCCTGACTGGGTTGAAAATCCTGCTTTGAAGCACCACAGTTTTGCAGCCCTTCYGGGGAAACATGGGGAGTTGGGCTGAGGCCAGAGACACGGGCGAAGGGTTGGATGCCTTCCAGGTGGCAGGTACGAATCTGTAAGAGGAGAGGGTTCGCTCAGCTCTCTCGGGTTGCCGTTCCCCTTGAGCCATAATTAATGAAAGATAAACATTCCCGGGCTGAGGTGAACTGTCAACTGCAAATGTAAATTTGTCTGAACTCCTTTTGGCTCCTTCTGAATCTGTAAAGGTCTGAAATGAGATGGTGAGATGATTTCCTTTGTACGTGCAAGCTGTTTGCCCTAAATTTGTTTCTTTCTTTCAGATGGATTAAACAGAGGTGTTTACTTTGAGAGTACTCATATTTTCCAGGCTGCTAGACAAATGCATAATTTTGTGGTTTGGTGATTTTTATGTGCCTGTAGCTATGTGCCTTGCTCCCCCTTAAGGCTGTGTTCTGATTAGCAGGGTTCAGTGCCCCTCTCGTCTCCTTTTCGCTCGTGTTTCTTGAGTCATTGTTTCCCTTTTTTCTTTAGTTCTTCTCTGTGAACCATCTGGGCATCGATGTTACAGACTTTAGCCTTGTGCTTTGCTTTCATGCTCCATTTCCTGCCGCAGTCTGGTACATCTTTGGAGGTAACCAAAAAACTTTTTTTCCATGTTCCCTCACCTACAACCTCTTCAGCTTTTGATCTCCCAGAGAGCTCTGTCATCTTTGTCCTGAGGATTTATCTTCCTACCTTGAACCGGAGGTCACTGTTGGGATGTGCATGTTTTCTGTGATACGTTTCGGAGGTGGACTGGAGAAAAATACACTGATTTTGTTTTGTTAAGTGTTTGCTTTGCCGAAGCTCTGTAGAAGCTTTGTATTTGAAGGGGTTYGTTGGTGTGTGGACCAAAACCTGCCCAAATCATGGGGAGACTCGGCCCCTTTCTTGGTGAGGAGAACAGGTGAGCCAGTGGATCCCCATAGGGCTATGAGCTTTGAAGAAGTTCATTTAAGGGAGAAAATAGAAATGTTATAAAAAAGGCAGAAAACAATACGTTCCCCAGCAATAGCCAGCATACAATTGAAAAATTGGACAAAAAAGAGAAAAAAAAAAAAAAAGAAAAGGTGGAGTGCTTTTCATGAGCCAGACGGACCTACTGGGGATGGCAGGAAGACTTAATGATTGCAGACAGCTGAGTGACTGCATTTACTTATTTGAATAATACAGCTCCTGCCTTTTCCCTGTTGAACGCCACGCATTTCTCAAGGAGAGCAGGTTACATTTTAAGCGCTCCTGCTTGAATGCTCTTCTATTCCCCGCATTCGTATGCGCAGCATCGTATGCCCGCGGCCCTTCGACGGCGATAATGCCGCAGACTTATTTACCCAGCAGCTGCTATTGGCAGCCAGGATTAACTTACRTTACAGGTATTAATTACAAGGAAGGGCTGTTGTGGGGCCTTACACTGCTTGCCTTGAGCTTCCGAAGCCTTCGGTTTGCCTGACTGTGGCCGAATCCTTATGCTGGGGACCTGCTGGAAGCTGAAGGCTTTCCTTGGAGGGCTGCGGGTTTGGGATCAGGACCTCTGAGGGTGTCCGAGGTCCTGCCAAAGTGAACAGTGGCTGGGGGAGGACAGTGCTTGCAATAACTTTTAGTTGCACTAATAAGACCTACAGACCTGAGGACGTGCAAAACCCGATAAAATGTGGGAGCTCGTTCCCCGTCTGTGGCCTGATACCTGCAGCCTGCTCTGTTCTCAGCCCAGTTTGCTTGTGGTGGGAAGTTTTATCAGCCTATGGGAAAAATTAAGTGATAGTCCGTGTGATTATTAGTGTAGGCATGCCACCAAAAACACGACCAAATTTAGAATAAGTTGGCAGTTAACCAGGCTCAGGAGAGAGCTGATGATGGAACTGGCAAAGATGTTAATCTGCCTCTCCCATTTTGGCACGGTCTTCTAAAATCGTGGCTGAGAAATAAGGATGAAGGAAGAGAAACAGGACATTCCTGTCACTATGTGCTCTGCAGGCTCTGGGTTAAAAGCCTTCAGGTCATCCCGCAGGAGGACTCTCGTGTCTCCCACACTCATGGTCCACGCCATGGTGGTTCCCGCACTGTGGCAAAAGATGTCCCTCAGAGCCRGGCTTGACACTGCCTGCAGGAACTGCTAAGGGGATATTTCTCCACCCCTGCATGTGATGTATACAGCTTTAACTCCCAGCTGGAAAGCAGGGAGTCCTGAGATTTGGGGTTGAGCTGGACTGAAGGGTCTCAGGATCTAGTGCTGGAATCTATTCTTCAAGGCTATATTTTGTCTGCATTTGCAAAAGAGGCTGAGGTTAGCTAGGACCAGATGATATGTTTGTTAGTCATGAGCACAGATTGAAAGATTGAAATCTCTCCCTTACCGAAACAATTCTCTGCATGCACTCTCTGACAGAGAGAAAGCAGCAACATTCATTTCCAAAGGGGGATTTTACTCGCCTGGTGCTTAAAACTATTTGCAAGGGCTCAAATACCTGAAAATGAATTTAGACTTTTGTGTGATTGAAATGAATGTTGACCTGTCAAATTTTCATCAAGTCTTGCCAACCTGGCTGTTGCAAACAAAGTTCAGAGCCAAGGACTGATTTCCAGC
Source organism: Apteryx rowi (assembly GCF_003343035.1). Taxonomy (NCBI): domain Eukaryota; kingdom Metazoa; phylum Chordata; class Aves; order Apterygiformes; family Apterygidae; genus Apteryx; species Apteryx rowi. The sequence goes on from NW_020450976.1 coordinate 286,692, forward strand.
TGGCTCCTTGGCCATCGGCACTCCTAAATTGTTCAAGACTGGACACAATAGGCCATAAATGTGCATCAGACAGCAGTTCATATCCAACTCTTTCAAGGCTGTGTATTCACAATAAGACAGAACTGCGTGTGTCTGACCTCAGACTGTGTAACTACTCCATTCACTTCAATGGTAATAACATCTTTTCTGGGTAAAGTTTAATCTTATCTGGCCTATTAATAATGACGGTGTTTACAGTGGATGTGTTATCCAGCACAGTTCTGAAGAGCAGGGCAGACACAACACATTGCGCACCCGGACCTTGAGAATGGGAGCACTCAACTCAGTTGCACTGCATTTATTATTCCACAACTTAGAAGTGCCAGGCATTGGTCACTGGTTATTTTTAATTTTTAGTAGTCATATGGCAAAAATGGATCCCAAGTCCAGGTTAGGTGTAGCTGTGCTGTGTCCCGGGGTAAGTGTGCATGGTCTTTTAGCGGGCAGACATGGGCTTTCTGCCTCACTGTGACAAGAACCAGCTTTGAATGGGAAGACTGGCGGTCGCATTAATTCTGGCCTGATCCAGAGCTGAGACTCCCTCTCTTTTGGAGAGGTTGCACCCTGCGCTGTTATGACTATGAATATATGCCTAGAAGGTCACACCGAGCAACTGGGAGCTGAATACTTCTAAAGGCAGATTAGAGATGAGATGTGCCTGTGTGCTTATGCATGGAGAGGGTAGTCTGGTCTTTAAAAAAACCAATATTTATTACAATTACAAAAGAGAGAAGTTCAGTTCATCAAGTTGCAGGTCAGCCCCAATCCATTAGTCTTTCATGAGTTTCCTTGAATAATTGGTCTGTCCTCATGTAGGAGAGGGGTAATGAGATCACCCAAGGAGATGGGGATGGTCTGTGTTCATGGTGGGTCAGAGGAGAACACCACAGGCAAAGAGAACCGGAGAACAGTTTCCTTAAAATGCTGTTATGAAGGCAGTTTGTCCATACAAAGGAGCAGGCTACACTGACTTCTCTGCCTGGTGTGCTTTTGAGAGCATCTATGTGAGTGCACATAGAGTTAACAAGCCATAGATATTCTCTAAGTTTTTTTAGGTCCACTAGGACCTAAAACTCATATCTTTGAGCTGGGAATATGAGTTGTTTTATTTCTTTCTTCTGGGAAGGAAGCATGTGTTAAGACTTCACAGTTCATTGTCCAAAGTTTTGATGTTGGCTGAGTTGAAGACTTATGAGCGACTGACCTGGCTCGGGTTTGAGAAAACACTTGGGGCACCAGGTATTGATGCACACGCTTGACTTTGAGTCAGTAGCTAAGTCCATCCTGTCCCAATGGGAGATGCATGTGCCTAAGGGCTGGACTGGATCTGAGCTGAAGCTGCAGCCAATATTTCTCAGTAATGTACTGGTGTTGGAAGCTATGATAAAAACCAGCATTTTGGATGTGAGACACCAGCAGATGMCATCTGATGGGCTTTGTAGCCTTGTTTCACAAAGCCTCAGATCTGAAGAGTCTTGTGTACTTGGAGTGGGACTTTTTCTGCCGCCCTTGGGTCATGATTCAAAATGTGCTGTCATGTTCTGGAAACTTTAATGAGCAAAAAACCAAAAAGTTGTTTCTGAGGATTTGGAGGGTCAGGAAAAAAGGAGAAGATCTGGGGTAGGGGGAACAAAATATTAACTGATGTAACCTGCTCATCAAAACTCAACTTTATTTATGTTGAGAACAGGAAGTGTATAACTAGCACAGGCAAATGCAGCTAAATATATTATGTAATAAATATAAATTCTTTATTTTTGAATAATGACAAATGCCCATATTAAGGATGAAGCTTTGCTGCGCACTGATATTCAATAAATAAGGTTTTTAGATGGAGGAATATCTTCTTCTACACAACTAATACTGTTGGAAGAAAGCTGTGATGTTACCAGGCACATCATGCACCCAAAAATGTCTTTTTTTTTTTTTCTGACTAGATCAGTTGGTCTTATAAGGATTTTACTCTCCCTACAAACTTTACCCTGTCTGTACCCTCAGGCCATGATGCCTAAAACAATTCAGCTATGGAGGGTTTTGTAGTGTACTTTTTGCCTGATGTTTTATCTCTAAAACTGGGCAAGAGCAAGGAGGAACTGAAAAGCTAGAAATGAAAAGAAACGCTGATGACTTGTAAACCAGAAGGAAGAAAAGATGCACAGAGCTCAGAAATGGGATGTAAACAGGGACCTGTAATTCACATAAATAAGGACCTCTTGTTTCAAGAGAAAAAAGTTTGGAAATGAATGAGCCATCTCTTGTGTGCAGCTGGTATACAGATCTACGTGTATCCAGTATAAAACAGATAAAGAATGGCTCTGAAGATGGGCATAAATTTGACCAATTATATCCAGATATTGTAATTATTTTACACTGTCAGTTTTGAAATAAAGTAACTTTATTTAAAAAGTATTACATATAAAAAGTGAGACTGAAGTACAGTGCTAATATAATTTTGAACAACACTGTAAAATTATTTTACTCTTCATTTTGAGCAAAAATATTTTACCCAAGAGCTTCTTTTCAATGATTTCCCCAATTTCGAATATACCAGGCTCAGGGAAGCAGGAGGGAAGGGAAATGGATATTTCTTTTGTGAAATGTCTGGGTTTTGGGGGGGTTTTTTGTTCTTTTTTTTTTTCATGGGCTCCCATCCTGGGGCTGAGCTAATCAAAAACAATGAGAAATCTTGGAGAATTAAGTGAACAGGGATTTCCATGGCGCTGTCACGAGGTGGGTTGCCCCGTGCCAAGCTCCATGCCTCTGCAACTAAACCGCAATTGTCCCCTGAGCAAGGTCGTTTAAAGCTCACTTCAATATGTCATCATCGCTTTGAAGGCGCAGTAGGAACATCAGTTTAGCATATCCTACAAGCAAAGACTCCTGCATGGGGTAGATTGCCTCTCACAGGCTCTGCGGAGGGATGATCCGGGCTGAATCCTAATATATTAACCATCTTGATGCATGCTTTGATTTCGTGTAAAAATTGCTCTTAATGGGGCTGAATCTTGCGGTCTCCGGGCTGGACGGGGAGACTCAGCAGCTGAGCTGATGGCAGGAAAAGCAGGAGACAACGGTTGAGAATAATGTAATATTCAGGAGAGCAAACCTAATCATCTCCCTTTCCCATGCGTTACGCTTCCTTGGCAGTAGCAATAATCCCTCTTAAGAGCAGGCTCGCGGAGAGAGCTGCTGCCCGGGGTGGCGGTGGTGGCTCGCAGGCTCAGCGCTGCCCGGGACAACGCGCACCACCGCCACGCAAACGCGCCTGGCGTTTCCCCCACTCGCACCGCGCTTTGGGCAGCGCGCTTGTGGCCGAAAGCAATGTGGAGCTCTTCCTTCATCAGCATCCCCTGCGCTCCAAGGGTGCTTGTAATCTGAATTTCCAATCTGAACCCTCCATTTAAGAAGCTGTTCTTCGCCTCTGAAAGTGCAGCTCGTTAGGAAGGATAGCTGTCGATTACTCTTGACAGAGATTAATTACTCTTGAGCACTAGACCTCCCGACCGATCTTTTCAATTCCACTCTTTCCTTGAGGGGCAGAAAGATCTTCCCTAACCATGTGCAATTGTTTTATGCAACAACGAGCCGCGTTTTAGAGGCAGAGCTGACTCTTGTTGAGCTCAACAGGATTCCTCGGTTTGCTTTAATAGGGGTAGCTTCAGTTCCCCGTTACGTTTTCCTCTGCCTTGTTATCTCTAGGGTCACCGCTGCTGCAGAAGAGAGAGGTGTAATGATTAGGGCTAGGTGGGTTTTATTCTCTTTGCAGCATTCGTAGAGACTCCAGAGATAGCGCGGTGTTGTATGAAAATGATATAAGACGTTTCCACCAGCAGGCCAGGAGAAGCTCGTGTAGGTGTTAGCCTGGTGGGGGTGGGCTCTCTCCTAGGAAGGAAGAGAATTAAATTGCAATTCTTAGCCTGAATCAGGCATGTTGGATAGAGGACTCCGGGTCCCAGCTGTCTGCCCTAACCATGGGCTGTCCAACCTTTTTAATGGTTGCACTAACCAATAAGTCCAGCTGTCGCTGWGAAAAATGTTGTCTGAAGTGGTATAAAAGAGCTTCTATTTTGATGAAGCAATGCTTTCCATCAAGGAGATATTTCATCAGAGGGTTTCTAGTGGGCGGGAATTACTGGCTTGATCTGACAGCGAGGAATTGAGGCACAGGGAAGTTAAACCACATTCCCAGGGTCATGCAAAAAGACTGCGGTGGAGCCAGGCATTGAAACTGTGTCTTGCCTCCTCCTCTAGCACCAGTTCTTCTGCTTTTCATACTAACCACAGATTTATTCCTTTGGCAGCTGTAACAATTCAGAGACAGTAGCAATGCCTCCTCCCTGCCCATTCCACCCTCTCTGGTCCAAAATCCGCCTGTTCAGTGCTGAGTAGCACAGGGTGGATCTTAAACATTGCTACCCTTGGGAGCACTTTGCAAACAGAAAGATAATTGCTAAAAGTTGCCTTACAAGGAGAATTCGGGGCTGCCTACAATTTAGTCTCCTGCTTTTAACCCAGTGCATGTTACCTCTGATGGCTGTGATGTTTCTTAGCTGTTGGATGCTGTGCTGCCAACCTGCTTCACCGCAGGTCGTGCATGAGGGAGACGGGCAGAGATGCCTACAGAGAACTCGCTGTGCCCTGCGGGAGGTAGTAGCTCTCTGTAATGGAGCATGACCGGCTTTGTTTCCCTGCCTGGATCTGTTGCTCCTGCTGCTATGAATTCATCAGCTTGTCCATGAAGGCCCCGTCTAGTGCCCCAAATAATACTCGCCACAAGATTTCCTCAGGCAACTCCATCCTGCAGTATTTCAAGCGACAATGATATCATATTGCTAAATAAATTGCATTAACAGATGAATATTGCACAGCTGAGCAGTCAGCTGAAGTTTGAAGGTGGAAGGAAGGCCTGAGTTTAACCAAAGGGGGAAACAACAAATTGGCCCTCAGATTTGGCTGGGAGGTGTCCATGCGTTTTCCATGGTCGTGGGCAGGAGGGAAGGTGGATGAGAGCACCCGGGGGTGGTGTGGGCTGGATGAGAAGAACCTGGGCAGGGTGTTCTGTTGGTGCTGCACCCCACGTCCTCGGGATGGAGACATCAGGGGGGCAGGCGTAGGAGGGGGTGCTGCAGCCCCATGGTCTTCCTCCCGGGTGCAGTGCCACGCTGTGTGTCCCTGCAGCGTCTCAACCCTCCACTGTTCTCCTCCACGAAAATAAACCCCTCAGCTCTCGGTGGAAAGGAACTGAATCTGGCTCACGGTGGAATATTAATCTTCCCTTTCAGCTGCTGAAAGCTGTGGCTGAGTTGATTAGTGACAGACAAGCCGCTCGCCTGTCACACCTCTGCTAAATTAGTGCAGCGGGGTCATATCAGTTAGTGCCGCCCCGCTGCTTCCCRGGGACGGCGTCTTGGCACCGACCGCCAGTGCCCTCCTGGGACGGCCGGGCTGGAGGAGAGAGGATGGACAGGAGAAAACAGTTACGGCTCTTGCTACTACATTTTTGCGAGCTGTCGGGCTTGCAGCATCTTGCAGTTCTTGCCTCTGATGCTGCTAATTTCAGTTCGAGAAAAGCTCCCTTCCCCACGCCCGTGCYGCAGTGAGCCTGCACAGCTAGATGGAGTCACAGCTTTTATCAGCCGCTCATTAGCATTTTGCATGTTCCCGGTGCTAGGAGAAGCATCCAGAGAAAATCTCCAGGCAACATCTCGATCTCTGTTTTACGGATGAACTCTGAGCCGTGCACTGAGATTAAAAAAAGCCAAGTGGATATTTTTGAAAAAGATGATGTTACTGTTTTAAATAATGCAAGATTAAGAGCTTGCAGAATAAGGAACAACATCCACCCATGCTTAAAATGAAGAGTACTTGACTTCAGCCAGATCGCTGCCTGGCTGTGATGAGAGCCTTTTCCTGCATGCTTCTAGCAGCTGAATCCTCACCGCCTTTTCAAGATGTAGCATCCCTTTCTATTTAAATTTGCACCTCCACCATTTAATTCTGGAAGATGTGCTGATATGCGAAGTCCAAAAGGACCCCTGGGCAGAGTGAAGTGCTACTCTATCCGCCGTGGCTAAGTCTTGAATTGCTCAGAGCTGTGCGGGGCAGGTGTGGGGACTGGTTTGTGTGGATATTGTTTCAGAGTTGGGAACATGAAAAAGGGGACAACTTCTTAGTAAAAATATTTCCCTTGTACTGCAAATGCTCCTGCAGTAGCTTTGCAAAACATCTGCAAGGAGAAGAGGCATCCAAGCTTAGTGCTGTGCACTCCAGCCCCACTCATGTTTTAGGGGACAGAGTGAAGCCCTTGTAGCACAATAATACTTGGTTTTCCAAGCAGGTTGTCAATTCATGACACTGTACACCTTAGATTTGAACTATAGAGCTGTTGGCAAAACCTTTCAAGCTTTGGACCTGGCACAGAATTATACCAGTGTTTCTCTGTTCTCTGCATGTCCTCCTTGATGCTCTGCATGTGTTCAGGTATCCTTCTGGTCTATATTTTAGAGACATAAAGCCTGATCCTACAGTGGCAATCTAACTTCACCAACTGATGCTTTTCCTTTTGTGGATCTTTTTATCCCATCAGGCTCTTCTGGCCCCTGAAAAGAAGAGTAGAAGATTAATCGCTGACAGCAGAATAAATATTGCAGAGGAGGTGCATGGAGCAAAGTGTTTTAAAAAATGTGGTCTGTGATTGAAGATCCCACAGTACAAAGAGTCACTTTTAGTTAGAGCGGTTTAGTAGTCAAATGGGAGTTGTAAATTGTACTATCTCCATCCTTGGCTAATGCAAATAAGATCCTTTGAGGTTGGCACGTCTCTAGAAGGTTGTTAGAGCTCCACGGAGTGAAGGAAAAGAGAAATGTTAAGGTATTTTCTGAGCCCAACTCTACCCTTCTTCTTGTTATTCAGTATTTATTGCATTTTTATCATTTTTATTTTATCTGTGTTGGCTGGTTTTGTGCCAGGGTGCCAAGAAGGTCAGATCGATTTTTAGCCTTTTCAGAGCACGTTCATTAAGCCATGACAGGTGATTTTCTCTTCTGTTTGGGGTCTGCCCTTGTAGCCCTCACCCCAGGAGCTGAGTGCATGCTGTAATTCAGGGAATGGTCCAACAGCTGCTTCTCATACGTTTGTTCTTGCAACCTTTGCTTCAGGGTGATCATGTGCACCAAAGGGTCTGCTGCTTTTTAGCATGATTTTTTAACATACGCTAGGGTTCGTTTATGGTGGAGGAGGCAGGTGCCTCGCTCTGCGAGTGGTAACCCAGGGGTTTGTGATGGTCCATAGCTCCTGAGAAAACTTATTCCCAGTGCTGGCCAGGAAGCTCAGACATGCTTCTCCCCTAACTGTGGGTGGATGCACCTGGCAAAGGAGTTTCCAGCCTGAGCCATGACTGGGCACGACACATGGGAAATGGGATGGGTGGCTGAGGCAGCCAGGGAAAGCTTCTTCCCAAGAATGTGCCTAGCGAAAACAGACCTGGTGTATGCTGGTATCTTCAGAGAAGACCATGCCATCAGATGTTGGCTTTTCAAAATGCTGCTCTGTACACATCCTCTGGGAGATATATATATATATATATATATATATATGTATTTATATTCATGCTTCATTTTCCACCCCTTCTCTTTAAGAGGCTCAGAAGGCCACAGAACTTTGTGGGGATGATGGGACAAAACAGTTCATTTGAGAGTGAGCGTTGCTTGCTGAAGATAGGATGCAAAGAACATATTATTTGCCAAGGGCTGTGTTTCTRTAGGACTTGAATAAACTTTGCAGTTTGCTGGCGCTCTTAGGTGAACAGTTGGAAATTTCTGCTTCCCTGGAAGGTAGAATCTCTCTTATCATTATTGTAAGAAGATGATGATCTAGCCAAGACTCGGGCTGAATTTTAATGTCCTCTGTCATCTATCTAGGCTAAAGAACAGGTCCAGTGAGTAACTGGTTTCCTGAATTGAATTGCCCTAAGGCAGGAAGTGATTTTTGAAGCTTTAGCATTTGTAGCTGTGTTTATTGAAATCTCCAAGGAAAATGAGCCAGTAAAGTTAGCTGAGACAGTTCATACTTCAGTTGGTATGATCAGTAAATGAGGGTAAAAATTTTGATTAGCTCTGGATTTGGTCTCTACAATCAGATGAACATTGCAATGAAATTGCCTTACTTACGGCAGATGCTTTGAATTTTATTTTTGCAGGGGAGATAAGCGAGATGTGGCCTGTGCACTTGTCCTTTCTGCACACGCAGTGTGCCCAAGAGTCAGAAGGGAAGAGGTGACGTATCCCAGAGCTTGCTGCATCGTCTAACCAGGCCTCAGTAACACAGGGTATAGCAGATTCTTCATTGAGGGCATATGTGGAGTCATGTATGGTTCATTGGTAGATCTTGCATTTCTCTTTACTGCTTTTGGTTTGTGTTTAGCTGTCCGTCTCCAGCATTGTGACTGGCTCTGTGCAGGGTTGAGTCTGCTTGAAGGAACAAGGTAGTCAGACAGCCAGGCACATAGACTTCAGGGGTAGACTTTGAAAGTCGTTCATGTTTGCCCTAAATGTAGTCATGCTGAAGGCCATGGGAGATTTCTCACTGATTTCAAAAGAAGCTGAGGTCACCCTTGCCGTCCTTTGGAGCCAGCTTAGTCCTGTCCTGATTCCTCCAAGAACCCACCTCTCAAACTCACTGATGTGGAGCAGGTGAAATGGTTGTGTGTACGGCCCACCGGGGGGATTTTTGCATTCCTTAGTGCCACGCATCATGTAGCCTTGTAACGTCACAGCACGTGGGCTTTATTCCTGCTTTTTCATAAAATGCAAAGTACTGGATTTTTATTTATTTATTTTTAACTAGACAGAGTAACAGGGTTGGCCCCTTCAAATTTTTGTGATTGTGCAGTGTGGCTGACCTTTCCTCAAAACATTTGCTGTCACCAGCCAGACTTAACGTCGCCTAAGATGCAAAAAATACCTCTAGGACAACATTCAGCCTGGAGAGGCCAGGCCTGAACCTGGGCAGATGTCTGGCTGCGTGACTCAAAGATGTTTTGAAAAAAGCAAGGCCGGTGTGTAGGTCTGGGTTCATTCAATGGCTATGTATCAACATCAAAATTTGCACCTTTCTCTCATCTATTTGAACTTTCAGCATCAAGGCCAGGAGCTGAGTGATCTGTTCCCCTTGCTCTGGGCAGTGAATACCCAAAGTGTCAGAGCTGTCTATGGATTTTATTCATCTTGAGGAGAATGGGGGTCAGCGTACACGATCCGGGAGAYGTGGTTCAGACATGCTTCCAAGACAGTAGAGCACAACATGAATTGATTTGTACTGTTATGTTTTGTATCAAATCATAGTTTGCGTTATTAATGTACTGGGATTTCTGCCTCTCTCCTTGCAGTAAACAAATATGTGGTCCGAGTTTTTACTGGTGATGTTAGCGGCAGCGGAACAGATGCAGATGTCTTCATTAATATCTTCGGTGAGAAAGGAGACACAGGTATTCAAATGCAAATCGTTTCCTAAAATATTTCTTCCTGCTCTGCAGGCCTGTGATCTGAACAACACACAGCAGCAATCTGGCAATTGCAGAATAATTTGGCTGAGCGAAAGGCACAACAAATGGTGGTGTTGGCTCTAGCGTTTCTCACATCCGCGGTTCCCCCAAGCTGCGTCTGCAGAGGAGCAGTCGTAGCTGGACTGTGAGCGTGTCTGTGATCACCCATCATCAGGAAACAAATCCTAGGAAAAAGCATAAGCCGGTGCGATAGGTGCCAGTCCACTAAGGGATCTGATACAGATGTGTTGTTTATAGCGCATGCAGTGAGAGCTGAGTGTCAGACCCTTTCTGCGAAGCAGGAGGGATGATGTCCTTTCAGTGTGGCACAGGTTGTGGCGGAGCCTGCCTGGCCATTTTGAAGGATAATCTAACCAACATTCATGTCATCTGGCTTTAATTTAATAGTGGTAGTTACTGCTTTTTTTGTTTTTGTGTACATTAGATTAAAACAGGGATCCAGGCACTTGAATTTAATCTTTTTAAATGATGTTTTTTAACTGAATAGTAGTAAAAGATGTGCCCAGACCAAAATCTCTGGGTTCTGCCATGGAAAGAAGCAGGTGGAAAGTCCTGGAGACCCAACTAGCAAACACTCTCTCTTCTATCATGTCAAGTTCAAGGAATAATGATATTATGTCTGCCAAGTGTCCTTGAGCAGATTATAAAACCTAGTGGATGGGTTTCACCCTTAATTAAGTCGACAGTCTTTTACAAGGGGATTTATCTGATCTCACTTGAGACATCTGAAGGTGGGTGTCTAAATCCATGCTGGTTGTCCAGGTCCCTTGTCAGATTAATATAGAGAAGCGACATCTCTAAAAAATGATTCATCCCCTTCAGAGGGAGGTGGGATGAATTGCCCTCTGCCGCCTTTCCCTGCACCGATTCTGCAGGGTGCCTTGGGCAGATTCGATCCCACTCGTACTGTAACCGTGTTGGTTGCATCGAGGTCAGCACTTTAATACTTTTCATAAAGGCAAGCTCCTGTGAGGTCAGGAAAAGCCAATATCCCAGGCTGGATCCTAATTTTTCAATAAATTCTTCCCATATARCACAGCCAAATAAAAATATCCTGTGTCCTCAAATGTCAAAATCTTCAGCTTGTGGCCAAACCCTTTTTAAACAGTTGAGAAATTTTTGAAGACATTAAAAATAAAAGGAGTATGTGATGGTAGGAAAAAATGTAAGAGCCATCTGGATATATATTTTTGAAAACTCTGAGGGCTGTAAGTAATTGTGATATTAGCGTGAAAATTCTGGTCTTTTGTGCGCTTGAGAAAAGGTGCCTTTTTATTAGAATATAAAGTCCTGTGCATTTACCTTGAAGCTTGGTTGGAGAAAGTCAGTACCTGGAAGGTGTTTGGTCCAGTCATAGTGGTGGCATTCATAAATATTTCTTTATTTACAAACATTCACGCGCCAATGACTTTTTCTTTCCTCCTTGGCTATTTTACTGTTATTACTTTTTAGGTGTGAGGAAACTGGACAATGACAAAGACAACTTCGAGAAAGGAGCAGAGGACAAGTTCACGCTTGATGCTCCGAATTTGGGAAGGTTAAGGAAAATTAACATAGGTCATAATAACAAGGGTGGCTCTGCCGGCTGGTTCCTTGCAAAGGTTAGTTATTCCTTAGGAAATAAGGGTGTTCTGGGATCAAAGTGTCTCACTTTTTACCCTCTCAGTGGACTGATGCCAAGAAACGTAAGGATGTTTGCCAGAAGGCTGCTGACAGAGGGGGATGGCTGGGTCTACAGCGTGCTCTGTGTATCCRGAGTGCAGCTTTCCTTTACCAGTGTGTGCCCACTGCTTCTGTGCACTGGTTTAAAATGGGGTAGCTAGAAAATAAGGGACATTCGGGCTTAAGTAAATTGCCCATCATCTCAGGGTATGTTACAGCAGCGAGAAAATCCAGTTCTTAGGACTTGAATTTATCTGCTTTAATCTTGTTTCTCCTGCATCAGTTGCTGCACAGCTTCTGTAACAGATGAGGGGTCACTCTCAAAGCTGGGGTCTCCAAGCCTTTGTGACTTTATCAGCTTAACTCACTACCAACAGAGCAAAGATACCAGACTCTAAGAAATACCTACCGAGTTTGTTCACATTGGAAATTTGCAAAGTCTTATAGCTTGGCCAAATTTAAGTGATTTATCATTGGCACAGCAAAAGAAATATCCCTGCCACAGGGACGCCTGTCTTCCATGCCCACTTTCCTCCACATTTTAATCTCCTGCTTTAAGGCATGAAGGCATTGCAGCTTTTAGTGAAATGGCTGGAAAAATATTGTAAAAGGAGCAATCAATGAGTCTTTCCTCTAATCTCATTTTCTTTCCTGTGCCGGTGTCATTTAACACAGTTGGTTGYAATCCATTGAAGATCTGACCCCAGATTTGTAAAACCTCGATAACAGGATGGTTTGATGTATTACAGATGCAAATATTAGCACATGCTTTTCTACCAACCCCATGCGCTGCACTAAAAGTTATTATGTTGACTGTCCATGAAAAATGCAAAAGATGAAGAACAGAGCCGCTGGGCTTCCCGTAGGAAGCAGGGGGGAAAAAAAAAACCACAGAAAAAGAACCCTGTTCTCACAGTACAAATGAAGTCTGAACGACATGATTTTGATGCTAATTAGGTCACTTTAGTCCCAAAGTCCAAAGCAGTGACTAGTTGCAGCCAAAATATTAATCCTATGCTCTGCCACAGTAACCAGAGAAGTTTGTGATTAAGTAAAAGGCAGCTCTTGCCTTGTAAGTACAGCTGAAAGTTTGGAGGAACCAGCTAAACCATAGCCCAGTTGTTTTGAACAATTGGCAGATGTTTTTCTCTAACTTGCTCCAGGACCTGGGGACTCCAGCGTTGTTACTCCTGGAGGAACTTGCTAAGCATCACTAGAGGTTCTTCTCATGTTTCTTGTGCCTTCAGTGTAGCTTATACTCAGAGCTGGTGTTCTGCCCCTAAATATATGAATAAAGACAATAACACGAATGCAAAGTGGATCAGCTGGTAGAGGGGAATCTGAGTGTTGATATTGCTCCTAAACCTCATTTAGTTTAGTCTTTAACACTCCAGCACAGCACTGCCCTCTCATGCTGACAGTCCCGACCCTGGCAGACACCGTGGTCCGTGTCCACAGAGGTGCAATGAGAAACTGTAATGCTACAGGTGATAGTACAGTGTGAGATGAGTGGCAGGTTGGGAAGTTCAGGTTCCCAAAGAATGGTTTCACAAATATTTCACAAAGGATAGGTTTCAGATTCTCCCTGTTAGCTCTGAAGGTAGAGAAATGTGGCAATGACGTTCTACCCCAATAGTGAATTTTCATTCTCTGAGCCATAGAGGCAAGCAGAGGTTTCGAGTTCTTCATTTCTGGCTGAAGATCTCTGGGACTCTGCACTGCTTGTCTAAAATACTGCAGTCATTCTACAGAAAGCTTCAGGAACCCAGATGTATGGTGGTAACAAATGCTTCAACAGGAGGTGGAAGAAAATCCAAGTGGGTAACACTAGCCTAATCTGGTGTTACAAGAGAAGATGTTCCCTGGCTTTTTTCAGTAGAACATCTCTCTAGAGTAGGGCCAAGAGCCTAGTCCTTCTAAATTAGAAACTATCCCTACACAAGGTTTCATGGCTGTCTTTGCATGTGATTCCAGACTGGGAACTGAGTGGAATTAGCAGATATTACTAGCTCACACAAGCTGATCCAGTGGTCTTGATTTGTCCTAAAATTCATTGATACTGTTTCATAACATGGCCCTAAAACCGAGTGAGAATGAAGACAGGCTGTTCCCAGAGCAGAACGAAGAGCTGCCGTTCAGTTGAACGGAGAGGAGTAGCCAGCAAACTGACTCGAGAGAGAACGAAGACAGGCCAGCCAGCTGGTCTTGGTAGCAGAAACATTTGGTCTTGTACACTGTGAGAGATGCAGATTGAGTTCACTAGAGAAAAAAAAGAAAAGAAAAAAACCACCATTTTTTACTAGCTGATTGTCTGAAATTCTATCAGTTCTAATTAGGGAGCGGAGAGGGATGTGCTTGAATATTAAATATCAGGTGAAATGGTCAATATACATAAGCTTCTGCTCTTCTCTCACCTCCTCCTGCAACACCTTTGCTTTTTCTGCACATATTTTGCAAAGAGCTGTTTCTTTTCTCTTAGGTGATCATTGAAGATATCGGCAACAAATGTGTGTACCAGTTCCCAGTTGGACGCTGGTTTGCTTTAGATGAGGATGACGGAAAAATCCAGAGGGATATTCTTGTAGGAGGCACTGAAGCCACAGGTAAAGTCATGGGCTGAATCCGTGGTGGGAAATGCAAAGGTACAAAGGCCTAATTGATGTTTCTAGCCATGTCTTCCTTAGAAGGTTAAATGTCCTGGCCTCAGGGAGACCTAGAGTGGACCAGCTGTTGGTGACAGGCAGTTTCATGCAAGGGTCCCTCAACTATCACCGCATTTCCCACTTCCACATCTCACTGGCGAAGCTGTGCAGGGCATTCCTGCTGATTTGTGACCTGATGCACCTGGATAAGGGGCTGATGGGCAAAGGGTGAAAGATCCAGCACGTACTTCAGCAGGTCACTCGCCAGCCTTCAGAAAGTGGATTGCCATTCCCAAAGTCTCAAAGGTGCCACACAATAATCCATATTAGGCTTCAGGTTATGGGCTGGGGAATGATGGATCCTTTTACAAAACAAGAGAGGCAGTGCCAAGCCCTAAAACCGGCTTTTTGATTATCCAACCTGATTAGAGCAGAGGCAGACAAATGTTATGTCTCTGTTAAGGGAAACCTGGATATAAAGTCAGTAAAACAAATTACCACTAGGCAGAAGATGATTTGGATAGTGTTTTGCCTGTATTTATTCATTAACAGAAAGGTAAACACTGTGACTATGCATTTAACAGGTGCTCTTTACTTCATTTCAAGGTCTATAACATCTGCAGTCTTCATATGCCTGCCTGTGTGTGCACTGGAAAGTGGCCTGGGTGTGGAAACCTGATTACACGATGCATGTTGTGAAAAACAGAAAGATAGGGGAAAGAAATCTTCTAACTAAAAGATTGCAGCTCCCTTACTAAAAACTTTCCTTGTTGTTTTGCATTTGTCAATGTGCATTTTTTCTGCTCTCCTAAGTTCTGTTGAAGATATTCCATCTGCACAGTAAAATGTGCCTGAATGCAGTTTTTGATGAAAACTTTAAAGAAAGACAGGATTGTTTATAAGACAGTGAGTTCTGATATTCCTACTTTTTCCAAGGTCCCTATGAGAGTTATGAGTGGTTTAGGCTACAGCAGGACTTAGCTTGGGCCCTCACGGTATAGACATGCTCCCTAAAACACTGTTATGGTTACAGAAGTGTCTCCTTATTCAATACCATAACACAGGCCTAAGATTTGCCTGTCAGTGAGCCCTCTGGGAAGCAAGGCATGTAGGAAGAGGTCATACCTTTCTTAGACCAACAGATAGAGCTGGAAAAAACAGAGGGTTTTTTGTACATATAAATTCTGTTTCAGAAAACATTTCTCTTCCATTTGGGGCTAAAAAAGGACATTACCTCTCCCAGAGCTTGCTTTGCTGAGATCTTTAAAGTCGCACAGTGGCAGTGCGGGTCCTGCTGGCTTCTGCAGCGTTAGAGGCTGCCAACCCTGCGTTCCCAGAGCGTGGTGGTGTTACACATCTTGCCCCAGCTGCTGAGAGCAACACCCCTGTCCTCTCAGCATCCTTTGACACTTCTGGTACCTCTGAAAATCAAGCAACTTAGCTGCCAATTCAACTTTTTGCATGCTTTCAGCAAATTATCACTACAGTAAGGACGTCAAAACACCACAGCTACAGTCTCAGGCTTTCTTCCAGTGAGCCATGTGATAGCAAGTTTGTGACCATGAACCTGTTTCTCTTGGACAGTATGAAATCAGCTATGTGTTTCTCAGATGTATGTGTGGAATGAAAACAAAAAGTTTTGCACTGTG
This sequence comes from Apteryx rowi, assembly GCF_003343035.1. NCBI lineage: Eukaryota > Metazoa > Chordata > Aves > Apterygiformes > Apterygidae > Apteryx > Apteryx rowi. The sequence continues at coordinate 302,246 of NW_020450976.1, forward strand.
TCCAAGTTGAAAACTAAAAAAGACCCGTGGGAAATCAGTACAACCCAATGTAAAACCAATCAAGAATTGTGACTTTCAGACTTTTTTTCCTCCTATTTTCTTCCTAACTGAACTCCTGATTCCTTCAGGTATTGTGTACAACGTTGCTGTAGTGACAGGAGATATCAGAGGGGCTGGCACAAACTCCAAGATCCACGTAATCCTTCACGGCTCCAAAGGTTCAAAGAACAGTGGGAAGATTTTCTTGGAAGGAGGTGAATTTGAGCGCGCCAGGACAGATCTCTTTAACGTGGAGATAGCAGCTCTTCTCAGCCCTCTCAGCAGAGTCACCATTGGGCATGATAACTGCGGTGTCAGTTCTGGCTGGTATTGTGAAAAGGTGAGACTAGGTTGTTGGTCTGTAGGCAGCTGTCAGGTTGTTTCCTATTCACAACCTGACCCCAGCAACCAAATAAGTTTAAAAATTCTGCCTTTATTTGGATGACAATATCCCCAGTTTAGCAAGTCAGTGTTATACATAATGCATGGTAGTAGTGATTGCCTCGAAGGCACATTAAACACATAAATCAATCACTCACTAATTGAGTTGATTGCCCTTTGCAGTCACAAAGATAGGTATTATTTTCTGCTCAGCGCCAAAAGCACCTTCAGATGTTTGCCCAGAGGGCCAGACAGAAACATGGTCTTGGATCGCGCTGAGCATTTCAAAGTTATCGTCTATACTCAGATGTTCCTGAAGTTTTTTAGATGCTGCCAGGGAAAAAGTGGCTGACCACAGCTGTCCCTGGGAGGCGGTGGAGCAGCGTGGGGTTGTGTGCAGCGCCAGCAGGGCCAAGAGGAGGGAGGAAAGTGCGGCAGCTGCCTACCCCTCTGGCGGACTCATGCCTGCTATTACACTCTGAAGTCGGGAGGGCATGCAGTTTTCTTGGAAAGCAAAGCTGGCTTAGGATGCATCTGGASGTTTTCTGTACCTTGTGTTCCCCACAAAACACTGCAGTGTGGCGCAGGGCGTGTGTTGTGCACTGGCACAACGTGAACTCCTGCGACCGCACTGCCTGTTCTCGTTGCCTTCCCCTGGTGGTGTTTTGCCACTTCTTGGTAGACCTGTTTTGGTGTGCTCTGGAGGAGTGGGAATAACAAGACAGGAGGGTCCTGAACATACTCCTAATGGGGAACCATGCGACAACCTGGGCTTGTTCATGCAGACTTGTTCAGGGAACCTGGCTCTGAGAGCAGGACCAATATCCCCCACTCTGTCATTGCTTCAGTTGCTTAAGATGTCAGGATCAGGGTCCTGTGGGCTGCCAGTGACAGAATATTCAAATTCACATCTCTGGTTTCTTTCTCTAGGTGGTGGTTTACTGCCCGTTTACTGGTATTGAGCAAACCTTCCCGTGTGGGAAATGGCTGGATGAAGATGAAGGAGATGGCCTCATAGAGCGGGAGCTCTATGAAATGGTCTCCCTACGCCAGAAAAGACTAAAAAGTACGTACAAGCATGCAATAGCCTCCTGTGACCCCACTCCATGGCAGTGCCCTGCATGCCACCCACACAACGCAACATGGGTAGATGAAGCGAATTCGCTGAAGAGAATCAGGTCCTGCTTGAGTTTCATCTTTGAACATCCTGGTTTGGAAAGTTGAATAAAAAATGAAACCTTTAAAGTATTTTGAAGAACTGCGCCCATTTCCTAATGGGAAGGAAATGGGGTCTAGCAGCCTTCTGAGGTTCGCTAGGCTTACGACTGCTACGTCCTCACCTTTGCAGACAAGCCAGGAGGTTTCTTCTCAYTATAGCATTAAAACCTGCTTGGTCCCAAGGGAAACTAAACCTAAATATATTAAAAAGACAGATCTGGGGGAAAACAGGAAGAAAAAACAAACTCTTCCCACTAACTTTAATTTTTTTTACTCTGGGCCTTAGAGAGAAAACAAGGTATTAGTCCTGTCCAGCTGCCAAACGTGCCTCCCAAGGTGAACGAGCACTGCATTTGAAGCCTTTTCTTTAGAGGGAAGCGCATGCATTTGTTCGGAGGTGCTGCTCGGTGCCGTGCAGGGCAGTGCATCAGCACGGTTCATTCACACGAGCCTTGCTGGCAGCATTTGCACCAAGCGATGGATCGCTGCTGTCTTGTCCGTGTTAGTGTGTGTGTGTAAGCAGAATGTTTTAATTAGGATAATAGATGCAGTTTAATCAGAATGCTTCGGGTGGGCTCCTGCTTAAGCAGCAGTTCATTTAAATAAGCTTTATCTAAATGTTAGTCAGTGTTATAACCACATTACGTCTCTGCCTCGGTCCATTTAACTAAAGCATCTGCAACCTTTAACCCTCTATTATCAGCTCTGATTGTTATTGACAGGCTAATTCCCCTGCTGCTGCAGTGCAGGAGATAGACGGAGAGCATTAGCCTTGAGAAATCTGTGACCTTTAGCTGCCAGATTAGAGAAGCGTAAGACTTGGAGTTAGAAAGGACCTATTATGTCATCTCGCCTATCGCTCTGTGCATGCAGGACCGTCCTTTTCTGAGAGTCGATCAAAGCTCGGTTCAASCTCACTTTGGGTATCCATGGTGAAACGGCTCCCTGCACAGCGTTTGCAAGCTGTTCCCCCAGCGAGCTGTAGCTCGACATGTAGCTTGTTTTTATTCTCAGCCTTGTTTTTCCCCCCTCTCCTTATCTTGCATGTTATCCTAGGAACCCTTGTGTCAGGTCTCACTCTCCTTGGCGTTTGTACCCTGGGGGAGAATTGCTTTGGCTCGGAGAATTTCCGAACTGCCCAGATYGCTTGATGTGAAGGGGAGTTTGGGTGAGACACGGGGGAATTTGTCCACCCAACCCTGTGAGGATGATGATGGGTGCTTGGGGAATGCCTGGTCTCCCCTAGCAGCTGCAGWCCTAGCTCACCCAGGTTTCTCCTGGTGTGGTTTCTCCCTGCCAGCCCTCTGTCGGCATATACTCCTGATATAAGGTTCCCTCTCCTCCTCCCTATACATGCATCGTTCCTCTTCTCCTTCCCTTCAGCAGCAGAGGTCAGGGAGGCMAAGCAGGAAAGATGAAAGAAGTCTCTGGTGTCCAGTTTGGCTTTGCTCTTTTCCCTGGCCACTATATCACATGCCAGGAGCAAATTTGCCTCAGCTCCATTTCTGCTCGGATGAAGCTCCTTGGTGCTTTTCAGAAGACAGTGTTCATGAACATTTTGAATACTATTTAAATAGGGGAGAAACTTTTTCTGAAGAAGAGTTTCCTTTCCCCCCTCACTTTTTGGGTAGCTCAGTCCCCTCCCTTTTATAATTACATACTGAGCAAATCAGTAAAAAGCTAATTTATATGCACGTCATCGTATTTTTATATTCCATTCTGGGCTCTGAAGGTCAAGCTGCGCTCATGTGGGCTCAGGCATACCAAAAGGGTTAGCAATTCTTTCATTAGAATTTGTTAATAATTCAGCCGATGTCTGAATCAGGAAAGAAACTTGTTTCCTCTCCTGTAGGTGCTGCAAGGCCTGCAGAAGTGAAACAGATTATTATAAATAAAGTGAGAATGCAGATGAGGGGCTCTGTAAAGGAAATAATGTCACCTTTACATATGCAACCATTCCCTTATATGTAAACCAATGTGAATTTGCTTCATGCGGGCTCCTCTTATAGTTAAAATGCTGGGTGAGGACTTAAAGGCAAATTCAGCTTGTAGCTTTGCTGCAGACTTTGAGCACTTCACTTGGAGTAACACAAGCGCTAATTGAAATTGGGTGGGRTTTAGGCATTTAAATCATATAAACACTTTTGAAAAACACCTTCACCTCCCTTTGAGCGTGTTTGTCCCACATAATGCAACATGGGGAGAGATACCTGAACTGGATCCAAGCAAGGGTTACCTGAGCATAGTACCTGTCCTGCAAGAAGCATATTTGGACTAATTGGCCTGATATATCAGGAAAGCTCATTAGCTCAGGGTGAAGTGATATGTGCTTGCATCCATATTGCTGCYTGTTGTAGAAGCAGCTCATCTAGAGCAAGTTTTGGGAGCTACCTGGAGCTGTATTGCACAGTATCAGGTACTTGGAGYGTCTTTCCCATTGACAAAAAGAAAGATTACACTATTTCCCTGCATTAAAAATGGTCTTTGAAGCTAGAATTATGRGTGTTGGAGAAGTATACTGAAACTATAGAGATGGAGCAATTCCCTAGATTACCCTGTTACTAATGTATGACATATAATAATGTGATTCACCTAAGAAGTGATGATTTATGTGTTTTCTCATTTTATTTTAAAGAGARACACATTATTATTATATTTTCAGGCACCCTCATTCCAGTACGTCATGTAGCAGCTGATGATGTTTGTGCAGAAAAGGATAAAATGTCCGCATTTTCTTTCATCCAGCCCTCTCTACCATCCAAGGGAAATGATGAGAATTATGTTTTTAATGCTTTTAATGTTTTTAATTATGTTTAAAAATTAACTTTTAAACAAAATGCCTTGAACCTTTTTTTGTAGAAAATCCTTGGTCACTGTGGATCTGGACAAGTGACATTAAGAATGCAGGGACAGATGCCACCATCTTTTTCCAGGTTTATGGAGACAAGGGAAAGTCAGATGAAATGAAGCTGGACAACAATTCAGACAACTTTGAAACTGGACAGACTGACAAGTTCATGGTATGGATCTTGTGTGAGTGGTCARTTTGGCATAGTATGGTTTTTCAAGACATGAGTTTTAGCCCTGTATGGAAAGCCAACAGCATGAGATCTTTATATCAGCATGAGATCTCAATAGAGCCTTCTTAAGTAGAGGAGAAGTCATTCAGTTTGGTRGTGATGCAAATGATTTCCCAACCTGAAGATCTGTCCTGCCTTCTCCAAACAGGGCTTAGGCTGATATTCCAGGGTGCTCAGGTGGCAATGACCTCAAGTCAGGGTGGCATTAAGTACTTCATCTCCTCCTGAAGTAGATAGCCTTTACCCTCAGGCACAGCTCCATCCCCATCAGARACCTGCTGCACCCACTTAGACCATTTTAAAGGAGAAATGGGCTTAATATTRCCTGCCAAGAGTGTTTTCTGAGACCACAAGGAGCAACACTGCAACCTTGGAAAGAAGCAGGCAGCCACATTCCCTGTGGGACTGCTTCTTAGAYGTCATGGTCTTTGGGAATTTTGGAGTAAGGTAATACTTTACCTCTTCCCCTCCCACCCCCACCCCAACCCCAGTGTTTCAGTGAGCATTAGCTATTTACAGAGGTGTTTCCTGTCCTGAGTGATCAGGTCTTCACCCTCCCTGGACATGAGCCTCTGAGCTTAAGCAGCATGCTGTGTTTGAAGGCTGGGGAGGGTCATCTTGTGTTCTCAACTTCCCTTTCCCCATTCTCAAGTATGTTCCTAAAAGTTAACTAGGGACTGGTCAGAGAAAAGTTGAGAAGCAAAGGATTTTAATTCATGGCTGTAGTTAAAACATTCACCCCTTTTGCATCAGAATCCATAACCATTTTCTGGAAAAAGTGTGGCTGTGTTTTGCAGGTCCTGTCTGAGAAAAAGCTGGAGCTTGACATGAGCCTTTAGTTGTTATTTGGAAGAACAGTTTCAAGGAGCTCTCATGATCAAGGGTGTCTGGATTCAGCCCATATGTTGTCCTCTCATGAAAAGAGAGGCATCAAGCTATCTTTGCAGACTAGGGTTTAGTACTTTTTAAGAACTTTAGTTTTTTACTCCTCTCTGACTTGGCTCTTAAAAGAAGTTTTGTGGCATGCTTTGTGTACATGCTTTGCTGATCTACAGAAATGGGTAATGCTCTTTTTTTTCCTCTGCAGATCGAACTCCCTGATCTCGGCACATTTTATAAGCTTCGGATATGGCATGAGAAGAGGAACCCCTTTGCAGGCTGGCATCTGAATAAGGTGAGAGGACGTCAAGGAAAGCTAAGCCTGAAAAGTCACACCGATCACAAAAGCGTACATTGTCAGTCATGCATCACTGCCTTTGCCAGCTGGCAGCTGAGTTTGACATGCAGTGGTCAAAGGTGCCTCCATTCACAGACTGTGCTGAGTGAAGAGCGGAAGTGGAGATCCCATGTGAGCATGGGGCATGAAGGAGGAGACACTGTAGCCTCTGCAAAAAGGTGTGGAGAGAGAAGAATTCATTGCATGCTTTTTGGAGGAAATTCCTTCTCCTACCCATCCCTGCCAGTTCAGTCTGGTGGACAGCACCTCTTATGCATGCTGTGCAGAAGTGGAGGTTGTCTCCTTTATGGAGCCACACCTGTAGTTTCAGGCCCTGATGAAGGGAGGGAGAGAGCATTTCCCAGCACTGATTGACACTCTTCCAACAAAGCTCTTGGCTTAGAGGGCTGTCCCTATGCTGAGCCCTAGCAGTTCTCTTCCACCAGGGTCTTAGCCCTTGTGCTAGGACTTTGGAAAAATGTGTGAAAGCAGTGAAGGCTGCTGCAGGCAGGTGGGTGTACAGGATGTAAATCCTCCCAACTAGCAACAGCAGATCCCAGCTCCTTTTCTTGCTTTCATAGCCCCAGAAACCTGGGGCTTCACACGCAGTTCTTGCTGTACTAGGCAAGCTAGGAGCTGAACTGGTCTTTGTGATGTGAGACCTGGGTTTTAGGTTCAGCTAGGCAGGGATGAGGTGGCAGGCATAAGGAGAGGAGTAGCAACAAGTCATCCCGTCCTGTAGCACTTGGGGTTGCCAAGAATAAGGCTGTAATTAGTGGCAAATGTGATGCTCGCGTTTGTGTTGGAACATGTGGGAAAGGAGAGCAATGTGAAATGGCAGCTTCCTGCAGCCCGGATTGGTGCTAAAAAGCACATTCCCTTATCATCTTGATGTCCCGCTGCTCTCATCCCCCTCCCCCCACCACACACAAACTTCTCTCTGCCCCTCAGAAACCTTCTTGCTCTCAGAGACCATTATTGTACAGAGAAAGAGAGGCAAACAAGTCCTTTCCTGGCCTATTTAGGCTGGTCATAAATAAGGAGAAGAAAAACTGCTAAAGGAGGACACCTATGGTACAGTGCAGTGTAGCCTGTCCTGACGGGCTGACAGCTCCRTTGCTGGAGTTGGACTCGTGCAGACTGGAGGAACCAGCGGAGGCTGTGCAGGAGGGAGCCCCAATGTGCTGCCTGGGAGATATATAAGGTGATCTTCTTAATCTTCATTCATATTTCCTTTGTTCCACCTGCAATGATTACTATGCTGTCAGCCCTTGCCTGGGTCTGGAAGGCAGGTAGTTCATCTCCGAGCTTCACCCGTATTCCTTCTGCCAGTCTTGAGGACTTTCTCTGCACTTAAGAAAACATTCACTTTTTTCTGCAGCCATAAATAACTGTGATGATAAATCACAATTTACCACTTAGAGATTTTTCTCCTGTGTCTCTAACGTGCTTTGACAGACTCTGTTCTCCTGCATTGTCACGGAGCTGCGAAGGCAAATGCAACTCAACACCTCTCCAGTGGGGAGAGGGCATCAAGTATTGCTGCATTCACCACACTGCAGGAGAGGGTTTAAAGACCTTTTTGGCTGTGGTCGTTAGCAAAGAGAAAGTGCCGGTCAGACTTTGGACCACCACAGTCATCTTTATTAGTTTGTTCACAAACGGTGACCAAGAATGCCTTGTCCTTCCATACATTTCCCTGGAGTTATCTTCTTTTCCCTCATGGAAACTGGGTTCAGACAGGAGTGATCTGCCCACGGGGATTCAGTTTGGACCAAACTGCCTGACTGAACGTGGCCATGATGCATGAAGGCAACCTGCCTGTGTACAGCAAGTCCGACACTTTTTAGGTGTATCAGGCTCACATGCACATTAATCCCATCACTCATGCATCCGTTTTATCGTTCAGGAACTCCGGATGAAGCCTTAAGAATGCCTTGTTCCATTCCTTACACATTTCATGCTGAGCTTACTTCATATCTGGATAAGGGTCCATTTTCTACTACAAGAATGTAAGAACAGCCATTACTTGTCAGACTGAAAGCTGCCTAGCCCAACGTCTTCTCTCCTATGGGACCTAAGTGGGTGATTAGAGAACAATATGAAAAGGACAAGCATTTTTGATACTTCCCCCTAATATTGTTCCAGCACGAAATTATTTCCAGCTCAGGCACTTAATTCCTGATCAGACCTACTAAATAACATGAATTTAGTAGGTTTATTTATTTTCRATTTACTTGCTCAAAAGTTCCAGTCTTCCTTTGAATTTTAAAACTTTTAGCAACCATAACAGCTTTTGGCAAGGAGTTCACAGTCTGATTATCTCCTTTTGTTTGTTTTGAACTTTTGCTCTACAAGCATCGTTTGATGCCCTCTATTTCTTGTACCAGAAGAGAGAGCATTGTACCAGAAGAGAGAGTGAACGGTTGACCTCCTCCGCCTTCTCCATACCAACTGTGATTTTGTAGACCTTCATCATATCCTCCCTTCCCCTGCTCCTCCAGCCATCTGCAGAGTCCCAACTTATTACTCATACAGAAGCTACTCCAGATCTTTGATCATCCTTGTTACCATTTTCAGAGTGTTTTCCTAAATTTGCTATGCACTTTTTTGAGAAGAGGGCACCCAAATTGCACTTGCTATCCAAGATGTGCTCTAACTGTAGCTTTATACAGTAGAATAATGATGGTTTCTGTCCTGATGTCTGTTTCTTTCCTAATAATCTCCCCATTTTTTTTCTTTTTTTACCTCCACTCAATACTGAGCTGATGTTTCCATCCTGCTGCTCAGCCTGATGGCTGAAGACTAGAACCAAGGTCCTGACTTGTCGGTGGAAACAAGCAGTGCTAGAGGGACAGGACCATAAAGTTGCAAAGAAGCCAGAAAACTGCATTTTACATAAGATTTTTGTATTGTTTTTGTCTTTCACTTTGGATAGGGTAAATGTTAGTGACCCTGCGTGGCAGTGATAAATGCATCGGTCATCGTGGCCTGCTTGAAAGGTAGAAGGTTCCTCTCTGCAAAGTTCATTCTCTTCTGTGATAAACCAAGTCATCATGACAACTATGATTTAAAAAGAAATGCGCTTGCTCCTCTGCGCTTCCCAGCGTGCCCTGCCTGCTCTGTGGCGTCCCATCTTCACCTGAGGACGCAGATTATCTGTGTTTTGTCTGGGAACAGTGTGGCACGTGGTGAGCAGTTACTGAGAGCCACGGTATCGATCAAAACTTTCACAACATGCGGTTGCGGTCGGCCCACGAGATCCGCCTGCGGAGAAAGAAGGAAGGAAAAGGCGTCAGATATGACAGCCTTTCGTCGGTACCCGGCGGCCTCGCTCTGCAAGGCGTTCAGGCGCGCCGCGGCGTGCGAGTCTCAAAGACCTCCTCCTTATTCATGTGCGCTATTTCTTTGCTGTGACCTACTCTGGCTTCCCGGGCCAAAAAAAAAAAAAAAAAAGTGTCAGGAACTTGTTGCTTTTCGTCTCTAAGCCTCTGAACTCACGCGGTGTTTTGGTTTAACGAAGGTAACTCTGCTGAAAACGGTGACAAAAGAAAAATACTCCTTCAACTGCGGCCGCTGGCTGGATATAAATGAAGACGACAACGAGATCGTGCGGGAGCTCCCTGCGGAGGGGTCTCTAGTGACTGAAGTCATGCCAGGTGAGAGCCGCGGGCTCCGTACGGGGGCTCGCTAAGGCCTGGAGCGGGAAGAAACCTTCTTTGTGCCAGTGATGCACGGGCAAGACCCCTGCAATTCAATTAGCTTCCCTTTCTGGCACCTTCTCTCTGCAGTATTTTCTGTGTGCATCATTAGCTGCAGGAAGCATCAGAAATCCCAGACGCGTATTCTGTGCAGATTTCTTTGTGGCGGGAGATGGGAGAGATCTGGCCGTAGCACAATTGTTTTCAGTGGCATACTTTTTTTCAACTTCTTTTTTTTTTTTTCAACTCGTGGGCTTTTTTCCAACTTGTATTTTTTCTCGTCTCCCTTAAAAAGTGGAATGCCAGGCTCGAATGAATGCTCATGAAAAGCATGCTTAGCTGAAATGCAGCTTAAAATTTAACAATCATTTTTGCACTTAGAAGTTTTGTTTAATTACATGTGCCTTTACGCAGCTATATGTATAAAGATATATATGGTTGAACAGAGCAATGTGTGCAAGGGCATAGGGACCTTTCATTACCTGTAAGCAATCAGACACATTTTTCCGTTAACTAAACCCAAACTGGAGGGTTAATTAAGGAAAGCCACAGAGCTTCCCATTGGCTTTCTGAAGTCCGTCTTTCCATCTTGACCTTGTACCACAAGAATTAAACGTACTTGGAGGGACAATTTTGGAGAGCAGAATAGCCCAAGACAGCCACTGGGGTTTCTTTTACTTCCACGGATGTGTCCAATGCTGACTGCTTTCAGAGATGGGGCTCCACGCTCTGCAGACCACGAGTCTCCTGTTTTCTGAAATTTCCTATAAACTCAGTGATCTGCATGCAGCTGAGCTGTTCTGCAGAAGAGGAAGAGTAATTGTAATTGCAGATCTTATTAAAATGTAAATAAACTTGTTTTTGAAATGTATTTTTAATCAGTTGTGGAGAGGGTTGCTCGAGTTCGAATGCAGGCGCTTCCCCATAAGGAGCAATTGTGCTGAGTGGAGGCAAGAAGCAGCACCCAAGTGTCGGGCTTGCAAGCAGGTTGGGGAGGCTGGATCGTAGCTTCTCGCCTTGCCTTGAGGAGAGGCAAATGCAGTTGTGGTTTAACCTGCAGAACGCCCCGAGTCATGGTTTGTGCCAGGCTTCCTTCCTGCATGCTTTGTGGACATCAGCCACTCCTTCCTTGGAAATGTGGTGGAAAGATGACTCTGCGGGTTTTACACAAAGGGGAGGGTGTTTCTGTGTGGTTGCTTGGAGGGATTTTATCTTATTATTAACATTTCAGGCCTTGCAATTTTGTTTTTCCTTTTACTAGTGATAATGTGAAATACAGAAGTCAATACATTGGCAGAATTGCCAACAGAAAGTGAACCTGAAATTAATTGCGAGTCGGTGGAAAATGCAGTAAATGTAAACGACAATTAATTGTGTTGCCAAAATTAATAAATTTCTGTCTTCACAGTGATAAAATACCGAGTGACAGTCTGCACTGGGACGGTGAGCGGGAGCGGCACGGACGCCAACGTCTTCATCTGCCTCATTGGCGACCAGGGAGACACCGGCGAGCGGGTGCTGTACAACTGCATCAACACCGTTAATAAATTCGAAAAAGGCAACGTAAGTTCACGCGCCGAACGGGCTGGAACGTACCAATTAAAGCGTGCGACGGTTTGCGGATTTTTCTGAAATACGCGTTTGCAAGCTTGGCTGATTTGTCTGCTGGTTTGGCCTCGGGGAACAGGGAGACGTAAATTGTACACGTAAGGTGTCTTAGCTGGTTGCAGCTGGAGGCCAGGCACAGCGTGCCCTTGCTTGGCCATAGTAGATTCGTAAAAGAGTCCGCTGGTTTCCTCCCCAGCTAAGTATCAACTGCTGAAATTGTGACTTCAGATTGGGGAAGGATTCCAGGAAATCCGTCCATCTTCCAAGAACAAGTGGGAGCCTTTCCTCCTCCATCTGACAGTGGAAAATTTTGGTTTTTATGGCAAAGGAGGGAAAAGTTGTCGTATTTAATGCACAAAGCAGAAGCTCAACATGTTTCCTTTTTAAATTTCCTTCGCTCTCCCCTCCACAGTGCCGCACTCAATTTTCATGTCTTGTTCACAATCTGTTTTTCAACATGTTTTTGTATGCTTGTGTCCCAAATGAGTGGGATGGAAAAGGCCTGAAATGGAGGCTGAGTCTCTTCATGGAAAGCAGGAGATAATGAAGAGGTCAAACTGTAGCTAATGCCCTTGCTGCATTAACAGCAAATCGTGTGCTGATCTGATCCATGGGGTCAGCCTACTTTATATATATTCAATTATGATGCACATTTTGGATCTCTAGGGTCCAACTTAAACTAATAAAGTCTAGTCAGTATCTCCTAAAGGAGAGTTTGAGAATCTGATCATAGAGCTCTGCAAATTGTCTATCTTTTGTGTTATGATTTGATTGAAAATTTTGAATGGAAAGAAAATGAGGATAAGAGGAGGCCACGTTTTCAACACTGACCATTGAATTTAGGCTTGTGAAATATGCATTAACACTTTGGATTTTCCTTTGAGTGTCTAGAAGTTCCAGTTCTACACTGAAATCACTGAGATTTTTTAGTCTTTAGAAGAACTTTCATTAAGTTTTTCTTGTGCTCGTAAGACGTGTGTCTATGGAAACGCATGGCATTTACACAGTGAGAAGTTCATTCTGATTGGAAATGATGTAAAGGTTTGCAGGCGGGGACAGTGCAAGCCTGAAATTTTTGCCCGTTGCATTTACACTATAGATTTTGATAAACCTGGATCTAAAAAGTAGGTCCAAACTCTAAAGGATCACATTTGTCGTTTGGGGAATTCTTGTTTTGTCAGGATGGTAGCAAAGCGAGTCATGTTGAAGACTGTTTCTGTGAAGTTCCAAAAAAAGATGTTTGGTTCACAGGAAACAGAAGTATTTTAAACACAGATGATCACTATTTTATTTTCACTTTTGAAAATGAGTTATAGGGTAACTTGCATGAAGTAAACAAAGGAAAATAGGAAAAATAATTTTGGAAATCAATTCATGTGAGTAATTGCATCCAGACGATGGAAACCAAAATGGGATCTGTTAATGAATAACCGTTCTTTTGGCATGAAGAGCTGAAAGCTGGTGAGTGAATTGGAAGCAGTTAAAGGATTGATTCTGACAAACTTAGAGCTTGTATATTTAAAAGACTGAATGAGTATATCTACAGTGATTAACTCAGATATACTGTTAAAAAGAAAGGCAGCTAAGTCAGCACGGTCTCTAATCTACAGCCACTTAAACCAATAGCACCTTGATTACCAATTTAACTTGAAAAGTTGGCTTACAGATTCAAATTAACTGTCTATCCAGAAGGTAAAATTTAAAGATGCCTCTAAATTAGGTGTTTACTTTGCGACAATCCCATTCATTTACTTACTCATTAATTTATACCAGCCGTTAATAAGTAAAATGAGCATCAGGCCTAGTGAAACAGACTTCATTGACTTTGTCTGACTCAGTGAGGTTTTGATAACTTAAGGCCCTGATTCAGCAGTCTTGAGTTTGTAAGTAATGCCAGTTCATGCATGTAAGCCCACCCTTAGCACTTAAAAAAGTGGCAGTATTTTTTAGTTGTCCTTATTTTAAAGGCCAGTTTTGAGGTTGCTTAAGTATTCTTCCCTCAACGACAGAAAAATTCAGGAATACTTTTATCCATATTTGAAAATTATAAAATGTATTTTTATAAATATTCTTCCCCAATTCAACCCCATTACCTTCCTGCCGTGTTTCCTGGGAGCTAACTTGGTATATGCTACCCACATATGTGCTGCACAGACTTTTGGGAGGTGACGAAGAATGAATGAATGAATCACAGCATTCTGCTGGCTTTCTCTTACCTGATGGTAACCATAGCAGTCGTGTCTGTATGTTGGTCTGTATGCTTCAGATACACTGAGTGTTCATACAGGCAGTTCCCATGCATATGTTTGTATCTGTACATGTACCATAGATATTTATCTGGCCTTGATTCCTGTAGGGGTAACTCACTCTTAATACATCTCTCTTCCTTCAGTGGAAGGAACTGCTTCTCCCAGTTTGCTTTTGGGTAAGAGAATAAGCTGTGGTCCTGAGGGGCCATCACTTAGATTACTCTGCAGGTTGCTGGTTTGAGTCCTTTTCCAGGAGAGAAAGACCTAAAATTAAGGTCTTTTGTGGGGTATTAACAGAAAGAAGGCACCACTGCTACCATTACATCCTTGGTTAGGTTCACACCAGCCTCTGAATACAACTGACGGACCAGGCTCCTGAGCGGCTGGAGATACCTCAGTGCAGCCATGCCCAGATGCCTGCATGCCAGGGAGCGGCTGGAATTCAAGTCGTGCTTGGGAGTCCGTGCTGTCTGAATTGAATGTGGTGTAATGTCTTCAAATTGTATCTCTAAACACTTCTGTGGCTTTGGTCTGAACGTATGAGTGCCCAAGGTCACTCAGAAAGCTTATATTAGAGCAGGGGTTTGAACTTGGATTTTCTGCCTCCCTGTGTGAACTTCTTAATAACCAAATTACTTTTCTTCTTTGCAGTTGTGGAGGGCAGGCAATGACGTGGGAGATTTAAAATGCTGGCAGATCATATATTTGTAAATCTAATGTTATACTTCTAGCACAAATATTCAAACTTTCATTCTTTGGTAAATTAATTTGTACTTACTCCTTCATCTTGTGAAGAATTATCTTGCAGCATGCTGATGAGGTTGGTTTGATTGTGACAATAAATTTGGTTGGTTTGTTCATTTTTAAAGAGAAATACTGCCTTATCATTTTTTTTTTCTCCTTGCCAAAGGCTGACGAATTCTTCGTGGAAGCAGTGACGCTGAAGCAGGTGAGGAGGGTGAGGATAGGGCATGATGGCAAAGGAGGAAGCAGTGGCTGGTACCTTGACAAAGTGATAGTGAGGGAAGAAGGACAGCCAGAAAGTGAGGCTCTGGAATTCCCCTGCTACAGGTACTGGAAATAATGCTTGCAAATTATGCCTCCATCTAGTCATTTGTCACACTTCGAAGATCCTAGCTATTATTCCAAGACTGTGATTTTCTGAGCACAGCTTAATCCTTTTTAGCTATTCATTCATTTATTTTTGCTAAGCCTGAAAGCAAAATGTGTGGATTGGGAGGTTTGAGATAATGTTAACTCCCCTTACCAAATGAACAGCAGTCTGAATTGTGAACTTTGCAACAATTAGTAATATAGAGAATTTCCTGAAGATTAAATGCAACCTTCCAGTACCACATCAAGTGTCACTGCAATTGCCTGCTGCAGAAACACACTCTGAGATCTATTGCAATCTCCTAGTTTTATTGCATGTGTGGGACAAGGTCCTGGTCCCCCACATGCACGTCCCATCTTCCCAAGAGCAATGGGATGCTATTTTCATGTTGGGAGAGTGCAAGATTGTTATGCTGTCATCTCGAGAGCTCCTTGCATGAAGGGAAATGCATCTCATGCAGAGAGAGAGAGAGYTGCAGGGCACAGGGCTGTAACTCACCCTCATGGGCGAGTTACAAATGTATTCTTCTCTTTCCTAGACAATCAAGTGGCCAGAAGGAATGTGCTGTAGTGAGGCTACCCATGGGGAAGCCGGAGGCACCATCTGTCCCGGCGCTAACCAGGGTCTGCCTCAACATCTTAGCACAAACCAGTGAGAACCGGGTGAAAACACAAGAGACCAACTTAATGTAGTTCAGTGTCCTGTAGAGTCCAGCCACCCTTGCAGGACATGCAGCCCTGTAGGTTGGAAGCCCATTGAGCTCCGCTGAACAACATTGAGTTCCTGTTCTAAAAAGCCATCTCCTGGGAGACAAGCAGAATCGTAAAATGCAAACACAATTATTCTTAAATTGCCAACAAGGGTAAAACTGCTAAGTTGGTTACTTGTCGCTTGTCACTATAAATCAGGAAGAATTCCACTATGATCAGGAGAGTCAGCCTAATATAAAACAGCGTGGAGCCAGACCCACACCCTCTGCATTGCTAAAGCACATCAGAGAGCAGGCAAACTCACTGGGGAGACAGCACTGAGCAGCAGATGCAATGCCATCTTGATTGTGAAAAGCAGGCAAGTCTCTCCCTTTTTTGAGAACAAACCACCACGTTATGTCATTGCTGTCTTTGCTGTCTTTTGATACATATTTAACAACCATATGTTTTACTGAGTTAAGCAACCAAGCTAGGTTTTTACTTGGGCATGAAGTGTCCASGTGAAGAGCTGTTTTGCTGAGGCTCTTCAGAGATATTTCTGTGTCTTAACTGCACTGTGCAGCTGGTTCATGTTAAAGATTTTTCTGAATTGTCTCCTTACTTGGCCGTTTAACTAGCTGCCTTCCCTCAGCTCCAAGGGATGAACCCATTCCCCTAAGGGTGACATATGTGGAAGTGTTCCCCTGAGCCCAGGGGCTGAAAGGAGGGAGAACCCCCCCACCAAGACCTTAGCCCCAAAGTATCCATGGGGTACGTTCAAGTCACAAGTGATGGGATTCCACTCTTCTTACCTTTCTCAAGTGACAACAGTGTCATTCGTGTAGCTGCATTTGCTGTCCTTGTACCGGCATTATCCCTTCCTCTCAGATTGAGAAGGTAACATGACTGATCACCTCCACACAAGGGGAAAGCTGCTCCCTACCACCATCTTTGGTGCCCGTGTCTCCTGAGAGACTGGGGCATCATCGCAGTCTACAGGTGTCGTCATGGAGTCTGGAGATATCTGAGGGCAAAGGTGCTCACCCACTGCATCCTCCAYATACATCTCCATGACCTGCAGTGTTTGGATGTTTCCCTCCAGTCCTGTGGGCCAAGGACAGCTTTTAATCCTTGCTGCATTGGCAAGTGCTCAGAGGGGCTTGCTTTGCCTGCTTCTTCAGAAGCGAGACATTGATAAAGACTTGGCCAAGAAGAGCAGCCCTCTCTTAGTGAGCCGGTGCAAGCAAGGTTAGTTAGAGACTCCATCCTGGGGACACCGGGGAAGCTTCCATTTCTGCTCGGTCAGTCTGTGACCAGCCAGTGGATATGCTGATGTTCTCATTGCCTTCATCTCCGAGACCTGATCAACTTCTACTCTTCTACGCAGCACAGTCACATGGTCTGGAGAAAATAACTTCTGCTGCCGTGTCCTTATTGAAAACTACTTCATTGATTTGCTGTCACTTAGCCACTGCTGTGAATGAGCTGGAGGACAAAATGCCTTCCAACAGCAACACATCTAACCTGTGCAGAAACCTCCAGAGGGTCCTTACCTCTGTAAGAACTAGGCTGTACTGGGCTGTGGAGAGTGAATACTACAGTGGAGAGCTGGCTAAACAGCTCCCCTAGCATCAAACTTCCCAAGGATACCAGTATAGGTCTCCACTGCATATAACTCTTTGAAGTCTCTGTTATTATTTATGTACTCATAAACATGGCTCTGTTTTTTCTTTTAATTTAAAGGCTTTTCTATGACTCTATAAGGGCATCTTTTACCTAATAGTCACAACAGTGCTCTGAGACAAACTATCTTTGTTTTACAAGGGAGCCAGCAGAGATAAAGAGAAACTAAGTGGATTAATTGTGATTTGGTGTCAGATTCAGGAAGAGAAGCCAGGAGCAATGATTCCCAGGCCTGTGCTTGCAACTCCTAAAGTAGCTGGCTGTAAAGAGAATGGCTTGTAACTCTTCTTGGAGTAAGTGATTTTTAAAGCGGTCATCTGAACTGTGCTTCCAAAAGAAATGTAAGTAACCTCCCCATGTGTTCTTGGCAGAATTAGGAGTTCATCACACGGGTGCATTGCAGTATTATTCCTGCCTGATGACCACATGACATTATAATCGTCAGGCTTTTTTCAGACTGAACACTGAATCACTCAGTGATACAGCTGAACCATTTATACCTTATAATGCCTGAGGTGGTTTAAGTATTGTATTTATGAACACCACTGTAAAGTTCAAAATGAGGAAGTTCACCTTTCACCCCAGAATTGGAGCCAAACCTTTCTGAAACTTAGAACTGAGTTCCTCAGTTTTCATTTTCTCCTCAAGGCTCTGTGGAAGTCTGGGAATGGACGAGCTGACATTCTCTAAAATAGCCTATTTTTCATAACATTTATATCCCAGACAGAAAAGAATTTTCAATCAGGCAAAGTCGTGAGTTCATGATAGGATAGAATTTTATATGCTATAAATCATTACAGCTCTGCTGAAATCTTCAATGATGCTTTGTTACATATTTCTAAGCATATGGACTGCAACATCCTAATTTTTCTCCAGCACAAGCATATGGGAACGTCGTTAATTCTCTAAAGAACAACAGACAAGCCGTGAATGGAATGATGCACTACGAATTCCTCAGGCCCCTGTGGAAGAACATTTATTCAGTCAAATGCCAAAAGTGCTCCTCATACAAAGGATCCAGAGAAACCTTCTTCTGTTTTATAGAATCCCCTCTAATGTCTAGACATTTTGTATATACTTATATATATGCTATACATACAGGCACACATACATAAATACAAATGGATGTCTGAGTCTGTCTAGATGTGCTATTCATTCTAGTTGCACACAGACTATCATCTACTAAATAAAAAAATATTATATGTGGTCATATAACCACATACCAGATCCATACCAGACCATAACCAAATCATACTAGATTTTTTGCAGTGTTTCCTTGACTCTTTGAACCCCTGTTTAGACATTCTCTCTGAAATAACTTTCATGTGGTCATTGCATCAGCTGGGGGTTATTGGGTGTGCAGCATCTTTCTAGAACCAAGTGGGTGATACAGGACGCACGAACACCTTGTAAAAGGTATAGTGACATGTGTTACACGCATCAAAATTGTATGGAAGCTAATCAAAGATAACTAAGGATCTGGTAAAATGAAAGAAGATTTCTATGGGTCTTTTGTACTAGGAATATGATGGCTCTACTGAAAAATTCTATTTGCTGTCGAGTGATGTGTTCATAATATGTCAATCCATTTGTGTTCAGCATAAGACTGCAAACCCTTGGTTGCAATCTGCTGCTCAATGATATGCTATTGGAATTACATTTGAGCAAAATTAGGACGTTGCAGCATATGTGCTGGAGAAAAGGAACACAATTGCATTGCTCATCCAAATGCTTCCTTTGTCACTGAAGCCATCTTCTTGAGAGAATAATGCTCCTGCCACATCTGGCTATTCTTTTGGCTCAAATGAAGGAAGCAGCCTTTTCAAGAGCAGCTGCCTTAAGTCACTTCTGTTGATGATCCCCTATCTTCCTCTTCCAGTCCAAGAAAAACTCCTTCCCTTGCCATCAGCAGCTGCCAACACTGGTAGAGGGAAGTTATTTATCTAGGGATGCGATCTCCTTTTTGGATTCATTTTTCTCATCCATCTTCAGAGATGAAGCAGGTAGAAATTGCCCTCCTGCACACAGAGATCTGTTTCTGGTGGAATGTATTTTGATCCTGCCACCTTCACATGTGAATATCCCACATTTCCCTAAGGCATCAGCAATGGTGAAGGTGACAGAAACAACAAAATGTGCACCGGGAGCAGAATCAGCAGCTTGCAGGACACAAAAACCAGCAGCAGGAGAGCAGAAGTAGCACCTTGTGGACTTCTGCCTTCCTGAAGGTCATGCTGAATTTGGTGTGTCCTGGGGTGGTGGAGTTTAGCCTCTGATTTTGTGGGTCCTCCCAGTTAACTTCCATGTATGCAGAAGCACCTTGACTTTTGTAATGACTTAAYCCCTGGTCATCGGATACCTGTCCAAGGATGTGAACCCTGAGCCAGCATCAAGAACCACATGATACAAAGGTATTAAGGACCAGTTCTAACAGGTAAACAGTCCCCCCCCCAACCCCAAAACATCAGTTCTTATAAAGCCTTCCTTTCCTAAGACGACATGACATCTTGGCATGCTCCTCTTCTGCCCTTACGCTCCACCCTTGCTCAATTCCTGACATCAGTTTCACAGGCTTCCCCACTGATTTTTCTGCTCCTCTGTCCCTGCTACATCCCTCAGCCTCTGCTGAGGCACAGCATCGCATCTGATGACTTCATGTGGTGTTAAACCTCATGCTGATCCCCTTAGCTTTTAACCCTTTCCAAGCAGCCTGCTTTAGAGAGTGAAAGGGAAGAATACGGGGTAGACTGCGTACCCGACAACCAGCAAAAGCCTATAGGGGAAATGGGAACCATGTGTGTGTCTGTGTCTGTGTGATGGGTGGTTTATGCACCTCTCTTTTGCATGGTGACTTTGTTGCTGGAGTTTTGGGGATCGGCCTGCTCTAGCTCATGTTTGGCATCCTTTCCCAGTGCTATTTTTTTCTGCATGGTTTCTTTGYGCATACTGTTTTCCTGTGTGTGGGAAGGAAGAGGAGGAATCTGAAAAGATGGCATTTCTTCAGATGGAGGAAATGGAGATGTGTCATCCTCTGTCTTCCAATATATCGGGCTACCTCTTGGTCACCATTGCCAAGTCCAAGTGATCATGACTACAAGCTGTGGTGGCTCATTGCCAGTGAGATACCAAAGAGGGGTTAGATGCAGCTGTTAGCAGGCATTTGTTTCCATCCCCAAAACATTGTTGTGAGGGTTGTTCGCCGGTGTCCTTGTGCAGTGGCTCATCAGCAAAATCAAAGGTGAAAAATTAACAGGGAATCCCCGCTTTTTTGGTGTGAGGGTCTATCAAGGAGAAAGTGCGTGGCAAGGCAACATTGCAGGTGGCTGGCAGTGCGTGTKTTGCTTGTGTTTGTGCAGGAGCAGATCTTCAGCCTGCTGTTGTTCACATAGCTGTGTGGCCTTTTTTAAAAAGAAACATCTTCTGGGGCTTTGTTTTTCCCTTTCTAGTTGTGGGAATTATTACAGCAATTTAAATACTCTGCAGGACCTGCCAGAGCCTGATCCCTTGTCCTTTTTTCACCCTGCACTGATGCTAAGCAGTATTTTTAATGGCAAAAGACGGTGCTGCAGATAGCTGTATACCTGAGAACAACAGGCTTTCCGCGAACTGCCTCTGCCCTGATGATGTGCCGCTCAAACACTGAAATAGTCCCCCTGCACTGCTGCGGGAAACCTCACCTTAAATGCATACTTGCAGGAATATCTTGCGTGCTGCTGCAGTAAGCTGGGAAAAAGGGTTGGAAGTAAATAGTGAGAAACTTGTACCAGGGCCTTTGCTGTATGCCKTACGCCAATTGCTGTGTGCCACACGATGTGTTCTGGGCTGTTCTTCCCTCCCCAAGGCTCAAGGAGTAGCTCTGATGGTTACCAGAGCAGCAATTGGTTCCTCTCCATTTTCCTTTCAAATTCCTTCATTTGAGATTATGACCACACTCAGCTTTGTGCCGGAGCTCTTCTCATTAATTAATCTAGTTGGATCATTACATTAATGCCGAGAAACAAAGGAAATTCTTCCTTCCACTAGCGTCAGCTATCTCCACATGTCCAGCCCTGCAGCTGGGAACAATATTATTCAGYTCCTCCCTGGTGGAGGAGAAAGGGTTATCTGGTTATCCGTAGGGGAGAGAAGAGAGATYGGGAGCTAGAGAAAACAAATATTAAATAAAAAAAGAGAGATTTCAGTAAGTTTGCTGCCATAAAGATTGTAATCAAGGCAGTAAGTAATAAAGTCAGTAATTATAAAGGCAGTAAGTATTTAGGTCAAGAAAGGTCAGTAGTTTCAAGAGATTCAGAGTTTACAGGAGTAACTCACACCTATTGAGATTGCATTTGCAGTTTCCAGACAAATGGAAATCACCGGAGACGCTTATCTACGGAGCTGCAAGCAGGGCTTTGGTAATCTTTATTCTAGGAAAACTGCAGGTTTAAAGTGCGCCTGCTGTAGGGCCGGGTCACATTCCCGCAACCTTAATAGAGATAGAGGCACCTAAAAATATCATTCTGACTATGGTGTGGATTTTTATTAGGTCCAGACCAGCCTAGACTTTAAGAGGCCTAATAGGTCCTAATTATTCAAAGATAACTTGCTTCTGTTTGTAAACCAGATGGCTTGACAAAAATGAGGATGATGGTCAGATTGTCCGAGAATTAGTGCCTGCTGGGGAGTCACCGATGCTAAAAAGTGAGTTTATCTTGGGAAGAAGAAGGTCTGGGTTTGAACTTTGTATGCATGTATTTACTTGTTTTGTTCTACTTATTAATTCCTGTCAGTTCACAGTAAATATACTTTTTTTTTACATGCTTATCTAGGAAAACGCAGGGGGTCATTTGGGGGGAAATGCCTCTGACCCTTAAATCCTAGTTTATGAGCAGGATTAATCTGCATAGAAGAGAATATTTGCAAAATTGTATATGTAAAAAGAAACTTTGCTTTATAATGCTGTGATTTGTTTAAAAATTGCTTTTTTTATAGCTGTCTCTGAAGGATCTTGAATTGCCACTGCCTCGATAGAGTAAAGTCTATCGAATAATATTGTTTTCCTGGAAAAGAATTGCTAAAAGGATTAGACCCTCCTTTTCTGGAGAACTGGGGCTCCAATACTACAATTTTCCTTAGAAAACGGTGCTTACTGAACTCAGGTTGAGATACTTTTTTGTYGATTTTCTTGTTACAGATAAAAAGGTCAAATTATTTAATTAAATTGCAAGTATAAAAATAGGTGAAATCACCTCAGTTGCCTAAGCTCATTTGTATGGCTTGGTACACATCTAATGGCGAGGGGGAGGAACATAAGATATCTTCTGTTAAATTAGTGCATCTGTTGCATCTCTCATATTTTGGTGAATAACTCCAAGGAATGGCAGCTTCTTCAGCGTGGCACAGAGATGCTGGATGCATGAATGGAGGACCAAAGCCATAGCTGTGGCTATAGCTAGTGTCCCCCTCCCCTCTCTCTATATATATATGTTTGAAGCTGGTTACCTTGCTGAGTATTTGAAATACCAGTCACGTGTGTGAATTTTGTACGTTGATCTCACTTCAGATGTCAGTTATCACATCAGTGTGAAGACGGGAGATATTCCAGGTGCCAGCTCAGACTCCAAAGTTTTCATCAAACTCTATGGGGAAAAAGCCGACACCAGCAAACAGCCTCTGTTAGTCTCCGATAATGATCTAGGCAACTATTTTGAACGTGGGCGAGTGGATGAATTTACCCTAGATATGATGGATATTGGAAAGGTAAGAATTAGTTGCAGGTGGCTCTGTGCTTCATGCCAGTGGTTGCATCAGAATCAATATATTGCTAAGGAACGTATGTGATGTACAAGACTGACCTTTGCGTAGGAGATTAAGAAACACATTTTGTACAGGCTATTACATTCGCAATCTATAGTATCTGCTGGCATGTGAAGTGCCTGCTTTAAGTTTATTGTCAAATTTATAGAAATTACTTATGTGTACACAGTGGAAGAACAGACTGCCAGGGGAAGTAGATTTTAATGTATTGAGTAAATGTCTTTGTTTTGTTTGTTTTTTCTGCCCTCCTGGTTTTGTTTGTGGTGTTTTTTTTAAAGATCAACCGAATACTGATTGGGCATGACAACGTGGGTCTCCGATCCGGGTGGTTCCTGGCCAGTGTCCAGATCACGGTTCCAGTCCAGGGAAAGCAGTACATGTTCCCCTGCAACCGGTGGCTGGACAAAGATGAGGCTGACGGCAGGGTAGAGGTGGAGGTCTACCCAAGTGAGATTGTTCCCATTGAGAAATGTGAGGAAAGACACATTGAGAAACGTGTGGTTTTTATATATATGACTATGTTTGTATTATTGGCTCTCTTAAGGACCAGCCCACCACAGTAAACAAAAAGTGCCTGTCCCAACCCGCTTACATTGATGAAGAAAGGAAATTATTCTGCTGTTTTGGTTTTAGGAAAACAGCACTTGGAGAAACATTACTGAGTTCTCCATCTCCGGTTTCTATGCCTGGAGGAGGAATTTGCATTCTGGCAGTCTAACCCAGTGTGAGGCACTGCACTTCTTCATTACTATATCAGTGGGTTTGGCCTTTTCACCTTCATGTGCCCGTCCATTTGACTTATGTCGGTGGATTCACGTTCTTTAAGTTTATGGTTAAAACTTGCCTTGGGGTCCTGAGGAAGAAAGATGTTCTTTTGTTCCCTTTGCTCTGCTTAACTCCCTCCCTAGATCATCCCTAAATGATCTCCAATATTATGGAGATCATTTAACCACTCTATAGCTAATAGTGAACTGAAAGTCCCTTTTAAGGCTCTATTTTGCTCCTCTCTGATACTGCTTTAATTCTTGTAGAAGGGAAAACTATCAGGTTAGTCCTCAATGAATAGTCATGTTATCTCACACACCRTTTGGATAAGAGCAAACACACAGTCTCCTCAGCTACACAGTCATTTGTTAAGACAGGGTAATTTCATTTTGAGTCTGAGCCCTCAGGAATGTTGTATCTGAACTTCTCTGCTGATTTAATTGATTTATTTTTGGAATAGTGATAAACTACGAGGTGTCTGTAGTTACCGGAGACGTGCGGGCCGCAGGCACCAATGCCAAAGTCTTCATGCAGATTTATGGTGAGACTGGCAAAACTGAATTGCTCACGCTGGAAAACAGATCGAACAACTTTGAACGGGGAGCAACGGATACCTTCAAGGTATGATGAAGGCAGCCTTTGATGCTTCTATGAGAGGAAAAAAATGACCAGCCAAAATTTAGACATCAACAAAATAACTGGGCCGGTTATCAAAATAATTGACTTCAACAAAATTGCCAAGTCTATTTTGTATCCTCTGTCCTTTATCCAGCTTTTTTTGCTTTTTGCACTTCATGGAGCGATTTTCATAATCACAGCAACTCATAGCAAAGGTGTCATACAAGAGGATAGTCCAGCAACTGCTTTCATTCACCTTTCCTTTCTAAAGGAGATACTCATTCTAGGTTTCAAAAGACTTTAAGCTTATATTTTGCGCCTGACCATATGATATTGTCCTTTTTCTTAATCTAGTTGGGCAAAAAGGAACCCCATACAGAATATAAGGAACTGCTCACTTCTGACTTTGCCTCTAGTCACACATGCCATTGCCAGAGGTACTTGTCATCAGCCCAATCCTGCAAACATTTGCTGTTTTGATTTTTGCAAAGGTGCGACTTCCCTATGGAGGATACTACCTTTATACCGTAGAGGTCACACTTCTTTCTAAGCAACCCCACAATGAGCAGGGCTGAAAAGCTTTGAGTCTAACATGAGCATGTGAGCCTGGACCTGGCTATCCAGCAAGAGCTCCTGGGCTCACAAGGCTGAGTAGTGGGTGGGCACCACAGCGGGGTCTAACATCGTCTCCTGCGTGGGGCTTGGCTACTCTGTGCTGTGGTCCACTTCTGCCCTGCTTGCTTGGGTTTCTCTCCAGAGAAACCAAGAACTGGAAGGCAGGAGTGTATTTGGTTATTGCCCTGATGTGGGGTCAGAACGGGGAGAGGACATGCTGTCAGGACGTGTCACAGCCACATCCTTTTGTATGGAAGAAAACTCAGCAGATGCCAACGTCTGGACAGTAAAGTGCAGAATCCAGATGGAAGCAGGATTTAAGACACATCTGTCATATGTGCTAACAGCACAAGGCTCAGCACTGAAGTGCCTTGAGCTCTCTTCGTGGATTTGTAGTCCCACAGAAGTGAAATCTGTCTCATCTCACAGTCAAGCATCTACTTGGAGCTAGTCTTGTACGCTTCCCCCCACCATCAAGACTGGGAGATCTTTTCCATTGCCACTTGTCAAATGGAGGTGTCTTCTACCAGAGCTTTGCCACAGTTTTGAACTATATATTTTTTAGATCAATTCATCTCCTCCTGCCTTAGTTTCTTGCTTTATAAAGTGGTGTTAGTGAAGTTTATCCATTTTTATTGAGTTCTTTGTGATTTAAGATTGCTAGCGCTTTATAAATGCTTACTTTTTAAAGACTATTTATAATTTTAAGATTAGATTTCTCTCATTTTAAAGGAAATAAGCTTTCCAAAATTTATAAGCAAAAGCTATTAACCAATATCAGATTTATAATAAAGCCATATGTACAATGTTCTGTTTACATAGCCATGTTTATGTCCTCTCCTGGATGTTTATTGCTGGACTTTAAAGTTCTGCTCATTTTCTGTGATTTTTTTCTGAGAGTACAAGGCAGAAGCTGTAAAGCATTTATAGACAGATCCTCTGTCTCTCTCATGATATGAATATTTACAGGAAGATATGGGCAGGAATAAGATTGTGTGAGCTACATGTTAATAGGAAATACCATCAGTTATAGACAGAGCATGCTAGATGATTATAGCAAGTTTAAGGGTGAAGCAGTATAGAGGAAGACACATTCTTTAGGCCTGGACAGCTGGATCAATTTTAGTTTTCTGATAAGCATCCTGTGTGCAATTGATTTTGTTTTAATCTACTCAGAAAAAAAAACGCTTCTAGACTGAAACCTTCCATGCCAAGTTGTCAAATCTCAGCCTGAAGCAAATGTTTCCAAGTTTTATAACATAAACACTGCCTATCGGCATAGGCAATCATCAGAAACAAGTCATTGGTTGTTGAGCGGCTGCGTGCAGTAAAACCTTCTATTCAACTTCATTAGTAGTAATCTGGACAAATAATCTAAAACAACAATCTGGACGAATAATCTAAAACAATCTATCTCCTGTATTTACTAGAGAGATGGAAATCTTCCTACTTATATAGCCTTCTGCCACTGATGCATCATAGTGACTAATGGATTTTATCCTCTCTACACCCTAGTGAAGTGAGAAGATACTCTTCTCATTTTCTAGATGACAAGTAAGGAGAAGGGCAGACCAAGCCCAAGGTCACACAGGAAATCTGTGTCAGAGATTAGGTTTTCTGAGTCCTAGTCTAGTGCCTTATCCCTATACAGTTATTGCTTTTTGCCTGGTTTGTGTCTCATACTATATATTGAACATATTTTATTATTCATTCAGAAAAGAATTAATGCACTGAAAATCTCATAAGCTAGTTCAATATTTGGTATTCACTCTTAATGCCAACATGGAGACAATAATACTGGTGACGAGAGCGACAGAGAAGTGGGGAGCCCAGTAAATATGAATTCAACTCCTATCTCTGCCATAGTTGTTCTGTATGTCTTCAGTTCAGTCTGTTCAGATGAGATTTGGTGATGGGAAGTACGAAAGAGTAAAATAGGAAGGAAAAAGTAAAGGTAAACTTGTTTAAAAAATGACCTTATCCTTGCTTCTCCAGTCAGATGTTTTGGGTGATAGAGGCGATGCTCCTCATTTTTAAGACAGCACTGGTGACAGTTCTTTCTGAAGTGAAGATGTCTTATATTCTGTTGGGTGTTGACTTTCTCTTGGTGGCAGATAGAGGCTGCAGATGTTGGCAAGATCTATAAGATTCGGATAGGCCATGATGGGAAAGGCATCGGGGATGGCTGGTTTCTGGAAAGCGTCACACTGAAGCGGCTCTCCATGAAGGTGAAGGAGCCTGAGAAGAAGAAGAAAAAGAAAAAGTCTGATGAGGAGGAAGAGGAGGAGGCCAAGGCAGAAGAAGTAACAGATGTCTATACGTTTGTGGCACACCGCTGGTTGGCTAGAGATGAAGGGGACAAGGAGCTTGTGGTGGAGCTGGTACCTGATGGAGAATCTGCCCTAGAGGGTAAACATCAGAGTGAATGTGCATGTGTGTGTGGATATAATGGTCGCATGAAGGATGATAACCACCTCATGTGCTTCGTGTGAGTGTGTGTGGCCCCTCAGCCATCCCACTGCCCCAGGCCTGCAGTGTAGCTTAAACTATGGATTGGTCTGTCAGCTCTGCTGAGGAAGAGGACGGTGGTTAACCTCAGGCAGAGGATGGAAGAAACAGCCTGAAATGGGAATATCCTAGAACACTGCTGTATCTTTCGCCAGGACTGGTCTGGGGAAGACCAGAAAGTACACAGTAAGCTCTCAGAAGCTGAAATGTTCAAAATTTACCTCTGCCCTTTTCCTGCACTTGTGATATTAAAGGCTATAGCTGTGACTGCCTTCTTCACTGTTTCCCTGCCCCTTGCCTGCAGGACCATTGGCCCCCAACACCCTTCCCTGCAAAACAAGAGGAATGGATGTTTCACAAAAGATCTTGTGCCATGTGTAATGAACTTGGGTAATGAGTTCCCCAAGTTACCACTGTGGCTGAGTTTAGTAGGCTTTAGCTATTTATATGGCTAATGAGAAGGCTGAAAGAAGATACAGATTTTTTTTAACAAACTCCAAACAAAACCTTGGAGAACCACAGATCTAGTGCAATATGGCTGTTTCTTATCATCTCCATGTTTCTCCATATACATCTTCACATTTCTTATTATCTTATTATCTTTGCACTTTCACTTGCAGAGAACACGTACGAAGTCCATGTTCTTACTGGGAGTGTGTGGGGGGCTGGGACTGACGCTAATGTCTTCTTGAACATCTATGGTGTAGGAAGAGGAGACACGGGTGAACGCCAGCTAAAAAGGTCCAGTTGCCTCGACAAGTTTGAAAAGGGCCAGGTAATGCATGAGCTCACCTCACTCAAGCAAAGAGAAAGCTGGCAGAGCTCTCTCTCAGTTATCAAGCTGGTCATTCATTACAGCTTCTTCTCAGTAAGGCTTGGCTTCTTCTTCTGAGTTTGAAGCTCAAATGTGTTTTATTTCTTAAATATATTATCTAAAGCAAAATGCCTCAAAACATTTTCCAGAGGAAATTCATTTGAATAATAAGCTCAACACTCTTCTGCACTGGAGCCACCTTTTGCGCCTGCTTCCTGTAAGCATTCTGGTAATAACATTTCCTGCCAGGAATACTTGAAAACCACAAACTTTAAATTAATATTGGAGAGCGTTTGTTAGGCAGTTCAAGTACGTCAGTATTTAGATTGCAAATATGGTTCTAAATGTTCTACTCAACCAGTCAGGGAAAAAAAGCAATATCACATGGTGTGCTATAATTACATTATAATCCAATCCAATTAAACAACATCTCTTGTAGATTTAATATTTGCCATAAAAATGCTTATGAACAATTAACAAGCAACTATTACTGGCAGAAATTATTCAAGGAATAATTTTGAGTAACGAAAAATTACAGAAACAATAAGCAGCTGTGGAAAACTTGCAATCAGTAGAAAGACCCTAAGGCTGTTAACTAAGCTATTAGTTGTGATTTATGAGTTTGGCACTGAAGAAACTGCAACCTGCACATGGTTCTTCATTCAGTGGGAAGAATTCCAAGCTGCAAAGATAACGCCCTCTGCTCTTGGGAGTAGAAACCCAAAGTCTACCAACAAGTTAATCACATTAAGGTGTTTAGGGTATTATGATAACAAGGCCCATCCTGTCATGTTAATACTGCTAATGAATGAACCTCATGGTTGTGGTAAATGACAAAAGGAAAAATTTCTGTGATTTGAAATAAAGCACATGGAGGCACACAGGAGAGTTTCTATAGAGTTAGTACATTTGTAGTCAGTCCCAGATTCAAACTAGGAGGGAGAATGCTAACCCTGGAAGGACGAAGATTTAGGAGAGGTGAGTTAAACCTAGAGGAAGCTGATGTGTGGATGAGGTAAAGAAAGAAGAGAAGGGCTGTGTGGCTGTTACTGCCTTGCAGGAGCGAAGCGCAAGTGCTAATGGGAGAGCTCACAGCTCTGTAACTCTATTAGTACATCCAGCCTTAGGAAAACAAGAGACACTTACAGATACCCTTTGTTTTAATGGGAAATAAATTACCGTGGCCCAGCTACTGCCTTTTTTCCCCCCTTTCTGGGAAACACAGTCATTTGCCTCTTGTCTCCTGTGCAGGAGGACGTGTTCACCATCAAGGCCATTGACCTGGGTGAGCTGAAGAAGCTGCGGATCCGCCACGATAACTCTGGTGGTAGCCCAAGCTGGTTCCTGGAGAGAGTAGAGATTGTTGATCTCAAGGAGAGCACCACGTGAGCAGCCTGTCGCACCCCTTTCATGTGGTCAGAAACGGGGGTTCGTTCTCCTAAGGAGCCTGCAGAACCACAGGAAGGCAGAGGAGATGCAGAAGGGCATAGTTGTACCTCCTCACTAACTCAAAGGGAGTGTGCATCCTTTGGGAGTCTTGTGATACTTGGGCTGTTAGGTTGAGTGTAGGATCACTCCTGGGCACCTCTATGTGGGGTTTTGCTGTTCCAGCTTCCCTGAAGTTTAGGAACCAGCAGTGTTTGGAAGGAAAACTCAGCTTTTCCTCTGTTTTTCCTGGGAGGGACTCTCCATCCTGGAGAGCTCCCCTTGCAGAATCTGCACCCACAAGCCTCCTTCGAGGCTCCCCTCTGGAGGCACCCGACCTCCCACCTTGTGTTTTATCTCTATACAAAGAGCTGCACCAAAGCCAAGTCCTGATCCAAGCAAACTCCCATGAACTTCACAGGCAGCCAGGGGAGCAAGCCTGGGCTGTTACAAACCTTAAATACAAGCTTGCCTTTGAGCTGCAACATGCTTGAAGTCACATGCTTAAAGTTGCACAATGCTTTGGTGGGTGGGACTGTTGGTAAGGTTCTCAAGAGGGGTCGGCTGTTCGTAAACATACACTGCCTGGGAGACTGGAGTTTCCTTTGAATTATTTAACTTCTCCCGGGACCGAAAACTAAAGGGAGTTGGGTATATGGGGCTCGCAGGTCACTAGGAGCATTTGTCAGTAAGTGCTCGCTAAAGTATTTCAGGGTAAAGTTCACACAAACAATACCAAAACTCAAGGAGGAGAGCAAATGTATTGTTCAGCTTTGAGTAATTTTGTTGTTTTTTTTAAGTATCCTCTGGTTTGTGCTTATTTATGTCATTAAAGCTGTGAAGTCCTGTGTAAGTGCTGGGTGCTGCTGTCATTCTTGTAGGTATTATTTTCCATGCCAACGGTGGTTAGCAGTTGAGGAAGATGACGGTCAGATTGTCAGGGAGCTGGTCCCAGTGGATGAAGCATTTGTAAAGAAAGATACGGAAAATGATGGCCAGTCTCTTGCAACGCTGGGCCTGGAACAGAAAGGTTTATGTTAGCCTTGTATTTCTTCCAGTATGGGGTTGAAGAGAAACCAAGTTATTAGTAGTGCTAAGGGCATTAGCTGTTAGTTTTCACTGGGCTATAATTCTGCCCCAGATCACAAAGATCTCAGCTGTGAATGAAATGTGAAGTGCGGTGTCAGCCAGCGAGGAGTGGACACTCCTCATTTTTAGGTGATTTAATCATCTTGCAAGATTGGACCCAAAGTGCAAAAGCTAAGAAGATGACTAATACATTTGGTCATCATCTTTTGCAAAGCAGCTCATGGAATAAACCTCAAATGAAATGCATATTTGTCATTAAAGTCCAAGCCATAAATCCCAGCCATTTCATGTCGTTAAACATTTGGACATGAAACTGAGCAGAGAGCAAACATTATCAGAGAAAGGGAAGGAACCTAAATCCGTCTTGCTTTCCATCTTGCTGCTTATGTCTGTCATTCTCTGAAACAACTTTGTGCCTCTTGCTCCTGGGTCTGATGCTGCAAGGTGCCGAGTGCCCAGCACTTCCACTGGCTTCAGTGGCAGTGAAAGGTCTTAAACTCTCCCTTAACACCTCCCACCATGGGCTTTTGAATACATGAATAACTTCCATAAATGCTGGATAGTCAGCAGTTCATTTCAGGAGGACCTGCTGGATGAACAGTGTCTTCGAAAGCCATGCATGTGCCTAAATATGGCAGCAGGATACTATTCTGGAAATCTTGAGCAGGCTTTTGTTGTGCAGTAAAGACTATACTTGAATTTTCCATAATTTTTATGTGTGCTGCACTTCCTAGATGATGGAGTGACAGGAACCTCCCTAATGATGCTATTGTGAAGGGTGTGTTTGTGAACATGAGCTATGTATGTCAAAGTGCACATGCTTTCTGATATGTGGTATATGCACTTGTATTATTTGGTGCTACTAGAATAAAGAGTTTTCTTTTTTAAGTTAAATAGTATTGAAGGCAGAGGCAGCTTTGAGGAGTCTTCAAGATTCCCAGGAAGCAAATGGGAAGTCTGAGCACATTTCTTATCTGTAGAGATGCAGACTATGTACTGCATGACAGGAGCAGGAGAGGACTGTGCAACCAGATAGCCCAGCTCACCCCAGTAACCATCACAGCATGTGACAAGAATCAGAGATTACAATATGGCTGTTTTATCTGTCAAAATAAAACCCGAACGGAACACACATATGCAAAGAAAAGTAGAATTAATTCCTGCTCAGACTTCACATTCTTAAACTGATATTTTATTTGACAGCTAAATCAACAACGTACACTGTGAAAGTGAAAACTGGGGACAAGAAGCACGGTGGGACAGATGCCAATGTCTTCATCATTCTCTATGGAAGTAAAGATGATACAGGTATGACTACTATGTGATGGAAAGGGATGGGACCTCACTGCCAGATATAACTGCCTGAAAAGGCTGGGCAGTTTTCTTCTGTTCCCTCAATACCTGCTCCTCCTTCCTTTTTAGGACAACCACATGTTCTTGCTGTCTCCACATACATTATGATAGCTGGGAACATACCATCAGCTGCTGTAAATTGCTGTCAAACTTTGAGATGCTGATTTGCACCAGCTGGTGATCTAAAGGCTTTAATTTCAATTACAGAAACAGCGCAGTTGACTGGGACTGCATCCCTGAGTGGTGAATGTGGTGAATGATTTGCTTTCCTCAGCAGTGAATCAGCGTGCTCCTGCAATCCAGCCCTCCTCTGCCTCTCTGAGTGGCCCAGAAGTATTTAATCAGCTGAAGAGCAAATCCTCTTGGAAGCAGCCAAGCTGTGTGTGCAGTGACTGTGGTGACTGTGAGAGTGGCAGTGAATTAATGGGTTTTCCTTACCTGTAACAGCAACCGCAACAGTGCTGGCTCTGTGGCCCTGCCAGTGCATCACTCAAGAAAGGGATGTGCGTATTTTGGGCCAGGGATGCTGCTACAGCTATAGATCTAGGGTTCAGAGTGAGGGAGGAACAAAGCTAAGATCTTGTGGTGAAAAGCCATTTCTTTACATTTTAGCCGCTTCCCTCATTCCACTGGTGACATTCCCAAAGGATTTGTTTCATACACTAAACAATGTCTGTTTGCATCTCTACAACAGGGACCATCAGCCTAAAGGCCTCAAAGATTAACAAGAACAAATTTGAGCGTGGGAAGGTAGATGAGTTTACAGTAGAGTCTGTGGACATTGGAGACCTGAAAAAAATCAAGATAGGCCATGACAACAAAGGTAAGATGACCTGCTTTGTTATGTGGTTTTCCTAGTGCGTTAGGCACATGGCTGTATAAGATAGTGTTCCTCCAAAACCCTAAAGGTAACTTAACCTTTTGGTGACAGATCCTTGCTGTCCCCTCAGCTGTTGCAGTCACTATCACTGCCATTAATGCCATTGCCATGACTGTGGCAGTAAGAGCACAGTGGTGGCAGCTGCAGGTAGCTTTATCTCTCTACAAGAGACTCTTTAATTTTGCAAGCGCTTTTCTGGAGAGAATTCTCATATGTATCAAACCTGGTGGCTTTTTGTGTTCCATGTAGGATCTGTAGACTTGAAATTACTGTCTCATTTGTTTGTTAACAGTTTTGTTGTTTCCATCGTCAAGCATTAGCTGCTTTTTAGACATAGGTACAGCTCTTCTACAGACAAGGGAAGCAGTGATAGGACATATGGATTCCTTCCCTATGGGGCATGAAGGGACATCTTTGTTGGTAACTTCTCTGTCTTATTACAAGGGCAAATTAATCCAAGTGATGGAGTAATTATCCCTTCCACATACACATCTTTAGCCTGTTGCAAATACAAATGTAAAGCACATTAGTTCAGACTTGGAGAGTCACTATCATCTTTATGATTTCTATTCTATTCTTCCATTGGCAAAAGAGAGTAAGATTTATTTCTCAGCGGCCTGGAGTGCAAAGATTCATTTGCTGTTGTCTGTAAAGGCCTTGTGAGTTAATCCCTGTATCCCTCCTGCCACAGGTAGTTCAACCGGCTGGTTCCTGGAGTGGGTGGAAATCGATGCCCCATCCCTGGGACTGTGCCTCAAGTTCCCTTGTGGCCGTTGGCTGGATAAATCAGAGGATGATGGAGCCATTGAGAGAGTTATCTTCCCTGCAGAACTGCAGACAACGGAATATGTCCCATGTGAGCAGAATGCCATTTTCCCAGGGTACACCCGTCACTACAGAAGATAAAACTCCATGAGCTAGTGAGGTTTTATAGACTTGGCCTCTCCCTGGAATTTGCTCTGAGAAATTTATAAATACATCACATGCCAATTACTCCTGTTACTACAAGAAAGTTCCTCTGGGTGCTCTAGACTAACATTTCCTGCCTCCATGTGTTGTATTTGCCAAATCAGAGAGGAGTTAGAAGCCATGTGGCTATCTATGATTGTCCTTTTGCTCCCTTTTGCACTATCTTCTCCAAGTCCTTAGTCCGTTCCCGAGCTGGCTTCCTTGTCTCCAGTTTTCCCTTTGATCCTGCTCCATTCTAATATTTATGTTTCTGTTGTTAAAGCAGACACTTGTGGTCTCTCTTCCAAGCTAATTCTCCTTGGTTGCCCAGTGCTGTTGGCACTGTGCATCCCTCTCTTGCTGAAAGATCCTCTTGCAGAATTTCTTCAATGTTGTGCTTTTCTGATAGAGTGTTGCACTAGTCTCTCTGTTTTGGCATTCTCCGATTTTTCCTTTATCTTCACTTCACTTCCTTCTAAATTAATATTTGGTGTAAACCCAGTGTCTTTTGATGGCTCTTTGTGAGTGCTAAGCTGATAATTTTCAAGTATACCACAACACCCCAAACTTCTCTGTTCAGGCAAATTCTTGTGCTGTCTCCAGGACATCAAGAATCAGATAAAACAGCTTTCTTTAAATAAATTACTTGAAACACTGGTTTTCTTATTCTTAAGCCCTCCCTTTCCCTTGTTTATGTGTGCATCCATGAATGTGTGTAGGGAACTCACAGCTCTGGGACTATATTTGGCTCCTGCCTCCCTGACCTGCCCTATTTCAAGTTGTTGGCAAATTCTTCCTAGCCCACCTTCAGGCGACTATCAAAGTTGGCTCTTCCCTTCATTAAGTAAGACATCATGATGGCGAGGGCCCAGGCCAAGGACTCAGGAGTTGATTTCCACCTCAAGCCCTGCCAGATGCTTCCTGGCTCGCTGTAGGCAAGTGATAAGTCATTTGCACCATCATACTTAAGGGCCTAGAGCCTGAAATCCCCAAATAGTTGCTAGGAAAAGTCTCCTATTTTCATCATATTCCTCAGAGTATGTATGGACTCTATCAAGAGTCTTACCCCCCATCCCCTGTTTAGATATCAAAAGTTAGAGCATATGCCTCCCTCTGCTGCCCAATCTCTCTTCTTCTGCCTCTGTTTCCTGCTTTATAAGTAATTGCAAAAATAACTGTGTAGAAGACTGTCAGCTGCTTTGGATCCTTCTTCTTCTTCTTCTTCTTTTTTTTTTTTTTTTAACTGCAAACACCCTGGTTAATGCTGAAGGTTCTCTTACACACTGGATGGCCTACCCTCCAGTCTCCAGATCCTCACACCCAGCAGTCTAAACTAAAATCATCTCTCTTTTCTGACGATCTGCCGTTGATCTCTCTTTGTGCCTCCCCTATGCTTTGACCAAGGGATTATTTATTTCTCAGTAGGTCTTGATTTCTTTCCCTAAAATCTCTGGAGCAGAAGAATGGGTGCTCTTTGCTGCCTTCTGCACTTTCGTCAGTCTGCTGGAAGACACAACAGTCTTTATGGTTGAAAGAAGAAAYTGCTATGAAGTGAATATATTCACAGGAGTCAATGTTACTCACAGAACTTGCATGTACTTCTCACTAGGCTTTTCCCTATGTGTCATCCCAGTCAATATATATTTTGATGCATATGTTGGCTATATCATTTATTAATGCCTCAGTATATCACAGGACGTAAGAGTTTCTGGAATGCCATGCCTTTGAGTACACAGTGTGTGGAAACCTGTTTTTTTCCAGCAGAAAATAGTCAGGCCTCTCTGGCAAACAGGTTGCCCCAGCCTCTGTGTCAGCCTAGGTTGTTTCTCCAATTAAACTGTTCC
Organism: Apteryx rowi; assembly: GCF_003343035.1. Classification (NCBI taxonomy): domain Eukaryota; kingdom Metazoa; phylum Chordata; class Aves; order Apterygiformes; family Apterygidae; genus Apteryx; species Apteryx rowi. Next base: position 337,879 of record NW_020450976.1, read on the forward strand.
CATCATGCTATTTACTATACTCTAGTTTCCTAATTATTGGCCTGATGGTTTCAGTTTGCCAGAGGTAACTAAGATGGTCTGACTTTTTTTATGATGACTTGCACCAGAATTGTTTTGCTAGGAACAGATGATGAAAACATGTCATCGGCATCCCAATTAAAATCATGCCTGTGGAGATACAATCTTAAAAGTGCCATGTAAATGAAATGGGAGTCTGACAGCTGAAAGTTGTGCTGCTAGAGACCTTGTTATGGTGCTGCTTTGCTGATTCAGTTCTAAGCTGATGTTAAAATTCAAGCAACAAGAGCAAGCACCACAGACTTCAGTGGAGGAGATCATTTTTAATTCAAAGTGCATAGCATGTGATTTTGGTCTCCAGGATTTTTTTTTCCTTGCATACTGGAGAAACTATTCCAGTTTACCTGCAGCACAGCAGAGTGGATTACATTGGGGCTGGGCAGAAAGAATATTGAATACCTTCAGGCTTACTCTCTGTAGAAGAAAATTTCTTCATCACTCTTTTCCTGAGAGCTGTGTCTAAAGAGTCTGGATTTTAATGAATGATTAGCCTCTGATATGCATAATCGGAGTTACTCCAGCAGCAACAGATATGGTGCCAGAAACAGTCCCTCCACCCTAACGGAGATGCTGAATCTGAAATAAAGCTCAAAGTACTGTAGTGTAAAGAATAGCAAAGATGACTAAAGCGACTGCAGCGTAGGAGGGTGCAGGATGACAAGCAGCTGAAAAGGATTGGATCGAGGGACAGGAAACGGTGGAAACTGGGTAGGCGGTGTATGGGAGAGGGGTGGCAGGGGATGGATCCTGATGGTGGTGCTGGGTGTCAAATGCTGTGCTCATGGGTAGCCATGTGGAGCACAGAGATTTTTGTCCGGATGAGKTAAAGAGAAGTCCCTGCCATAAATGAGTGGTGCCCAAGTCTCACCTAGCATTTTTCTTCTATGGATTTCAGACAGGAATTAGGAGAGATAGGGGTAAGATTCAGTTTACCGACCGACACACCTGAATTTATGYGTCTTCATGTCAGCAAAGTGTTTAATCTCCCACTATTATCAATTGATATTTGGTCATTCACAGAACGTTCCAGAATCTGGAGAATGTTTCAGCTAACCCTGAGGAAGATACCCCCATTTGCTCATCTGACTCATTCTCCAAACTACATTGACTTTAGTGGTTAGATCTCATTTGAGTATAATGGAGCTTTATATACTTATCAGATGTGCAGGCATTTGAACATAGGTTTCCTGCTCTGTGAGCTGAATGCTGTCTCACTTTGGAGACTGAGGTGGGAAATGACTTGACTAAGGATACTCTGCAAATTGGTAGCAGAGCCCAGAGCAGAGCCTTGATCTAATTCCTGGGTGAGGCTTGTTATTCCTCAGTCATGCTCCAATGGGACACTGGATTGAGAAGCTATGAAAATAGAAAAAGACAAGAGGAGGCATCAGATTTTTGGGCAGTGGGACATTCTGGAGGAACCAAATGAACCGAGTAAGGAAGTACGTAAGGGCTTGATCCTTATTGTCCTGCATTCAGAGCTGATCTGGCAGTATTTTACCTAGTACACCTTGGTCTTAAGGACTATATGCTGTCAGAGCAGAATGTGCTACTGTGAGAACACTAGATCAAAGAGTGGCCAGCAGAGGCTTTTATTTCTTTTCCTTGGATTGATTTTTGTCACTTGTTCAGTGATGAAAGTAATAGTGGAATTTTTACCAACAAGGCTATCTTGAATATTTATATACTGCCTCCAGTTGGCTTAGCTTCATCTGTCAGCCTTGTTGCTCAAAAACTTGTGAATTCATGATTTGCTCTAAGACTTGAGCTGTTGAAATAAATCATGTTTCAATAACTTTAGATGACAGGTATAAATATACTGAGCATTTTCTGATCCAGTGATTGAACCCAAAATCTCAGTAAATGAACATGGATGTAGGTCAGTTGGCTATATAGGGTTAAATGAAATTTCTCTGAAATTTTATAGGAGTGACCAAAGTCAGAATCTGACTTGCAGCATGATAACCCTTATAACCACAGGTGTGATTCCTACCCCATCCTCTTTAACTGTTGAGTTTTCTAACCCAGATTTTGTTTCATTAAAATGTTCTTAGGAGCGTTGGTCTGCTGCTTACAGACTTTTGTTGGTTTTGTTTTTATTTTCTGGCACTTCCTGAATCAGTTGTCCCTTACGAGATCACGGTGTACACCAGCGATATCTTTGGAGCTGGCACAGATGCAGATGTCTTCATCGTTCTCTATGGAAGTGATGGGATCTGCACTCAACAGAAATCCCTGTGCCTCAACAAGAGAGAGCAAAGGATGTATTTTGAAAGGAACTCGGTGAATCAGTTCATTGTGGAGGTAAAATCAAAGTTGCYTCCTTGCACTTATCTTAGAGCAGAGGTTTCCCTAAGGGGTTTAGGAAGACAAAATGGAGTGAAGTGGAAAATTTCCCTCTTTTAGGGAAAGCAAAAGGGAACTGGAAGGGGTTGTCTGCTTGTGGAACTTGGGTTCAATTCTCTGCTCTTAGTGGCTTCTGGAGCAAATCTTTTCTCACTGGGCTCCAGTTAGCAGCAACTCCAAATTATCGTCATACAGTGTCCCTGTGGCCTAACATTGTGCTAAGCATTGCAAGGACTGGTGCAATCTTATCATGGAACTGAGATGTCCTAATACATGGATATGGAGACTTGCCYTTCCATACAGAGCTGAGAGGCACTTTGGAAGGTCCACACGTAGGAGAGTTTACCTCTTCCATTTCCTAGACCATACATGATCTTTAGATAAAGAGAAGGTCTTAGTCTCTGTGGCTACTGGATGTAATATGTCTCTCTGTCCTTCACACCCTTAGGTGCTTGCACATTTGCTTCCTTCACAGTTCACAATATTTTTAAAGGAGGCATGAACCAAATGTTTGTGATATTGCTGAAACTACATGCCTTCATTTAAGGTCTCCAAGTGTCATTTCATGTTATAGTTTCAGAAGATCTTGTTGAAGGGCCTGGTTCGTAGTGCTTTCTACTTATGGAGTACTTCATCTGAGGTGGATGGTTTGTTCATTTGTTCCAACTCTGTGGCAACCTCAGTCTTCTTGGACAGAGACTGTTACTGTGCTGTAGACACCATGATTTTTGGCTACCTGGGGTTAAATTTTTGAAAGACCCTATCAAGTGTTTCCTGAAGCATTTGCACATGCATATGCAGGTAGTGAACCTGTGCATATAGGTCAGGGTGCTCATCTACACCTACGATACTCAACAATTCCTTTTCATAATAAGTTTCTATTGTTGAGAATTTGTGAGAAGTGAAAATACAGCAGTCCTGCTCTGGCCTACTCTTTTGGCACTGCTTAATGTCCTCCCCTTCCCTCCCTGGGTGCAACACTGACACTGACTTCACCGAGCACCTTAGAGCCTGCCTATGTTTTAAGTTTGGTTTGTTTTTGTAAAATAATTGAAGGGAAATATTAAAACAAACTTTTTAACAAATTAAAATACTTCCAGCCCACAAGGGCATGAATCATAAAATGAAGCCCCAGCGTGATTCCATAAAAACAGAGAATAAGACTTAATTTGGTGGGGTTTCCACAGAGACTTTCATGACAGAAGTTGCAGTTATCCGTAGGTATAAATCTTAAACTGTTATTGTTATTTCTTTATTTCATAAGATTTATTTTGGTTTTGATAGATTCTGAAACATCAGTACTTTTCTTAGATGTAGCAAGTGGAAATGCAGTTTGCTCTCTAGATTTATAACATCATATTAACCTGTCCCCAAACTTCATTTTTTCTTCACCAATTCCTCTTGCTGCAGGAGGGGGGATAAAGCAAAATATATTCTTCTCTCACCTAAATGTGTAGAGCCATAATTTGGAGCTCAGTAGACCTTGAAAACAATTTAGRGATCTCAGGAAATCCAGGCTGAGAATTGCCTGTTTGTCTTAGTGCTTTTATTACCCTGCATTTTGTATTTGCAAAAGAGGCACAAAAAGTCAGAGATGGGTCTCAGCTATGCTCCCAAGTGATGATTTGCAGAAGATGCCTATAGCAGAGTGAAAAACACTCATTTTTTAACAAGAATATTATTGCTATGTGTTGATTGAAAGCCTCATTGAAAGATGAATATTTGGACAGGACAGAGGAGGAATAACATCATTTCCCCAAGTGTATACGTGTGTACATGCATGAATTTTAGAAATGAATTTGGAACATTTAATTATTTTGCAGTTGGTGTTGATGCTGTCTAAAGCCAGGGCAAGATCTGTGAAACCAAATCAGATCTGTTGGAGTGGGAACTCCTTGAGTACTACGGTCAGCCCTAATGAGTCCAGGAGTCTCCTAAAATCACTGATGTCTTTGCTTCAGGATGTGGCAATTTTGTCAGCTGGGAAGTGAAGCAGGGAGTGGTGTCCAGTGGTATAAATTGAGAAGTTCATTTTTTTAAAAGTTTGCAAGAACAAAAGATTTCAAGCCCTTACGGACAGAAAGACAGCTGAGCATGCTTCTCCTACGTGCAAAGGAGTTTTGCAGCCAGCTTTGGATTTTTAAAGCCCAAGTGTACAAAAGCTTGCACAAAAATAATCAAAAGATGCTGCATAGGAGCAAATGCTATTTTTCCTATTGAAGCCTTTGGAAGGGAGGTGGCTTAAAAGTAATGAAATAGTGACAAGTTACTTAAGTAATAAGGTGAGGCATAAAAAATAATAGCCACTTCCTAAGATACTGATCTTATTGGCTTGCTCAGAACGGCACTTGGATTCTGTGGCAGAACAAGAGCAAGACTATAAAATGCCAGGCTGTGAATACTGTGCTTTGGTCTCAAAGCTATTCTTCCAGTGTTATAACTGTGCACAACCGTCTAATCATATAATTGTTTAAAAAGGAGGGATATATAAAAAGAAAATTCAAGATGCAATAACATTGCAGTTTCTAAAAATTACCTCCTCTCCCACTGCTACAAAGGAGCTTGAGATGCAGGATTGCTGCCATGCAACCGAATCCATCTCCTACAGTGGGTAAGCTGTGTAGTGCAACACAAAACTTTGTTTTTCAGATAAACGTTCAGGAGGACCCATTAGCTAAATGCAAGTTAGGGCATAAGTAGTGCTGTTTTTAATGTTTACTCCTTCTGGGACTTCATATAGACTGGAAATAGGAAATAAGCTAAAAAAATAATGTCTTGAAAGTCACCTATTGTTCATGCCGTAGTTTTTCCTTTTTTTTTTTCTGTAGCTGGAGGATGTTGGTGACATTATTGAAAAGATTCGCATAGGACACAATGGTGGAGGGCTGAATTCCGGATGGCATTTGGATCGTGTGACGATTCGGAGACTGTTACCAAACGGAAAGGTAGGCTGTGATTCATGGCACTCTGCAATATATTTCCATTGGCAGCTGCTTCCATTTCCCAAAGTAGATCTTCAGTATACAAAACTTGATTAACAGTGAAAAATGAATCCCTAAAGAACAATGCACACTAATGAACTTGCTAGAGCTTAGAGATCTGGGGACAAGCATTTATTATCGTGTTTTATTCTTCAAATGTTCATTATAARACTATGCAATTGTTATTTCTAAAAAGTGCTTTTCTCATTGTACCTGTTGACTAGAATAAATGTATTTCCTCCTGGCAGTGGATGGTGGCAAGGCACTGATGCTATTACTCAGCCTTTTTGGTGTCTTTGCTGCTGTTCATCTTTGGTGGGGAGCAGTGATCTGCATGCTGGATTTGAGGGCAGTGTTGTCACAGCTGGCTTGGTGGACTGGGAGTCCAGAAATCAGTCCCTTAGTTCTGGAAGGATAAATACAGGCAGTCAGTACAATTAGGGCAAGCAAAATGCCCATCAGTGCAAGTCCCTGAATTGGTCATAGAAAACCCATCAAGTCAGGTCCTAGGACTTTTGGTTGCACATGTCAACAGGATTAAGGCAAAGTAGCCAAACTGGTTATCTTTATCCTACCCACATAAAAAGCTCTTCCTTGGCCCTGCTTTAGGGTGTTGGCTGTAGTGATAGGAATGAGTCTGGCTGCAGGTGAGTGAAAGCTGAGAAGAAAATCACCTCTTCAGAATCAGTTTAGGATTGGAGGAGTAGCTGTATTTGGGAACAGCTGGGCTCTCTCCTCTGATTTGTCTTTTCTCCTCTTTTTCTGAGATGATTTCATCTTTCACCCATGCTGACAGGAGACAACTTCTCCACCCTCATTGCTCAGATCTACTGCTTCCTCAAGTGGCTTCTGATATCTAATGTTGGTGAACCCACAGCTTGCTCAGGTGTGGTGAACCTATTTCTCATCTTGCTTCTTCCCTCAAAATTTCAGGGATATGCTTTACTCTCTTTGCCTCACTGAATGACTTAAAGGTCTGCTTTGGACCTTCCTCATCACATTCAAGGCTGTATCCTCCTGTACAAGTTTCTACACTAGTAAATATCTTTTGCTTGCTTCTGATGATCACATTTTTGCCAGTCCACTATTGTCAGACCTGTTATCTGCCTATTGGTGCACCCTTATCTTGTACGGCTTGATTAGGTTAAGGAACAAGATGATACTGTTATTGGTGATATTGCTATTGGTCATGGGCTAGGAAGGATGAAGAGGAGGATCTGCAAAGGCATGGAAACCAAGGGAAAAGAGATTCCTGGGCTGCCTGGCCTCTTTTCTACAGCCACATTTGACTGAGCACTTTGAGCAGCTCCCAGAGTTCAGTGTTGGGTCCTCTGCAATCAGCCCAGAAATGGGCTTGGGGCTGCGTGGCTGCACAGTCATTACAGCAATTTTTGAAAGACAGATAGTGAGAAATCTGGGAGGCTAGAGGAAGGGAGGAAAACGATGAACACCTTGAAATGGAAAGATTTACAATTCTGCTGATCTTTTGATTATGGCATGGGAAAAAAAGAAGAAAGCAGAGCACTGCATGATGCTGCTGATCAGCCGCAGGATATTATGACCTGCTACAGGACAGCAATATGCTGCCAACGCTTCTAAAAGCTGTGCTACCTGATTAGACTGTTAAGATGTGTCTAGGTGTATCTGTAATGCTGCAAAAGAAAAATGAGGTCAGTAACTTTTCAGATTAAATTGAAAGCACTTGGATAGCAAACTTGAATTGTTGCATGCCAATAAAGCTCTGTCTAGGCATGCCAATTATATCTGATAATTGTATTTCATTTGTCACAACTTGGAGAGGGCAAAGCACTGACTTTTAGCACACTATCATACCCTGCCTAGAGCTTAAGGCCAGAGTCAAACTTTAATGAAGCAAATTCTGTTCCTAGCTACAAGAGGATTTTACCGTGGGTAACACAAAATAGTGCACTTTATGTCACTTAAATATTAATGCAATCACTAACAAGGAAACTCCAATAAAAACTGTGGCAATGACGTGGTGATTAACAATAATGACACAACTCTTGCAGCAGCTGTACATTATTCACCATTGTGCAGGCACTTGAGTCCCTAGATATCCCATTACCAAATAAACAGTGTTCCTATCAATGGCACGTACAACCAACATTATCAACACTAAGGAGCAGTTAAAAGCTTCAGTGAGAGATGAGACTGAAGAGGAGTCTCTAATGGGAGGAGTGAGTTTCAGCACTGAAATGTATTGCTCTGGAGAGCCCCTCGCTTGCCAGGCTGTAGTGGGGAAGATAACCACTGCAATTGCTGTTCATCAGCCTGGCATACAGGAAGATAATATAGGTTACGTGGTCAGACACCAGCACAGAAATGAGGAACATAGTACAAATAACCCCTGAAGGCAAAATACTTGCAACTCTGGGGTTAATTGCAAGTCTCATATATTGCAAGTCTGGGGTTARATAACAGCAGTACAGAGAGCATCAAAGAAGAAAATTGTGTGTGTTTGACAGCAAAAGAGTTGGGCTACTTGGGTTCAAAGGATGGTTCTGCTGCAAACACGAGCAAGTCACCCAAAGCCTGTATTTGAAAAGGCCCATAACTCCAGCAGATCACCTTTTCTGGGATATGGTATGATGGTAAGTGGTATGGCTCTGTGGTATGATGTCTGGTTCATACCATGTTAGCAGTGACTGCAATGGGCTGCTGGTCTTAGGTGCACAACCAACTTCTCCCCAGCGACTGCGGCAGGGAGGGCAAGATCCAGCAACTCATGATAGTACCGTGCGGTGCTATACAGTGATAACAGTATTCAGTATTGCTACAGGGAGATCTATTCCCTTCTTTTATTATATATCAACTTTTTAATACTTAAATAGCAAAAAGAAGGGGGCCCTGCATTCGTTTGATAAGTAATTATGTGCAAGTAATTAAGGTGGATGGTATTCTTATATATGTTTACATAAAGGCAGTGGCATGTGGAGTTCTGGAGGTAACAGAAAGCCTCCGTGTTACTTAAGGAGAGAAATGCTGAAGTTGTCAGTAGGGGAAAGGCCATTTTTTCTTCCTTTGCCTAGTTACTGTGAGCTTAAAATTAACTTTTTTCTGTTCAGACTTGTGGGCTCTGCGAGTTCCATGATGGCTCATGCCCATTTCTTTATGGAGACATAGCCTGGGGTGGCCAGCACACAGAGAGCCTCCTGCCTCTTACCATTTTGGAGGTCTTAAAGTAGTCTATTCTTAATGAGTAGTCTGGGATTGATTTTATTTACTAAGCAGAAAACACATGTTCTATTGTTTTTGCTCCTTTGATGATAGAAATCATGTTTGTTTCTGCCAAAGTAAAGTCAAAACAAAGGATCAAAAGTTAAATCAGTATTCTTCTCCTCTTAATGCACCTATGGGAATTGCCTGGAAACCAGCTTGAGTCACAGAATTACAGGACAAAATCTTGAAGCATGGACTCAGAAGAAAAACACCTACTGACTTCAAAGGGAATGTTGCCTGAGTAAAGACTGAAGAGGGGTCACGGAGTCTCAATAAACCATGGCTTCAGCAGGAACAGTGCAGTCCTGATTAGGAATTTGCAGCATCTAAAACTGGAGCCCACTGAAATGAGAAAGGGAAAAGTCTATTGGATCGTATAGCCAGTCTCACTTACCCGTTGAGAATGTTTTTCTCTGTTCGGTGCTTTTTTTCTCTCTCTCTGAATGTCTTTTTCTTGTACTTTGAGTGACTGAAATATTCTGTTACATAAAGATATATTCTGTTCTGCTCTGTCCCATGCCTGTGTGGCTTGGTTGTTGCAGCGCATACTGTTTCAAGTCTGCATATGCATACACATGCATACGTACATGAACTGAAATTCCTCGTTTGCATATCAGAGGGTGCTCAAAGTAGAAATTCTGAGGTGCGATCAGCTTGCTTTGAAGAGTTTCTCTCTGTTGTGTTTACTTCAGGGTTCGGAAACTGTCACATTTCCATGTGAAAGATGGCTTGCAAAGTCTGAAGATGATGGCGAGATCATCAGAGAGCTGGTACCGTCTGATATTTTTACTGAAAAACTCATGAAGGATGGAACTCTAAAGCAGATAGAAGAAGAAGTTGAAGACCCATTAGAAGGTAATATAATCCTAGGAGTATGTAGAGACCTATTTACCCAATCTTTTAGAGCAAAGCACGGTTCAAGCAGATGCAAAGTTAGTACCACCTGTTCACATTTATTTCACTTTCCATTTTCTGACCTCTCTGATACCTGAAGCACTTCCATGAAGCTTCATCCTAAGATCCTTGTTTCCCTATAAGCCTGGCTGTTTCTAACTTTTTCCTCCAGGACCTCCTTTCTCCACCCTGAGCTCCTTCTGCCCTTGCAAGAAATTGTGAAACTTCTTACATCCTGGGTAGAGCAAATTGAATTCAGCTGCCATCTTCATTCATGGTCCTTGCATCTGGTAACAAGATGATTCAACAGAGAAAATCATTCATTTCTATGTTTCTTTTCTCTCAGAATCTGATTTGCATTTACAGTACACCATTGTCAGGGTGGAATTTATATGAATTTTAAGTGCTTTTCATTGCCAGGGAAGTGAAAAGGGGCTTTGCTGTAAAGGAGAACTGAGCCTTTATGCTGTGCCTCTAGCAGAGGAAGGTATGCTCTTTCCTCTATTAGGAACCACGTGGTAGCTCATGTGAGACCTTTTCCCAGGGAGAGAGAAGCAGTTTTAATAACAGTAAGTGGCAAAACTGCTAGATGCCTATGTAATATTTTCTTTGATCTCTTAACTCATGTCACTTTACCTTGCATTAGTTACTGGGCGTTAACCAGCATCCCCATCTTATTTTTTCCTTCTAAAGACAAAGCCTTAAAACAAGTTTTGCAAATTGTGGAGTAGGATTTCTGGATAACTGAAGGCTTCTTTTGGCTAAGAGCTAGGGCTAAGTTTGGGAAGTCCTCTTTTAGATATAAATAATTTGGGACAGAAGTGTTCTATATCTCTATGAGTCCTCGTACATTTTGGGCACTAACACAGTGTAAATGACAGCAACAGAAACTCCAACTCATGTTATTATAATGATAATCTTTTACACAGTAGACTTTATTTCAGTCCTGAAGGTCTCCAGAACTGGCAAGCAAAGACGAAAGAGGAATGAACTGATTAACCGGAATATACACATTGATTCCTTCATTACTAATGTAGCAGTTGTCTCTCAAGTGCAAAGCCATAACTCTGTACAGCAGTTAACGACATAATGAGAAGAGGCAAAGTAGAAAACCCAGAATTGCACCTAACTTGATGAATAGCGTCAAATGACGATCCTGATCCATTTCTCAGAGAAATCAGTGAAAGTCCTTCATGGATTACCAAGCAGATTAGGCCCCATTTTATTGAGAGAGCTAGGTATGGAAGGGACAATACAAACATTTTCTTTGATACTATTAATGTACAGAGAATAATATTAACAACATCTGTAGTACACCTCCATAACTAAGGCTTTGTGCCTCTTCCTCATTTGTAATGCCCTGGGATTTGCAAGGAGACGTTCTCTAAGGCTCGTATGCCACCAGGGTAATCAGAGCCTTGCACGGTTCCTAATTGTTTTCCTGGGAAGGATGCTTTCAGTTACTGTTTGTTTTCCCTGTGTAATTGGGACAAGAGCAGCAATATAAAAATAGGAGTATTTAGCAGGTTTAGTAAAGCACATTACTAAAGATTTGATGGGATTTTATTGAATCATCATTGAGCAAGCTAAACAGAAAGGGTACTTAAACAGTACAGCTCCAATACTTCCTTAATTAAATACCGTCTGAGCAAAAGGATTCAGCAACCTGTTCTCGTTCTGTTTTAGGAATCTATACAGATACATGCCATTAACTCCGGTAGTAATTGCACATCTGAATCCCTGGAGTTTGTTTATGGAAGATGGAGTACTAAGAATTCACAACACTGAATCACTTGTTCCCAGATGTAGGTCCCTTGAGCCTCAGTATGAAAAGGTGCTGAGTTCCCTCACCTCTCATTGACTTCACATCTAGTAATAACTCTAATGATTCTTTGCATTTTTAATTATACGCTATGTGATCAAAGCAATACATAGGCATTGATTAGATATAGAAAAGGAAAGTCAGCAAATTTCAGTCCAGTGGTTCCCTAACCTTGGGGTTGTCATCAGAAGCCTGGAAGGATAAAGGAATCAGCATTTTAACCCCCAATAACTGACCGATGAGTAGAACAGTTGGGGACCATTTTCTTTGGTAAATTCAGTGTCTAATATAGAACTTGATAATCCACCTGTCCAGAAATTGCATGTCTTTATTTCTTTCTGCAGTTCACACATACAAGATAAGTGTGTTCACTGGAGATATCTATGGTGCTGGGACAGACGCTAATGTTTTCCTAAATATCTATGGAGATCTGGGGGACACAGGAGAGAGAAAACTCAGCAAATCTGAAACAAACTTCAACAAGTTTGAAAGAGGACAGGTACAAATGCAACGGGTTGATAACACTTTCCATTTTGCAGTCCTTAACCTGACAAGTGCATGACTGCCTTTACAGGCTGAGTTTTCCTGTGAGGGATGAATTGATTGATTCCATTTATGATGTTCATTACCTCTTAAAATGCTATCTATGGTTTGTCACCTGTGTATTATGACAGACAGGCACTGCAGCAAATGAGTAGATCTTTCTTTCTGTGAAGTTACTGATACAGAGGCGAATTTTGAGCATACATAGACAAATTTTTTCCATACAAACCTGCTTGAATTTGTTAGTTGCAGGTTTGAGAGCACAAAAAACATGAAGTCTTTCCTTCCCATAGACTCTGTGCAATTGATTTTCACATACATAGTATATACTATAATTCATCTCAGAGCATGATAAATGAACACGTCTTAAGCTGTGACTGTGTTTTACAAAATGACTCCAAAAGTGGCACCCTGTGGTCAATCCATGAATCATATTCATAGTCTCTTATGGTGCTCCTCAGATATAATGATGGCAAAGATTGTCTTATCCAGATTGTCTGTACAAACCTAACTGGATTAAAAAGGGAACTTTTTGACTTAAAAATCAGGAGGTAAAATGACAGGAATTCAACACTCTAATTGTTTGTAAAAGCAGCATTTTGCACAGCCCCTTTCATAGCAGAAGCACACCTCAGAGTGCTCCCCTGCAGAATGGTTTTAATGCACAGAGATGCCTGCATAGCCTGTTGTAAAGCTTTTAATCAAGCACTGTCCAGTGAGACTGGATTTAAACACATGTTGTGCTCTATAGTTATCATTTGCTTTTGTCCGGTAGATGATCTGTTGAGAGCTCATTAACTGAACCGATTGCCATTGAACACCCTGCAGGAGGATACATTTACAATGCAGGCTGTGGACCTTGGCATTATATACAAGATCAAGATTCGCCATGACAATACTATGTTCAGTCCTGACTGGTTCCTGGAAAAAGTAGAAATCCTGGACGAGGACACGGAAGAATCATTCGTGTTCCTGTGTGAACGCTGGCTCTCTAAAAAGAAGGAGGACAAAAAGATAGATCGTACGTTTTATGAACAGGTACAGTGATCCCAACTAATGACTACTAATAAAAATATAAAACAGACCTTTCATGTGATTGAAGCCCAAGACAGCTCTTTAGAGACTTAACTTGTCTGAAATCAATTTGTGACTTTCAGACAAGTACCCAAAGTATGGCCCATCTCAGCCCAGCATCACTAGGTCTGCATTTTGAAGTCTCAGTAGAAAAATCAAAGACTGCAAGTGAAACTCTTCATTTGAGAGCCAAAGCAAAGCCTTGCTGATGCACAGTAGAGAATTTTGCCCTGATGCCATCCTCACTGTGCCCGCAACGTGCATTGGTAACAGGTTCCACTATGCAAAGTTCTCAAGCCAAAATATTGGTCCTTTGACCTCATCCTCACTGGACTGGGTGGGCTTCCTCTTCTCAGCTCCTTTTTCCACCCATGCCCAACATCAAAAGTCTAGTTTCTCTGTCAACACTCAAAGCGCAAAATGTTTTTTAATGAAATGCCCTTTGTACTTGCACATTCTCTATTGCTTTATCAGGCTGGTATAGCTAATTGGAATTCAAGGTACATGCAGTAATTAAAATTAGCAAACAAGATTAATAGACCTCTCCTGCTTCTATACAGTGAGGCATAATACAAAAGCTGATTATAAGTCCATTGTATTTAAGAAGTCCACTTTACAAAATACAGTGACATTTTAATTGAAAGTTACTGCTGAAATTATCATTAATGAAACTGGGCCAAACTCATCCTGGGTATAACAGAATGGTTGTAAGAAGAGTTACACCATGGAGGAGTATTGCCATATGCCCCCTCATAAAACTGCAGCAGACAATGCTATGAATTTTTGCAGTCGTGCCTACCCAGTTGCTCATATTAATTCCCTCATAATGAGGGAAAACTAATCTTTTTCTTTTAATTAAGTGACTGTGTGGTAAGAGCCTCACATTAATTGGACAATGACACCAAACGCATCTGCAGTAATTCCTCTAATGTAATAGATGTTTAGTATCATTCAACTTTGCAGCACTCTCTTTACAGTCTGACCTATACTAGGTGGATTAGTCTAACAGCACTATATATGCCCTGATAAGCAAATCTGCTGTTCCATCTGCCTGAATTTTCTGTGATTATGGCTCATACAAATAGCAGAGAAAAGTCACAACACACCGTTAATGTCTGTTAGGTCCACTGCATTGTAACACACATCCAAAATGGCCTGTCAAGGTTACTATGATGAGGTAAATGAATGACCTGCAATAAATTATAAGAAGTCATGTTTATTTGAGCTTCACTGAGCAAAATGCTACCTGGAAAACTGCAGGGATTTCTTGTAAAGTTGTTCTTTGAGGCACATAGGAACAGCTGACAACGTTGTGAGCACTGAACCTCATTACCCTCCTGTACATGTAATTAGAGCTATGACGGTGAACGGAACAGCCTGGACAACTCATCTGTCAGCCTGTCGAGCCAGGATAGCAACGCAAACTTGAAGGAGATGAAGAAATCCAGCTTGGTCAAGATGGCAGAAGAAGGATCATGTGAGAGAGCAGCATGTTWGGTGCATGCATGCGTGTGTTCTTGGCTTTCAGGTCTCAAAAAGATGCATTCGTCCTGGTGAAGAGCATGGAGAAGTAGAAAAGCAAATTGCTGCTTTTCACCTTGGGTTGTGACGACTTTGGGAAAGGCTGTATCAGGTGCTTGTGCATTTGTTGCTTTTCCTGTAGCTCTCAGGCCTTAACAGTGGAATAAGCCATGAAGTTAACAGCAATTTGAGCGTTTCTAAACCTCTTCTTGCTCTTCTGTGGAAATCTATAACACACTAGAGTGTCAGAGTTAACTTCCCTACTGCCAACAGATGTGAGTCCTACAAACACTGTGGTGCTTTGAACAGTATGAAAATAGGTAGATGGTTATTCAAGGATATGCTGTTTGCTGTCACAGCAATATAAATGTATAGGAGACTTCTACAGGCAACTACAACCCCAAATCTCATCCCTCAGATGTCCAAAGATAGGTGAGTGCATCCAGACCATTGAACTGGGAAAAGGAACTAGTCAACAACCTCCCTAGGGCCTCTTCAGAAAGAAATACACTGTCCTAAAGAATCATACTCGCTTTTGTTTTTCCTCCTCCACCACTGACTTCATCACATACAGCACTTAAAAGGTGAGGAGAAGTGACAGCTCTCTGAACAAGAGACTGGCAGAATTAAGGGAAGAATTTATGCAAGCTTTGTATAATTTTGTCTGAAGTATCCCTTAAAGTATGCAACACTTTTTGCAGTGAAAGGGACCGTGGGCAAGGCAGACATGTTATCACCAATACCAGCCTCCCCTGGACTGTTGGGAGCTCTTTTCCCCATGATTCCTTAATGTAGCTCTTGCTGCTGACACCAGCTGTCTTTTTCCTCCTACATGTTTTCTTTAGCCTACTCAATATGTAGCATATTAGACCTAAATTTACAAAGGAGACTTTGAATTTCTTGAGACCTTATTTGACATGCCTGAACCGCCTCCCCTTTTCGGGATCATGCTGGTAGTGCCTCATCATCAGGGATGTCTGTTTGACATGAATTTAAATGTGATTTATTTTACAGTTCTGCAGTTTTTTTCTTACAGCACATAGCTGCATCACAGCTGCTGTGAAGTTGGGAGGGGACTGGGACACTGGGAGCTGAGCAAGAACTAAGCATAAGTCTCTTGGCTCTCAGAAAACAAGCTTTGATTTTGAGCACTCAGGAGGATTTGTTCTTTTCTAGAACGTGGATGGTCTTAGATGTGCAGAGGGGAGATGAGTCTGCAGAGGCTTTTAGACACTCAAAGCCTGGGAACCCTGGATTGAGGTTTCATSTGAAATGACTGACAGAAACAGTTGATGGCTCTAGCATGTGGAGTTTCATCACTAGGCTCTGTCTCTTGAGACAAATAAAGCAAAGCTAAAGATAAAAGTCAGTTTCTGGATTACAACTTTTAAAAATTGAAATGTTCTGGACTGTGTTTACAAAAGCCAGCATTAGTGCAGGGAAGCTAATCTTGGTAGATTGCTGCTGGTAGGAAGTGGGAAAGAAGTTGGTGTCTTCAGAGGACAATCCAGAGGAGATAGAGCTGGGGCCCTGCTGTACCACCCTCTTGTGCAGTCCGTGTTTCTGTCCTGACTGTGATGGAAGCCCAGAAGATCAGTGTCAGTCAGCTGAATTGGAAACTTTGAGGAAAACTTCTGAATTCATTGATTTATGTATTTATATAGCTTTTGATCAGCTATCTCTGATACCTTGACTTACCATTTAAATTGCAGCTATTGTTCCTTGTTATCCTTCATTGGGTCTTCTAGTTTTAGTTTAAGGGTTTAGAGGTACGGTTAAGATACTATGTTTTAACAAGTAACTCAGCATCAGCCAAGTCACAAGTACTGTCTGTGAATGCTCTCATAACCCACAGCGAGTGCAAAACAATGAATGTTATCTTAAACTTCTACAGTGGGCCAGTTGCAGAATGGTAGAATTTAGCTTAGGAGTTTAAGACAGCTTGCGCTGACATGGGCCAAGGGGACTCACATATACAATCACTGCAGCTCTGCTGATGCCCAGTAGCTTGTTGTGATGTGATATCTGGGTCGCATGTCCCAGGCCTTTAAGTTCTGAACAACATGTAATGCTGTGCATTGTTTGACCTGCTCTGTAACCCATGTGTCTCGGGGCCACCCTTCTTTTGTAATCCCGTATTGTGCTCAAATGAAAAATAAGTGATTCCCATGTTCTTTCTGATATTACTTCTGCGGCGAGACAATGGATACCATCTGCCAGGCTTGCATTCCATGTAATTTCACAAATAATGGGTAAACCATCAGCATCTCCCGCGTGAACCCGTCTCCAACAGAGCAGGGATAGTTCCCGTCATCCCCATTGTGCCAGGGTGGTCTTTCTTCTCTGAGTCCTGGAGCTTGTCATCACCTCCGTCCCTGTTGCGGTGACACGGCCTCATTAAGGAGAATTGCATCTCAAAGGAACTTCAGATAAGATGGATTGTGAGAGCCAGACAGCTGCCTCCCCAGCTAGATAAAAAGGCAGCTGTTAGCTAGTTGATTAGGGAAGGCTCCACTAGGACGTGGCATTGGGACTTTTCTGGGAAAGGGAGGGGCAGTTTGAGCATCCCCATCCTGAGTTTCCTGTGCCCAAGGCGGGTCAATACTTCTGAGGGGCAGGAGGTGATGTGAGGATGGAGCACAGAGAAAAGTCCTGTCAACTAGGAAGCTCCGTGGGGCCTGGCCTGGGGACCTTGCTCCGTACTGGAAGGTGGCGTGGGAGGCGGTGCYGTGTTCATACATCCCTTATGAAACTCAGACCTCTGCGACGGGCACGTGTGCCTTTTAACAGCCTGAGCTCTGCCACAGGTATTCAAGGAACCAGGGAGAAGGTCTGAGGGATCTGCAATATGCCCTGGGCAGAAGGGTCATTTTTCTACTTTTTATAGGAAAGAACAGCAAACTGTTTCTCCCTACCCAACAGCAAGTCACTCCATGTGTCTGCATCCATTATTTAGAGTGGAAAATGCTAACAATTTCACATAGTTCTCTCATATTTAATATAGGTGCTTCAAGCACTTTCGCTCAGGGATGCAACATGAGCTGGAAATGCTGGTAGACCTGTGAACTTAGTCTGTGCCAGCAGAACAGGATAAGAAGTGTGTAAAAGAAACACCATTTTCTCCTAATTTCAAATATGCTTTATTTAAAGGAGGAATGTGGAGTTGTTTTGAATGTGACCCCCCTTGACATATTCTTATAAAATGTGTCCTTCCTACAAACCTTTACTTGGGCTCTTTATTTGCTGCTAGTGGCAGCAGCTCCAGTGGTTACTTCATGAAGAATGCATTGCCTAGTATTTTGTTGACGTGCACAGTTAAATGCGAATGCTGCCCTATAGGGGAGAATAATTCTTGCCTAATCTTTAGTTCACTTCTGTGCTGGTACACAGATGCTGAAAGTTTGGGTTGAATGAAACTCTTTGGGTTCTGGTCAGTCCAGAGGTAAGAACAGATTTGGTCTCCATGAATTTATGCCTTCCCTGACGTGTATACATATTCTGATCTTGCTGCAAGTTTCTAGTACAGCTCCCCGCTCCTCAAAATCGTCTCCGTCTCCATGAATGAAAATTAGATATCAGTCCCAAATGATCTGAAACTTAACCAAGTTTTAGTCAAGGTTTGTGAACCTTTTTGAAAGTGAAAAGGCGATAATGAAATCTCAGGCTGAGTCTGGAGCTTGTGACGTGGCAAGTTTCAGAGCTTTGAGTTTTGTCAGAACGTTTTGAACAGCCCTGCACAAATGTTCTGAGAAATCAGACGAGTATTCATCATCTAATTCTGCACCATCCGCTCGGCCTACCCAAATGAGCTTTTGGAAAGCACTTGAAAAGCAGTCTGGCACTTCCTCCTTTTTAACAGCTGAACTGAGATTTCTGAAAACCACATAAAACCCAGTTAGCTAATTCCCAAACCTTGGCCTGAAGGTTTTTCCCCAATAAATATCATCATGTGATGTATAAAATTGCTGAGTGTCCTCCCTTTAATACAGAGGGGCTTCACGGTTGGCCTGCATCCTACAAAGGGATGCTGAAACCCTGAGCTACCCTATAGATCAGTGCAAGCCTTGAATAAAGCACGAGAGAGAACATTTGTAGCTGTACAGGGACGCTCAGGTGCTGACGGTTTACCTTGAAGTCAGCATAGATTTATTTGCCTTCACTGAACTGTGAGTGTAAGATCATTTTGGTCCAATCGCCTATTTAAGATTAGGACACTCTGTCTCATCTCCAGGAAGGTCTCTTAGTGTAAATAAAGATTCAAGCTCTTTGTTGTTCTGTTATCTATTGGGGGAAATCAGGCCTGTGTTGTACCCCCATAGCCTCATAGCAGCCAGGAAGGTTGTCTGGGGAAATTAACCCTTGCAGACTTCCAGAAGTAATTTCCCATACACCTTTATAGCCCAATCCAGCACGGTGTTATCCCTTCTCCGACTGAATTCGACGGGATGTGAAACTGTTTAGCATGCAATAGTGCTTCCTCTCTCGGGACGAGACTTTCATTTTCTGAAGGCTGGTGAACGCAGGCAGGTTTGCTGATGACTAAACCTCTCTCTCTCTCTTGCAGTGATCCCGTATCACATCACTGTCACGACGGGCACGGAGTTCGACTCCAGCACTGACAGCCGGGTGTACATCATCATCATGGGTCCTCAGAATGTGCAGACGGAGAGGCTGTGGCTGGATCTCCCAGAAGGAAAAGACGAATTTGCGGATGGTTCCGTGGAGAAATTCTCCGTTTGGGGCCTAGATGTTGGGGAGATCAAAAAAGTGGAGGTACTTTACGAATGCAGCGTGATCACTGGAGACATGGATGAAGCACGTGGCCAAGGAGGGCACATGTTTCTGTTATACTTAGCAGTGAATAAAAGGCACTTGGGTTTAAAATGAATGTAAACAGGGATGTGTTAATGAGATTTCACATGCATCCAAACCTGAAAATAAGTACCCCTAATGGCCGGCAAAACCAACAACCTTGGGAGGCAGAAGATAATTCTGAAATACCAGAAAGTTGTAACATGTCTCACTTTTGTCCCATCTCTTAACATTGTTTTTTCTTAGCCCAGCCTTGTTACTGACAGACACCATGAACATTCCCAGGATGCAGTCTTCCATCAGTCTTTTTCCTAGTTGATTTTTACAGTACTTCCAGTTGGGTTTCATAAATTGCCTGCAGTGAGAAACACATCTTGTATAATTTTCTAGCTAAACATGAAAATTGTTTTCACAGCTTGGAGGACCCAGGCTTAGAGAACAAAATTAATCATCGTTCATAAGTAACGTGCACAAACAGATTTCAGTATAGGAACCATTTTTTCCACTGTGGCTCAGGGAGACAGAATTTGCATAGACTTTCTATCACTGAGCTTAAACTTAGCATGAATCTTCCAGACCTTCTGTGAACATCATTCTTGTTTCACATGGCAGTTCTGTCTCCTGAAAGCCTGTTCCAGCCCCCAAGTGCTGAAACCCCCAGGGCCTGATGACTTGGAGAGCCAATTTTATTTTATTTTCACGCCATGCCCTTTGTTGCAGTAAACCTAACTATTTGTGCGTGCACTTGTGTATTCAGCAGGAGAGAACTGGAAGAAATATAAAGAGAGAAATATTAACTAATTAAAAAAATCTTTGCAGTTGTACATCCTGTTGCAGCAGGTGATGGTTAAGCTGAAATGCTCCCATTAGCTTTCATTCAAGTGACAGATTCTGACACCTTGAGAAGTCTCCAGAACAGATTTGAGTTTATTACCAAGCCATTTTCTTAATGCACTCCAAGTGCCTAGTTATTATGAGTGTTAGTAGCGCTTTCTGTCTAGCCATCTCAGAGTCAAATTTTGAAAGTGAAGCAAGGACATAAATCCTTCCCTTCCATCCTGTGTACATGTGGAAACAGCCTGGTCATGCCAGGACAGAGAGGGTGGAAAAAGCCAGCATAACCCCTCAGTGTCGGAGAGGGAGGGAGAGCTGGCTGGAGAAGAAAATGGGCYGGGATGCTGGAAAGCAGAGAGTGAGCAAGGGGAGGAAAGGACAGAGAATAGGGGAAAATAGGGGCAGACACTTGGAAATGGAGGTGGCCAGGGAAAAGATATAATAGAGAGAAAAACAGTATGAATGGGAGACAAGAAAAAGGTTGCAAATGAAATTGGGAGAGTTAGGGAAAAAAGATAACAGAGATTTCAAGCTGAATAATGTTCTTCGGCACTCTTTCACCCCTAGCCTCAGTGATCCTGCCACTGTGCTGCTCACCTCTCGTTCGTTTTTCCCTTTTAGTTTGCAGTCCCACGGCTCGTGGCTGGAGGAGCCATCTGCTCCTGGCTTTCTGCCTTCTTTCACGCAGCGCCCCGCGCTTGGAAGGTCTCTTCTTGTTAATCCACGTCCCAGCGATGATATCTATGTGCCAGTCTGCCTTGGTTGCCATGGAAGCAGTCCATATTTTCCTTGCAGAAAATTGCAGTGTTCAGGGACATCGCAGTAAATTGCTAGTTATGTGCTTGGGAAAAATGAGGAACAGTTCGTTCTCGGATTTGGCATTTGGCTGCTTCTAGAAGAAGGAGAGAGGTTCTGAATGTGAGCTCCTATGTGGAAATAGCATACATGGGGATTAAGTTTCCAGAAGCCCTCCGTATTTTAGAGCAACTCAGGCAGTGGGTTGCAGGATTTAGTAGGATCGTAAGATTTGCAGCATGATGCCACTTTTAGTTTGGTATTATTCTCCTGTTGCAAATATGCTATAGTGAAAGCAGAAACAGTGGAACATGAAGTAATTTAAAAGGGGCCCATTTATACTTGTCTTGTAAGCTTACAGCTATAAAATTTACTATTTGTGTACTTTAAGAGACACGCTGGCATGAAAATAAATAACCCAAGTTATCAGGCATAGGCACTTTATAGTGTGGTCTTAACATCAGTTTAATATTTCTTCTCCTAATGAAAAAAATATCTCTATTCTTAGACTGCTGCTGCTGCAGAGAGATGCATTCAAAAGAGTCCTGCATCCATCTGTGTATCTTTAAACCACTTCGGGTCCAGAGTCTTTCTTGTTCACCAGCACAGAGTAGAGCCAAGGACATGCAACTACTGCAGGTCCTGTCCCTCACTGAGTAGGGCCCTGATCCTGGAAAACCCTCTGGTCTGTTAATATTCTCAGCACCTTCCAGAATATGCAGGAAGTCCCATGTTTTTGCATCTTTTTCTACTTTTCTAACTCTATTCCATTTTTTCTGCTACTGTGTTCAGTTTAAATGTGATTGTGAGCTGTTCAGTGCAAACTGTGTCTTATTCCTTGTGATGTGCAGCACCCAATGGTCCCCCAAGGACAGTGGGAATGAGCTAGAAAGATTTGCAGAATCTTTCAGAATAGCCCGAGGATCTGTCTGCCTTTGAAATTCCACCATTTTAACTGGGTTCAAACACCTCAACCCAAAAAACTCATCTTGATATTGGTATGCATGGCCAAGTCTACACTGCTGGCATGACCATAGCTTCAGATTATTCACTGTATTGGCATGGCCTAACGCTTTGCTTTGCATTGAAAGACAGTCGTCTCAGCCATTTGCTCTTATTGGGCTTAAAAATAAACTCAGAAACGAGCTCACTAATTAAATGAATCCTGGCGTTCTGCTCTAAAAGCCCAGCCGTAAGGATGATTCAACACCGAACAAAATTCTACTGAATGAAATTTCTACGGCTTTATAACGTTGTCCTGGGGGCCCTTGGGAGTCTGCTCGAATGCAGGTTCTCAAGGGCAGCCTGCGGTGCAGGGTGCTTTCTCCTGGCACGTCGCCGATACCGAAGGAGGTGACGGTTGCTGTGACAAATCTGGTGTCTGGCGATGTCTTGGAACGACACTTTAGGAGGTGGCGGTAATGAACCCAGAGGAGCAGCGGGCTTTGATGGGCCCCGACAGGATTCTCCCTCCAGCTGCTCTGTCCCTGCTTCACTGCCGAGCCGTTGCCCCGAACTTTCTTTGCTGTGTCATCCTGCGACCGGTTCAGAGAGGCCGTGCACGGCTTCTCAGAGGGGCTTCGGGTGCGGAGAAGGGCAGCCAGGCTAGCAGAGGGGGGCTGGAGAAGCAAGTGTTATATTCCCATTCACCTCACACCCCTGGAATCGGAGGATTAATGCATCAGTTGCGGATTTGAATTTCCCCAGTGGTTAACTCTAATTTTCTGCAGCTGCACAGACATTAGTATAGTAATAATGCTCCTAATAGCAGTGATGGCTGAGACAGTCAGACAGAAAAGAACAAGTTTTGGGGCAGAAAAGATACAACAGATCTATCACGTTAGGTGAAGTTGTTATTAAAAAAATATTTCCTGAGCAACCCTATATATCCTGGTAATATTTTAAAAAACGGAGAGCTAAGGACCTTTTTTTCCCTGTACTGACACAAACAACACTTGCTCTGAAAATAATGAACTGTAGGTAGTTCTTACACCCAACCTTTTATGTGCAGATAATTCATTGCAATAACTGGCTGACTGAGAGAGTTGCTTACAGTAGCTGGAATATGTAATTATGCTGATAAGACTGCTCTCAAGTTCTTTAAGAAGAATGGCACTATTTGGGTTCTTGGAGAAGTTTGCACCATCGGTGGTTACCTGAAATGGCCTCTCACATTGGGTCCTGGCTCAGTCTTGCAGAGTAAGCGGGGTCCAGCTGAGTCAAGACTTTTTTGGGAGACCTCTGAGGGAAACTCATGGTGCCATGGAAAGAAAGGCCATCAGCAGCACTTGGGCTGTGCTTCACGCCAAACGGCATTGGAGCGATGCCCGGCGCCGAGCTGCGGGATACGGTGTTATTCAGATGCCATTTTCAGCTGCCTGACTGAGCACTCCTTTGTCACTGAGTCTCCTGCCCCTTTCAGCAGTGGGCCTGTGTTTTTCCTGCTCTTCCTTTTGCTGCTGATGTACCTGTGAAAGCCTTTCTTGTYGCTCTTCGCATCCCTAGCCAGATTCAACTCCAGATGGKCTTTGACTTTCCTAGCCCCATCCCTGTGCACTTGGACAGTGGCTCTATGTTCTTCCCAGGTCACCTGTCCCTTCTGCCATCCCTTGTATGCTTCCTTTTTACTCAAGTTTTCCGAGCAGCTCCTTGTTCATTCATGCAGGCATCTTGCCACTCTTGCTTGACTTCCTGCTCATTGGGATGGACCATTCTTGAGCTTGGTGGAGGTGATCCTTGAAAATCGACCAGCTATAGGTATAAGCTCCACCTGTTGGGTCCTATACAGACAAGGAGCTTTTACAGTTTAAGGAGCTGGGGAGCAGAGAAGCAGCCCAATACATACAGTTTGCTTATATAGATACGCATCTGTGAGGGAAGAGTGCTTGAATAACACATGTGGGTGTTCCCTTGGCTGCATATTTCATCTTGGCYGTGAAGCTTTGGATAGTTACTTCTAAGTGCTGCTACAGTGCTGGAAGGGGGTGGAAGGAGGGGAAAATGGCTCTGCAGAGATCAGCTTGGAGAGCTAACTAGCTCTACTCAATGGAGTAGAGGTAGAGCAGTAAGACGGTGGACGTGTTTTCATGTAGGCTGTTGCTGTCTGCCTGTTTCACGTTTCCCTTGCTTACATGTGGGGCTGGTAGTGTCCTCCCTTCCCTCATGCTCAGCAGCAGATGCCTGAGCTTCCTTGCCCCCATCAGCCACCACAGATACTAACATCCCTCCTTTGGGGCAGCAATGGCATGCACTGTTTTACAGCTCACTCTGTTCCACTGTGGAAGTGGTTTGCGTGATGGTGTGTGTAGTCAACAGTCTTAGTCCCCCATAACCAGTCCTGTCCCTGCCCTGTCAGGGCCTCTCCTCTGAAAAAAAATCCCCTTTAACCAGGGAATGTTTTTGGACTCTCGCAGGTGGGGCATGATGGTGCTACCCCTGAGAGCTGCTGGCTGGTGGAAGAGCTCAACATCGTGGTACCCACCAAAGGCGTCATGTATAACTTTGTCTGTAAATGCTGGCTGGCCAGAGACAAAGGTGATGGTCTCACCTCACGAATCCTCAATATCTTAGATGCAGACTGTGTTAACATTGGAATCAAGGTAGGCTCTAAGCTCATCTTGTACCTTTAGCAGTTGCATGGACCTATGTTGATATAGTTTGTGCATCAGCAGTACCAAAAAAGGCACAGAAAATCCTCATGCRTTGACCTCTTCATGTGGCTTGAGTCTTTTATTTTCTGAAGGTTGATTTATTATTTCTTTAGGGTTGGCTTAGCATCGTTAGCACCAAGAACACTGGGTAATAACGAGGGTTGAATGCAGCCGTAGCATGGGCAGAAGGACAGGGTAGGGTGGAATGGGTAGGAAACAGTTCAGCAGCACATCCACATCTTCATCACTGGACTCGGAGCACCCTCTGCATCACCTGGCACCCCTGGAGGGGGGCAGCCACAAGGTAAACRCCTTGGTGCAATCCACCTCCATCGTGATTTGTTCAGAGAGGGATATTTCATACTGATCAAGTTAGTACAGTGGAGATATAGTTTAATTTCTGCAGAGTGTGGCTATACATCAGCTTTTCTAGTTTGGGATAGGGAAATCTTAATTCAGGTATAAAATAATAATAATAGTAAATTGCCAAAACATGCAGAAATTTGTAAGTTTGATCTTTGAAATGAATAAATGATTAAAGCTGAATATACAACAGAAAAATATACAGTCTTTTCTTCAATATGTATGAAAGTGTTGTAATGCGCTCTATGCCGTATTTCAGACAAGTACAAATTGGAAAGCTGAGCTATGCTGATTTTGGGTGTAAGATTTATAATAGAAATAACAGTCTGGATGAATGGGGCAATGTAGTGTTTAATGTCTATATGGCAATTTAAAAATCTCTTCAGTTGTATTTCTATTTACAGTGAGGTTACACTTCCATAGTACATGAATTTTTCTTTATGTTATTGATTGATTCCCAAGTCAAAGATATTCTCCTGAAATCTTTTTTATTCTCCAGACCTACAGAAGAGTGATAACGTTTTTAGCATCTGTGAAATATTCAACAACTCAACACAAGTTTCAGCAGAAGAATTTACCTAAGAGGGAAAATAAACTCCCTCAGGCTGAATACCAAAGTTAAAACCTAATCTCTTTGAAACTTCCCATCAATTGTTTAACCTCCTAGGTAACGTCTGAAAACTCCTACCAGTGATCTCATGGCTTGCCCATAGATTGAGACGGATGCTAACAAAGATTTCTGTTCAGTGTTCCTTTAAAAGCCCAATTCTGAAAATTTACTTTCATAAGTATGCCAAAAATAAACACATCCAACTAAAAATTTTTTGTGGTGTTGTGCCAGAAACTTCTCGAAAGGTCTGAGGAAAATCAGGGGAGATGTTTGAGACATGAAATCAGAGGTGTGTATTTCACTTTCTGATCAGTTTCCTAGTAAATTTGGGGCTCTTTCCTCATAAATAACTGTTGTTAGGAAACGGAGTTTGTTTTAATTTCTTTTAGCGTTCAAAGAAGGCTAATACCTTTAATGGCTTGAGGAAATGTCATGCTTTTTTATTCTGCTTTTTTTTTTTTTACTCTTGCACAGCCATATGTACCCATTTCATATCCTTTTCAATTTAACTTTTTCTTGGCTTGATTTGTCATATTTGTGTTTTAAACTGAGCATCTAACTTCCCAGAAATAGAGAATACAGTTAATATGTCTACCACAGTAATTAAAAACTTTAATGCACTTGTAAAATAGTTTTTCTTCTCCCACCTGTGGCAAACATGATGCTGTGCCATAGTTTAAAATGTATGCGGATGAATGTGGGATGAACAAGTTAGTCAAGGATGAACAAACATGAAAAATAGTTTTTCCATGATATTATTCCTTTGCACTGCTAATTTATGTGGCATCTACAATTCAATCCAATAAAACCTGCATAACAGCTCACTATTTGAAATATGTTTTGTTGGGGCTGTTTTTGATGTTCTTCTACCTCTTAAATCTGAGGTCTTGTTACCATAGGTACAATCTTGAAAGCATCCAAGTGGCCCAGAAGTCTTAATGCCACTGACAGCCACTGGGGCTTGCATGCTTTTGAAATATTTTTTTCTGAATCTTATTACTCAAATGTCAGAAGAAAAGAACAAAGTTAGGCTAATAAGGTGGAACTGTTACAAAATAGTTTTCCCCAAACTGGCATACCTTTAAAGTATGAGATCTTGGGACATTCTGGGCGAGATGCAGCACTGTGCATCCCATTGGGAAACTGGATATCTGCATTTTCCTACCATATAAAGCATTTAGATGTATAGACTTAAAAGCCGTTAGTGATATTGGATTAAATGTTGCCCATATGGACATTGCACACTTGGGGGAAATGTTTTGCAATCCAGGGAGAGAAACAATTGAGTTGGCTGCTGTTCAGAGGTCTGGAGTGTCGGAAGGTGACTGCAAGGACAGACCGTGGTAGCAGAGAGATGGTAGATGGACGATGGAGACCTCTGACCATCGGAGCTACATGATGGTTGACTCCCGTGGCCCAGCAGTTTATTAGGTGTTCATTGCTCCTCAAGCATGTGTTCATCGTAATGAACATCTCTTGCTTTCAGAGCGTGCGTAGGCTGAAAATCTACCAAAAGAAACCTAGGGGATGCGAAGGGGAAGGTCCTGCAGCAAGGTTCATCCTCTAACTTTGCCTCATAAAACTTCAGTGCGGGGAGAACCCAAGAAGCTGGGTTGTAATGAGAAGCTGATCCTGGCAGAGCCTGTCCAGCCTTTTGCCGAGGCTTTCGTGTGGGGTAAGGACCCACATAGCTATTTTGAATGAGACATTCTGACTGTTTGAAATCCTCACAGGTCCTGTACGAAGTTACGGTTGTGACTGGAGACACTGAAAGCAGTGGTACTGATGCCAATATTTACATGACTGTCTTTGGATCCAATGGGAAGACCGAGGAGTTGCAGCTGCAAAAGAATGGAGACAGGTACAGTAACTATGTCATTGTTGTCGCTTAGAAGCAGAGTCATACCAGATTCTGGTGTCAAGTCTGGAAGCACTTAGGGCTTTGATCATGCTCCCACTGAAATAAATAGATAAACTCTCACTGATTTTATAGATTCAGAACTGGGTGCCATTGGAAGTGTTATTGTAAGGCTTTTAGCAGAGCAGAAGGAGCATATTATGTAGCTAGTGAAATAATCCTGTGTCATTTATAGAAGTTTTGTTTAACCTCTTCTCCTGCGGCTTTGGAGCTAAGTATTGTGAGCAAAAATATGAACTGTGAAGTCCTGCATCAACTCCGCGAGGAACTGTGGGCATTGCATGAAAACCACAGCTGCAGGATTTCTGCAGAATGCATCATTTGTGGAAAATAAATAACTTAATTTAGACATTATTTAACAGCTGTGATGGGAATAAATGTATATATACATTAGTGACTGCATAATGAATGGCATACAAACCAACATGCGCATACCTGCCTCGGGAAGTGCCTACGATAGGGAGGTGCTGCCCATCCTGATTTGGCYCCCCTCTTTCACTGAGCTGGCCAGATGTGAGCCAGCTTTGGTCCAGAAGCCACGTGAGGGTTCCCAGAGATGGTAAGCCCTGCTCAGAACCGGGACTTCTTAGCTTGGGCTCTGTGCCATGCTAATGTAACCATGTGGTTTGGGAGCTGGAGCTGGCTTGTATGCAGCTGGCACAAAGAGGACATGCCATGACATCTGTCTTTGCAGATGTGGCCTTAGCTTGCAGAAAGCCCCAAACAGTCAATGAACTGTGTGGAGTGCTGTACTGTGTGCTGTGGAACCTGAAGATTATACTAAAAGGTGAAATCTCTCATTTTCTTCAGCAGAAACAGCCAACAAAGACTGCAGCCCTAGTCTTATGCCAGCACTTCTGTAAGCCAAAAAAACCCCACACGCCATCTATCCGTTTCCTAAAGCTTTCCTTTTCCTCTCCAACACCWCCCTCAGTAAGCTTTGGCATGCTCCAGAATGAACATAGCACAAAACATCTTTTAGAAACAGGCTTCATCAAGCTTAAACTCAATTAACTGATGATCTCTGATCTTGATATTCCCAGCAAAGCATCTACAGAATAACAAGAGAGCATCTGGCCGTGCAATTTGAGTCCGGCTTGCTGAGGTGACGCTGGACTTTCACCTCAGCCTCCCGGCAATGCACTTCCTCCGCCGCAGCTTTGGGTATCGCGTGTGGGCTGGGTAATTGCAGATAAGGCTCTCAGCGTAGAGGTGTTTGCTCAGGGGATGTTTTACTTGCAGCTATCACAGCAGAGTGGGTGTTTGGGCCAGCATGATCAGCTAGGCTTGAATCTTTTCTGTGTTTAGTTACATAACAAGCGTGAGTGCTGCTTGCTCTGAGAAAAACGTAGCAGAGGTGCTAACTAAAATCTCCGGGCTATTTCCGTGATGAACGCGGCTGAATCGTGCAGGCCACAGAAAGCCTTAGCTCTTGGCCCCGTTCCCACCATGGAGAGACAAATGCACCTAGGTTACTGGTGTGTCTGGGCATTAGTGGCACCCCCTTTCCAGGACAATCCTGAACTGGTCTGTCTTCCACTATTTGAAGTCCAACATTTAATTCTATAGATGGGAAAATGGACTGTCACTGATCTCATTTAAAAGTAAAGCAGAATTCACATCAGGGTCAGGCAACCAAAAGTCTCCAAAGGGGACTGAGACAGCTCCAGCCCCTCAAGAGAGGGATTGCAATTTTGCTCCATGTAGTGGAGCAAGTGACACCCCTAAACCGTGTGGCCTACAAAAAAATGGTCAGATTTGTCTCTGCAGATGGGGTGAATAATCTATACTATAATGATACGAAGACATGGCAAAGGAGGGCCACACAGTTTATGTGGTATTAGTTGCTTGAGATGTCTTCTATCAGCATAGGACCTGCAAAAGAAGGTGAAAACTCATCGGGGTTGTATCAAGAAGGACATATAAAACCCAGCCATTAATATGTTAATAACCCCAGGATGCTGTGCTATTCTTTGGGGACATCCTGGCACACCTCCACTAGCTGGAGGAGCTCTGTATCCCACCTCATCCACCAGCAACACAGAGCTCGCATAGTCCTGTTAGCACCCTCCGCAGAGGACGTGCATGCCCCTAAATATATGTATTGCCTGTTTGCACACTGCTGCAGCCTGTCTCGATCCAGCTGTCAGCAGCACAGGCTTCCCCGGCTCCTGCTTTGCATGGAAATCTCACCAGCCTTCACACCCACAGCAAGGGACAGGGAAGAGCCGCCGCAACCAAGCGGGTAGACGGCACTTCATCTTTATTGGGGCCATCCAGTGCCAATTCACTCACAGCAGCTTAGTGCATTACGGAGAACTGACTCTCTAACCTGCCACAGATTTAAGGCAATTTTAGCTACATTACTGTTATTGCCAAGACCTCTGGGCAATAGAAATATTTATAAGTGCAGGCATGGGTAAGAAAGCTTAATGAAATCCCTCAGATAAATGTTTCAGTGTCCTGGAAATGGCATAGTGCCAGACAGCTCCTCTGAATACTTCTTCCCTTCTCAGTTTTTTTTCAGGCTTATAGGTTTTACGTTCCTGTTCATATAAATTAGGGTTGGAAAAGAGATCTTGGGTCACCCTGTTTGTCACTTTAGCAGTTGTTTCCCTGTAATATGAAGCCTTCTTGGGAGTTACAGGTGAAYAACAGCCTTGCAAACTGTAAACAGGATATTTACTGAAGAAAAATAATGGTTTATTTTGTTGATAGACTGTTTAGCCTAGGGTTGCTCAGCCTGGAAAGGAACTGAGTGAGAGACCTCTGTGCAGCTTTGTAGGTAATAGTGGTTGTAATGAAAACCGATCAGAGGATCTTAGGATAATTCACGTTGGAAGGGGCACACCTTTTTCTTAAGTAGAAATGAAAATCCATCCACTTATGGCACAAACGCACACTTTCTCGCAGTAAAACAGGCTGTCTCACTATTGAGTACYGCAGAAAGACAAAAAACAGAGAGGAGTTTTTCTGAAGAGCAAACATAACCATTAATAACTGGAAATGGACCTGGACCAAAACGCCCTACCCAAATGCCTCTGGGAACGTGGGGAAGTGAATGCCTGGATGAAAACTCAGAGCCTGGTGCCAATCCCTATTGCTAACATCTGCAGCTATGCAGGCTCGGATAATGGTGTGAGGATAATCACATTCAGGCTACAGGGTGTAATCTGAGCAGAGGTTGACAAAGAAATGGCTTTTTCTTCATACCCTGGCACTGCACAGCTGGTAGGAGGCCGAGAACTTTGCCAGGAACGAGATATCATCATTATGTATTATCTACATGATGGTAGTGCCCGCAGTTTGCAGAGCTCCTTCCAAAGTTCTCCGAGGACACAGGCCCTGCTTTGTGGCTCACTCACAGAGAGATGTTTGCACGAAGGAGAAACACCAACAGCAGAGTGGTCAGGGTGTGGTCCAGTAGATCCACTGCATTTGGGTGCCCTTCTACCCAGCAAATGTTGGATTTCCATCTTCCAAGCTTGCAGCACGTCTGCCAGCCAGCGTATTTTGGGGCAAGCTCCAAAGCTTCTGTCCTGGAAGATGCATTTGCTCTAAACAGAGTAATGTCATATTCTGTAGGTGTGGTTCACTGGAGCCAGGGTTTCTTTCTAGCATCATTGATATTAGTAAGGAGGGAAGCTAACTGCATTCCTGGCCAGCGTAATGTGTTCTTCAAGAAGTACATGCTAGCTGTCTTTTTCCTGTTTGTTTCTTTTCTGCTCATTGCTATGGACTAGCAGTTCCTACACCTCCTTGTGCCTGTATACAGCAGCCAAACGTAGGGCAAGATGCTTCAAGCAATGTTACACGAACCTGCCCTGGTTCTTATCAAAGATGGAGCTAGGCTGAAGATCCAAACTCCCCAAATTCAGGAGGGGAGTGAGGAAYCGTTGGTTTGGGCCCCTCTCTAGCACAGTTTGCCTCTGCTTGCTAAACTTACTTAGGCTTTGGGCTCTGACTCGCGATCAGGTTGCCATATTTAGCTGAGCTGCAGGAACTGTCTGTCACCACAGCAAATGCAAAGTTATGTGATGCATCACAGTGAAAGAAGATTAAGCAAAATTGCTTTGCCTTCTAGCTGGGGTGGGCTGCAGGCAAGCACATGGGTAGATGCCAGGAGGAAGGGGATGTGCAGTAACCTGACCGTGAGTCTCTGCYTATTGTTCTGGTTTCAATCAGAATGATAATACATGCTACAGACTGCCTGGAACGGCTCCAGAAACTTCGTATGGGCTTGATTTTCCAGGGGAGGAGGAATCCCTGTCAAATCTGGACAGAGGTGTCTTGCCAAAAACACAGTAGCTGTTGACTGCAGGATAGAAAAGCTCAAGTCCAATAAAATGCACTCATAAACTTTAAATGAGGCTGTTGGCAGGGTCTGAGTTGCAGCATGGACAGGAGATCRACATGCAATGGCTCTGTGAAGCAGTGGGAAACCTCCCTGGTCTTTCAATCCCTCCAGATTTGAGCGAGGCCAAGAGGACAGTTTCATCATGGAGATTGCTGACATTGCGCCCCTGAGGAAGATGAGGATCCAGACGGATGGAAAGGGGACTCGCCCTCACTGGTTCCTGGAAAGGGTAATGTGCTTCACATCATGTGTCTCATTGTAACCTGCTTGCGTTGAGGCCTGCCAGCACTCAGGAAAGAGGAGAAATGCAGCAAGTGCCTCGCTTTTGTTCCTTTCCTGCTTCTTTCCGTTTGGTGTCTCATGCTTTTCTCCTGCAGGACTTGAGTCCAAGAAGGAGGGAGCAAGGGCAAAAGCTGTGCTGTGTGACTTTACTGCAGTCCCTGCTGTTAGACCTCGCTCTCCTTCCCTGCGGAAGAGCCTTGGCTTGCCACCAGGGCACCTGCAATATCTTCTGGTCCCCAGATTGTACCCTCAGCTCCTGCAATCCCCTGCCCGGCTCTGACTCCACGAGAGAGTGGATTTCTCTCTGCCAGGCAGGGGCAGCTAATGTGGGCCTCGGCTGGGTGGGAAATTTCCAAAGGAATCCATCCTTTCAGGCAAAACTGTCAATCTCTCCCCTTCCCGTCTCCCTCTAGCATGCAGGCAGATTTCTTTCTTTACCTGTTCGTACAAGCAGGGTGCCCTTCTTTTCTTGTATTTTGAATACAGCATGCAAAATGGCTCCAACTATTCCTGTCGATTGTATTTTTCCCCAGTGTCCTATCTTGCAAAAAAGCACCGCGCTTGCCTTTATCTTCTCTACAGAACCATCAGCTCTATGTAAACTGCACTTATGTTTGGGCACTGAGATGTAATTTCCTTGTTATGGGTCCTATAATTTTATTTCTAAGATAGAGGTGGAGCGACATGCTGATTCCACACCGTCAGATGTCATTAAGGGAGGAGCACATCTCTGCCATGTTTATTTAGCATGCTATTTCAGTAGATATACTGTTGGATTTTTGTAGCTTAACTTTTAGATAAAAATAGGTAAAGAGTCAGTGGCTTAACCTATAGTCAGAAGGAATAATGCACGATTTTTTTATTGTCCCCTATCCTTTTTGACTAGTCTGAAGCTGTCCTTCATTTTTCCAGAAGTAATGCACTTCTAATCACTGGTTCTAGGTGGCCACCAGCTTCCAGGCCAGTGATGAACTGTTCTTCACCTGCCATAGTATAGTCCAAAAAGTTACAGTGAGCCAGCTGCAGTTCCTTTTTGTACTTGGACATTAGCACTTCGAACTTTTTTTCTTAACAACTCTTGGGCCTCTTTAGAAAGCATTAGACCTCCAGTGTATATCTGCCAAATAGATGCCACAGACACACAATTTTTCTCTCTGTGCCTAAGGAATAACTCAGCCTGTTCTCTGATTCAATTCAGTCATCTTGGTCAAACTCCCCTGGCCAGTTCCCCTATACCTTCCCCTGAGTTTTATAAATCATATTCATACAAAATGAAATCATATAAAGCGTATTCACCCAGAGACATTCCAAATCTTGTGGTCATGAATTAGCAATAGCTCGAAGTCAAGGGGCTGCACCTTTGGTGGCGAGTGCCACTTCCCCATGGTCCCGTTCCCTGCTCTTCCTGGCCATTCCAGCACCTGAGTCTGGTGGATYGTCCCTCCCAGCAAGCCCTTCACAGAGATATGGGCAAAGAGGAGTCTCTGATCTGGACAGCTGATGGGTTTAAAGCCCTCCTCTAGATGGGCAGAAGCAACAGACCATGCACACAACTTATTGAAGATGGGGTTTTAGCTGCTTTTGAAAATTGTGCCTGTAGTTTCCAGGACAGAGGACAGACGCCCTTCTAGCTCCAGTGGTATGCACAGAACTTTATTTATTAGTTTCCTTTCCCACCTTCCCTGAGATGGTAAAAATAATATTTGCATTGCCAGGCAGTGAGTCA
Organism: Apteryx rowi; assembly: GCF_003343035.1. Lineage (NCBI taxonomy): Eukaryota > Metazoa > Chordata > Aves > Apterygiformes > Apterygidae > Apteryx > Apteryx rowi. The sequence goes on from NW_020450976.1 coordinate 371,725, forward strand.
GGACAGGAGTGCTCTGGAAAAGGGGAGGAAGGAGCCATTGTGTTCTCTGATTTGTATTCCAGCCTTGAAAACTTATGTAGCTTGGTGTGACATGAAAACTGATCTGAGCCCATTTCCATTTCTGTCAAAAGTGCATATTAAAACTGCATAATGAAATACTTGTGGGGGTAGTGCTAAACTCTCAGACAGATGGTTCACAGTTAGTGCTAACTAGCACAGTGAAATGAGAAGCTAGATTAAGCCATCAACCCCGTAATTAACCATTTGTTGCTCCATTTATCTACAGGATATTCTCAGTTTTCTTGTTCTATTAAAATAACAATAAATGATCTTTCTAATTCTCTTTGGTCTTTTTGCAAACAGTTTGCTGGCCATAATTTATACTGTTTTTAGTTTACCAGAAATAGAAGTGCCTAAATACCAATTAAAATGCACGAATTATCAATGATGTTGTACACAGCCAAAAGATTCAATTTACAGGCAGGGAGGTAGTCATATTTTTTCTTTGTCTAGATAAAATACATTGAAATTTCATTCAGAATCTCAGTGAAGTAATGACTTGGTACTAAAGATTCAAACTGCATCAACAGGGGGAATAAGTTTTAAATGCTGATACTTAATCTACTAGAGGGACCAAAATTTGATTTGTGATGTGTCAGGCCAGAATGAATATTGTTGAGTATTCTTATTTTTACTACTACTGTCTATGTCTGTGTGCCCATGTGTGGCATTTTATAGACATGGTGCCCAGTTCTGCAAACAGAATATCCCTTTGCCCACACAAGGCAGTTCGAAGGGCTGGAGCATGCACAAAAAGACATATTGGAAGCTCTGAAAAGCTGAGGAGAAGTTTCTGATCTCACCACTGTTGGGAGAGACATGGACTTTGGTTTTTTTCTTCTGACCTAATGCTAAATCTCCTGTTCCACCATGTCAAGCTACCATCAGGCTCTGGGTGCTCGGTGTTTGAAAGAACAGAATAGGTGACTTCTAATTAGGAGACTTATTAAAATGCATGCTTTAGAAACCTCCTTTTGGGGTAGCCTGCTCCTCAGACCACATGATGATTTCACCTGCTGTCCAGTGCTTTAGATATAAGATAGAAAAGCTGGAAATAAGAAGGGATGAGAGCTCACTGAGTGAAACAACAGGGAACTGTAAGACTGTTGAATTCTGCTGAGTTGGTTCTCAGAATTTTAATATTACTTTGTGCTGTCAAGACCAGGCAGATAAGAAGCTGTCTTAATGAAGTACTAATTGCATTGCATTCAGACATCACAAATAATCCTGAATACGGGAGTTTGTCTTTATTCAGTTCTTTTTCCTTTATATAAAGGAGATTAAGAGAGTTTGAGACAATTCATTTTAGCAGGAGCTGATTGTTGTTCTTGGCAGCAGAGTCTTTTTGTTTTACAATCAGGTGACCCTGTTTTTAAGTGAAGACTAATGACATGCAACAGAACCATAGAAAACTGTGGTTAAGCTTTTAAAGATGAAATCCAGGACCCATTTATTCCAGTGCTGGTGGGGTGCATGCGTGCCCATGGGGAGGATGTTTTACACTGTGGCTCAGAGAAAGGTGGGCAGACATAAACCAAAATGAACTGACATGTCAAACCTTTCTGTTACAGCACGCAGTGCACAATTAATTGCAAGTTGCTGGTTGAAGGTTCCTGTCAGCTACCATTTTTGCTCAGCTACAAAGCAAGTCATCAACATTTTATTCATATACACTGCTCCAACTTTCTTTTTATTTTTAAAAGCATTCTACAGCCCAATTAAAATCTATGCATAATTAGTGATAATGCTTAGACTTAAAAGTATGCAGGATGTCCACAGCAAGTTTTAAGTGTCCTAAATAATAGTTTAGATGCAATGTAAAACAGCATCCTTATTGTCAAGCAGAAGCTAAATCTTTCAAGAGGAACAACAGACAGAAAATAAAAATAGTCCCAGCCCAGGTCCTGAGATCACTTTTTTCACTCTCCTGATCCCAACCAAAATCCCACATCATCCTAATGTGTGTACAGCACCCAGAAACTTCTCATTCTAGGATGGGATTCATCTCATGCAATTTTAGTCACTGAAAAGCTGCATTCAGCTTTTGCCTCTTCTACCAAATTATTAGGCCTGTTTTATAGTCAGTGGAGAGACACCATCTGTGAGATGCCTTCAGCGACTATGTACCTGTCCCCAGCTTAGGTAACTGCACCGGGATGGGGTCAGTTGCTTTCCTGGTGGTACCCATCTCTGTCCATTGACCCTAAGGAGAGCCACCACGGTGCGCTTGGGCTAGATGCCCAGTGTTTAGGTGGCCCATACTAGGTAAGGCAAATCCCACTCCTCAGAGCCATAGTCTGACTTAGCAGTCAGCTGGCCAAAGGTTTCCTGTTACCTCTAGGTCTCTTCTACTCCTCTCTGGAGCAGTGTTCAAGAGTGAGATAGCGGAGGCTGTTGTTTCTGCCTATGCTAACTGCTTACATGAAGCTACATRTGGATGAAACCATTCATTCTAGGTGAGGGACTGAAGATGGAAATAGACGGTATTTTACTCTTGTGGTTTTAGTAGCCTGACAGTTTTTCCCAGACAGCATCTGGAGCATTGGACATGGCTGGTTATTTGTGTGAGGTCTGATCTCGCTGGCTGCAAGTGCACTCCAGCTGGCAACTCTAATCTGCTTCTATCCCCTGCCATTTTCTTGTCATTTCCCTGTAAGCTTTTCTCAGGACATTTTGCTACTAACAATATTGCTGTTGTGCCTGAGCAGGACAGAAAAGGTAGAGCTGATTGAGGCTTCTCCAGCAAAGAGTTTATGTATCAATGGAAAAAAAGGGCATTTTCCATTAACCTGGGATTATTAATGATTTGCAAATTTTAGCCAAAAAAATGTTTCTATATTGGACTCTTAGCGAAGAGGATGTAGACATCTTTCACACAGCCCTGAGAATGAAAAGACTTCCTTCTGTTGTATACCCTGGCAGAGAGGGCACCAGCCAGGGGTGGTGAAGACCTGAGCTCTGCTTGGTTTAAAGCAGGGATTCAATTCAGCCTCCCTGAATCACAAAGCTGTTCTCTAAGCACAAAATAGTAGTGTCACTGGCTGAGAATAGGCAGTTTTATAGAAAAGTGGGACAGCTTTAACAATCCATAATGTCCTGTACCTCTGGGAGGAAGATGCTGCGTTACAGATCCCTGCTTAGCATCAGTCAGAGAGAAAAATCTCGAATGAGTGTCCTACCCACAAAACTGTACAATGCACAAATAGTACTGCTGCTGCTTCAGCAGTGGTGTAGCTATTGCCCTCTTTTAAGTCATTTTTTTTAAAACCTTGAGCAATGTTCTTCTTTTGAACTCTTAAAGGTTCCAGTGAAGTTTGACTGAGGTCAACAGAAGGCCATAGGCCGGGAGACATGCAGTTTGAGGACAGAATTTGAGCATATTTTCTCTCAAGATAAGTTTCCTGAATTTCTTAGGCTGACACATGCTGGTGCAGTTGAAGGTCACTAAGGTAGTCAAGTGGTGGAGCATGTGACTTACTAGGAAAGGCTAAGGTAATTGGCGGTTTTAAGCCTTGAGAAGACAAGGTTAAGGGGGAATCGAATGTTGTCTTCTACCTAAAGGGAGGTTACAGAGAAGACTGAGCAAGCCTCTTCTCAGAGGTGAACAGTGAAAGGGCAAGAACAACGGACAAAATTTGCAACAAGGAAAATCCTGATGGGACGTAAGGAGAAAACTCATTGTGAAGAGAATGGTCAGAGGCCCAGAGTGCTGGGGGGATATCCATCCTTGAACCTTTTCAAAACTCAGCTGCACAAGACCCTGCGGTTAGCCCTGCTTGGAGCAGGAGGTTGGGCTAAAGTCCCTTTCAACCTAACGTTTTCTACGATTCCATGATTCTTTTCTTCCCAACATCATGTACGCTTCTCTGACATATGTCTGGGCTCATGTCCACATGGCCTTTGCAGAAATGTGTGTAGCAAGTCATTGTTTCTTGATACACTGCTTCACTCAGGTTCGGTCTCTGTTTCTGTTAGATGGTAACAGAAATGGTAATTTGCAGCCCTGTCTCCTCCCTTCTCCCCATTTCCCCCAGTTTAATGACAATTTACTGCCAGATTTTTGCTGCAGGCTAGTGGAATGCTTTCCTCCCAGTAGACTGAGGTTCCATCAAGGCCACTTTGATCAGGACACAAAAAGGAGGATATTTTATTAGGTGTTCACCGGAGCAGCTCTCTGGTTTGTTCTAAACAGGCTTCTATTCTGTTCTTACCACCTATCACCACAGCATCTGAGCTCCTTCCAGTAACACATTAGGCAGTGTGACTAATATCTGTTGCATGTTGTTTGTTCTATCACCCTTTCCCAGAGGGAAAAGTGTGTGAAGTTTTGCTGGCCTAATTTTTGCCTGTGCATTTTTTTTTTAGACTTGTTTGGGGTTGTTTAGGATATCTATATAATGATTGCTGTGTGTTTGCACAAAAGAGGCAGATGAAAGAAAGGTACTGTGTACTTCAAGGAGAGGCAATGAGGTTTTTAATAACTGTCTGTTCCTTCTTCTTTGAAGTTAATTCCAGACCAGCTTCCAGGAAAGGTCTGACCCTCATAGAGGTGAACTTTGTCCATACCATATTTCAGAGGAGCAAAGTTCTTCCTGTGCTTTACCCCATGCAGGAAAAGGTCCAGTATTATGAAGACCATTTCTCAGGACAAGCAAAGTATTGTCCATTCGAAAGTGCTCAGATTACCCCAGAAGAGCTCGGTATAGTTTTTCAGACTATGACAAGACTTTGCTGAGAATGACATGCTGCCCATGTCTAACCAGACCATGTGCTTCGTACGTGCCCTCATTCAAATGGTAGCTGATTTTTTTCCCCTTGTTTTGACTCTCCACAGATTGTCTTGAAGAACCTGACTAATAAAGAAGTGGCTACATTTACATATGGTGAATGGCTGTCAAAGCTGAAAAATGCCACGGGAAGTCTTGTGTGTGAAATGCCAGCCATGATAAATGATGAGCAGATGATGGAGGACACAACATACACTATTCAGGTTAAAACCAGTGATATTGGAGGTAGGTGTATGGTCGATATTTTAAATCTTTTCTAGCATGAAGTTCATTTTTTTAGCAATGAAAAACATCTCATGCGTAATTTGAAATTATGCAAAAAAGCATAATTTAGCCCTACTATGTTGGAACACTGCCATTTTGGCTGTTTGTCGTGAGAGTGTTACTCTGTGGGATCCATTCTCATCTGATCAGTGGACATGAAATATTTAGACACCTGGCCTAGATTTGACTGCTAACTGCTTCCTCGGAGAAACCCTAATCAGAAGCTATCACCAGAATATGTTGCTACTGTCAGGAGCCCCCTTTTTCTTTCTGGTCAGGTCTGTGACCACATAGGGTGGAAAATTAGGCTATGGTCAAAGCTGGTGGGTTCTAGATTTTAGGTCTGCAGTGTCTGCCTTGGCCAAAGAGGACAGCAGCTTTTCACCCTCCTTTTTAAAGTGTTTTGAGGCCATTTGTCTCGTGAAAAAGCATCCCATAAGTACACACCAGTCAGAAGAGATAAAACAGAGTTAAAAGAAACCTACAGAGCTTCAAGAGCCAAGAAATGGGATTTCTATGTCATTTCCTGGGATCGCTGCCTCTTTGCATAAGAACTTCTGTCAGGCTGCTGAATGAAAGCTACAACCGTTATGCACAACTGCCACATGCCAAATGGGTGCAAGCTGCCCATTATCATGAAGATACCTTGTTCGAAAGCTTGACCCTCAGAGGGAGTTCTGCCACGCCAGGGTGCATATCACCTTCTGATCTTTACCTCTCCTTCTTAAATTTACCAGTGGTAATTTTTGCAGCTTGTGAGGTTTGAGCTGAGAATGTCAAATTTCCCTGGCAAAGTATCTTAGGACCACCTCACTATTTTTTTATCTGCTCTGTCTGCTGCTTGTCTGAAAAAGCATGTTGTGAAATACTAAAAACAAAAGAGAGAAAGGAAGATTTGTTTATGTATTTGACAATCCATCTAGTATAATGGTAGATCTTTCGGTGACCTTTTTGTGAAATTCAGCCCTAGCTCAAAGGCGATGGAAATAGACATGAGAGGAGAATAGAAGATGACAGCAACAGCAGACAGATATGCCCTTCCCATCGAATGAAGGATGACGGGTATTAATGATGAAACATTTTATTTCATTATGAGCCACGACAACCAGTAGGAAAGAATGGATTACAGAGAGATTTCAGAGAGTCTGGTTATGATTAGATCATATGGCACCCTGACATAATGCTGAACTTCATCCAGTTTATCTAAAAGACGGTACAGGTCATGAACCATCTCCCCTCTTTGATCACTACACATTCCATGATTACTCCTGGTTGGACCACTTCAGGAAAAAAAGACCTTTTATCCTTGACAGTTATTTTAAACATGTTATATCATCTCCTGTCACACTGATACTGTCTAGGGATAGCAATATTCCACTGTGAATAGAGTCAGACGTGTTTATTTCTATGTATAAGGTTTTTCTCTGCAATAGCTTTGAACTTTCCAGTGCATCAGAGGCATTGAAAAAAAAGAAAACGTAGAGTAGGATTCATCTCATCTGTTTGTCACTCTCCAAAAAAATTGACACTTCTGGTCTAAACTCTTTCTAGTCCAGGCTCTCTCTAATCAATTCATCCAAGAAAGGAGTCATTAATCTGGACTGGATCATCCTCTGGAGGGTCTCCCCTTGCTCTTCCCTCCATCCAAGACAGGCAGAGCCAGGACAGTTAACTTAAACTAGATGATTAAAGTTAGGGAAAATGAATCCCAACAAAACTGTTCTACAGTAAATTAGAAAGCAGCAGTTATTCCGCCCCCTTCCTCCCCACACACTTAAGAATAGTTTTATTTTACTTTTCCTCAAAAAAGCTTTGAGTTACAGTTTGGCTTTCCAGAAGTCATCCAACCTAGATGATCACATAGTGTACAGATTGTATCAGAGAAAGTATATTCTCCTGCAAACAGACTGATTCCACTCTTTCAAAGATCAAATCTAGAGGCCACCAGAAGCACCTCAGATGTCAGCTCTCAGAGTACACTAGATAAGGGGAGAAGAGAGTGTCACAGGACAGATGGGTACTCTTTGGTTAAAACCAAGATTTTGATTTATTTTAGCCCTTAAAAGAAAATTAAAGCATAAACTTACTTTCCTCGAAGTATGACTCACAGATAGAGCTACAACGGAACCAGAGTACATGATGGCTCTTTCTGTGGCACAAAAACATCTTTTAATTTTGATTCACACAGCCTCTTTGTATTCTACTTGCAGGCATCATATACATGACAATGCAATAAAGATTGAGAAAGAATAAATACTGCTTTCTCATTTTCCAAGCATTAACGAAGCAGGAGGTTTTTATCTCTCTGGTTATAAGATTAATTAGTATGTTGTCAGCTCAGCTACAGCCTACAAATTACATAATTTAAGACAACCGGTGTCAGTGCCTAATGGCCTATCCAAGTCTCTGTTAAGTCAAAAGAAGGATGTTCTTTGGCCTCAGAGGGCTGTGATTCAAACCCACAGTTTGGCTAAAAATGATGCAGCTGCTCCAGTAGGAATTGTAAAATCTTAGACACTTTAGTTGGAAGGGGCCTCTGGAGGTTATTTCATCCAGCTTGCTGCTCAAAGGGCAATTGCTAGCACTAGGTCAGATCAGGCATGGTTTTGCCCAGCCAAGTCTTGGACACCTTCAGGAACAATGGTGCCACCTCTTCTCTGGGTACCTGTTCCATGGCTGCACCATTTTCTTAGGAAAGTTTTTTTTTTCCTGATACCAAAACTGAGCCTCCCCAGCTGCAATTTGTAGCCGTGGCTCTTAGTTTATGGTCCGGCACCTCTGCCATGTGTGGCTTTGCCACAGTTATCGCTCCCACCGCTTGACCACAGGCCTCCCCCTTGCCTGCCTGCCCCAGCCCAGCTCCCTCAACTTCTTCTTGTGGCTGCGTGCCCCAGCCCCTGCCCATCTTAGCAGGTGTCTGCTGGGCCCTTCACAGTGTCTCCACATTGCCCTTGACCCAGGGCCCCAGACTGGTGCAATGGTCTAAGTGTGGCCTCCCCAGTGCTTAGCAAAGGGAATAACATCTTCCCTCTGCTGGCAGTGCTCCTCCTAATGTAGCCCAGTACATGGTCTGCACTGGTCACAGTGAGAGCTCACTGTTAGCTCAGATTCAACCTAAACGTGAATTTTACTGCTATAATTTCTGGGTCTTGCCCAGGTGCAGAGGTTCCACCGCAGGTGCAGAGCTTTGCACTTCTCCTCATTGAGCTTCATGAGGTTTCTGGTTGCCCAGTCCTCAAATTTCTCAGGGCCCAGCTGGGTTGAAACTCTGCTCTTCATTGTGTCTGTCACTGCCCCAAATTTAGTGCCATCTGCAAATTTGCTTAGCATGCACTCTCTGTCATCGTTTAGGGTGTCAATGAAGACATCCAACGGTATAGACCGCTGAACTGACCCCACTGAGATTGCCCTCATTGCTAGCCAGATCTTGTGCAATAACAGTGCCTTCAGCCCTTCATTTGTCAAATTTGTTATAGTTCCTAAATGTGCTTGACAGTTTCCTGGAATTAAAAAAAAAAAAAAAAAAAAAAAAAGGACCCAGATAGGTGAACTGTACATTGATTCAGCAATTTCTGTTCTTTTCTTTCCCATCTCCTGCTAATTGCTTGTGAGGGAAATGTCACGGCATGAGGCCTTCATAAGCTTCTTCCTGACGGGAAGGTTTTGCTCAGAAACAGTTGGTTCTTTGCTTTTTGAGACCTTGCATTAATTGGGAGCCTGCTCCTTGTAAGAAAATGGACTTTGGTCTGCTTTGTTCCTCACCTCAGCAAGCTTTAGGGTCATAAAAGGTACTGCCAGATGAACTGCCTGCATCCCTGATGCTTTCTCTTCCTTCTTAAGTTCTTCCCAGGGAACTGCTGAAAATTAGCCCCAGTTTAACACAGGCAATTTTTCACATGGACATCAAATGTTGCTTTGCCGTTCCTCTGTATAGCTCTTTTTTTCCTCTTTCATGTTCTTTCAGTCCTTCTTTAAGGAGGGATGTGATTTCTTCCTAATTTCTGTATTCAAATAATTATCCTGAAGAAGTGGTGGTTTTCTCACAAAGTTTTTAGTCCTTTCTTTGTCTCCACATTGTGTTGTGAATGGAGCTGCGGGAAATACTGTCCATGTGGTCCAAAATAGATTTACGATACTCTTGTATAAGAAATGGCTTGGCAGGCAGCTAGCATTTTCAAAGCCGGGATATCTAACCAAGGGCAGCAGACACTGAGTTGCTTTGTAATCCAGATTTGGGTTTGATGATCTCGTTTTCATTTGCCAGAATTTAAGGACCTCACTTCTGACACAGCAATAAATGTCTGCCCACGTGGAATCAAATTTCCTTCTACAAATATGCTCTTTTATTATGCCATCAAAAATAAAAAGCAATAAGGAGAGAGTTCATAAATCTGGTCAAATTATAAATATTGCAAGCAAAATCGTTGAGACACCTTTAGCTAAAATGTTCATAAGGTCATCACAGGTGATGGTACAGCCTTGAACTCTCCAAAAGTATGGAAAAAAGACAACATGGCTGTTTTCTTCCACAACACATGAGCAGTCATGGGCACGTGCAATTCAGTGTCAGGTAACAAAGATCACCTTAGAAATGCTTCTTTTCCAAGCACAAACATGAGGCAGGGTGGGAGCTGGTGGGGCAAGCTATTGTATGAGAATTTGGGACTTTTTGCATGAATGTAACATGAGCAATATTGTGAGAAGCAGGAATATAGAAAGACGACTCATGGGAAGGGGCTGGGGAGAGGGGCTCACACGATGCCGCACTGGTTTGGCTCATGGTCTGCACTTTACTCTGCCTTCGAACCCCTGCACCTCACAGAGGAAGGGAGAGCAGCACGAGGAGGACCACGGCTGAAGTGTCCTGGTGCAACAGGACAGCTTGGGGGAGCTTGTGGTACCATGACAAGTCTGCAGGAGACCACAGTCTAGAAAAGGGACTGTGGCAGTGCTTGAATCGCCTGTGACCCAGTGGGAAGCCTAGGACAGTGGGTACTAATACTTTGACTGTAGCTAGAAAAGTTAAAATACGTTCTTTAATGTTCTTCCATAGATTGCTGGATGATGCTGTATAAATCACTTTGCTTCCCAAGCCATCCTGGGAAAATGGGCATCACGACACTGACATCCTCTGTAAAGCAGTGTGATGCACAGTGCAATGTCAGGAGTAGATACTTCTGCTTTCTATGAGTATTGTTATCATCACGGTCACCATCCCTTAAATGCCAGGGCAAAGCGTTCCAGCTGTGGTTACAGGAAAGGGCTGGCTTGTTAGCTACCACGAGGAGTCCTCCTTGCAGGCTCCTGCACTAATTCACTGTAACCTGTTGGCAGTGCCCAGAGGAACCTGGACATTACTGCAGCCACCTCCAGCCTGCCTCTGCTGCCTCCATTTCCATGCATTTGGTGGCTGGGTGACAGTCTTATAAGGCAGGGTAGCTCATGACAGTGTGCCCTGCTCTCTCCTTCCAGGAGCAGGTACCGATGCCAATGTGTGCTTGATTCTGTTTGGGGAGAACGGGGACAGCGGGACCCTCGCTCTGAAGGAGTCCAACAAGTCTAACAAGTTTGAGAGGAACCAGATGGATGAATTTACCTTTTCTGACATGCTCAGCCTGGGAGAACTCTGCAAAGTGCGGATCTGGCATGACAACAAAGGTCAGTGCGGTGATATGGGTGGGGTGGGAGAAGTTGGGACAGTGTTTGCACTTGAGCAAAGCAAGACGCATGCATGGACATGGTGCAGGCTGAGGACACTGTTCCCAGCTCTGCTGTGGACAGGGCAACCTCAAGCATTTTGCTTGGCCTCCTGTGTCTCTCTTCAGGCAGGAGACTCTCTCCCTGCCTGCTGGTATAGGAGCTGCTATAACAGGTCCCCAGCTTTGGTCAGAGCTTATAGCCACCACTGCAGGACAGATAATGGTAACTCCTCCTAAGCAGAGGCATCCAGCCCATTATCCCAACACAGCAGCTCTGTTAATGCAATACGTTTGTCACAGGCCAGTATTGCACTCTCTGAGCAATTTAACACGATCAGCCTGACACCGACACACAGGGTAATGCAGCCTGGCATCACGTAGCGAGCTGTAGAAGATAGAAATCAAGATCTGTGTCTGTCTTTATTACAATCCCTCCATCATACGGCGAGCGCGCAGTGCCCTGCCAAGAGAGATTCTGGCATTTCCCTGCTGCTGGACACTGTTACTGGTTTCATAAATGGTAGCAGTCATTTGTGCTGTTAGTCAGGTACCAAGCAGCGTCTTGTGACAAATGCCTCACCTGCACTGCTGTCATGATATCTCTTCTCACCCCCGGCCTCTCTCTTTCAGACTTAGAGATCTAAAAGAGATGATCTTGCATTAACAATGCACCAGTTGTGGGTGATGGCAGGCCCTTGCTGCAGCCCAAAGGTGAAGCTTGAGGGCTCCCGTAGACCCACCTGGGTTGGTATTAGCTACGTGGTTTGGGCAGCAGTGTTTATGCAAAGTCCTGGGAGGATTTGCAGCAGGACTGCCCGGTCCTTCTCTGACTGGACTGCTGTCCGTGCTGAGGCAGCTGGCTTATGGCTGCGTTGAGGCTATACTGCGGTGTAGACATTCCCCGGCAATCCTCTTTTTGACTTCTCCACGTTGTGGCAGGTGGGGAAGGCTGCAGCTCACACAGTATTCATGTAAGATGCTATCTCTGTATCAGACTCTCCCGCTGGAATTTTGTTTCCTTACTGTTATCCAGAAAAAAAAGATGAAAAGAAACCTCACTGCAGTCTCTGTCTGTTGTGAAATGATGGAAATACGACCATCCATCTAACCTGGCTTTGTTATTGTTTATTCCGAGTCACTGCAGGCTTTGGGCCCACATTTTTTTCACTCCTACAACATAGGACAATTTAGTCAATTAACCTCTGTGGTTATACATAGCTGGTACTGAATGCAGTAAGGGAGCTGATTTTACCTAGTTTTGATTTTAGTTGCCTAAGCCCCTTTTCTTTAAATCTGGATTGAGGATGCTGAAATGAAAAGTCCACCAAATATCCACTAGAGTTTTAGCTCAACAAAAAGGCATCTCTGCAGCTGCAAGTGAGGTTTGGACGTCATTCCAAGATCAGCAAGTGGTCAACACAGACTTGCACATTCGTTTTCAAATATATTACCAACTAAAAGTACTATGAAGAGAACATTTGCCTTAGGAGACCTTGCAGCTCCCCAGTGCTGGGTCACACTAAGAGAACGAAACATACCCATCAGATTCAGAGCTAACGCTTAGGGCTCAGGCAAGGGAAAGGGTTGGAAAATAGGAATATAAGACCAGGGTTAGACCAAGGGTCTGTCGAGGCTGGTGGCTGTTTCCACCAGAAGCCATAACCGGATGCCTGAGGAAGAGACAGAACTGAGCAAGCAGATATAATCTTTCCCCAGTCCTCAGCATCTCACTATTTGTAGCTCAGGGGATTTCCTGAGCAGGACGTCATTTTTGGCTGTTAAGTAACTTTCCATGCATTTTTTTCATCCAAGTGCTTGCCCAGACTCTCAGGTAGACATTTGGCATCCGCAGCGTCCCATGGCAATGGTTCATCTTGCACCGGGCTCCTGCGTGCCGTTTTGGTGTCCTTTCCTTCTTGCACAAGTAATCGTGATTCACTTTTTCCATGCTATTGATGATGTTGTTGCCACAGGTTAGGGAGTTACCACATTGCAGCTGAGCCGTGGTGATTGCTAGCTGAATGCTCTTGGTTAGTGGCAAAGGGAGGTAACAGAGCTTAGCCTTAGGCTAAGCAGTAAATGGGCTCAATTAGTTTAAATTTGCCGTGGGCTAAGAGTAGGTGCCCAGACAGTCAGCACAGGTCAGCTAAAATAGCAGTTCCTGTGTTCAGACCCTGAGAAAATTGTTCATATTTATGAATAACAGTACACATTGCAACTTCAGGTTTTTCTTCCTTATTTCCCTCACATCACCCTTTTTCATTTATAGATAATAATTAATAGGGACTTTACCAGCCTTAGCTGACTGTAGGGTTAAGCCTTGGACAAGCAACATGCTCAGGTTTTGTTCAGCATAAATGTACTTGTTTTTCCCCCTGTAAGAAGGACAACTGTGGTTTAAATCATAGCATATGTTGTCTTCATTGTTCTTGCATTAGTCATGTGAAAGGCATATCCTATGTAAAACTTCACGCAATGAAGCATGACAGTTTTTTGGGTGGGTAAAGTATTTATTGCTGCTGGGATCCCAAGCTATAGCTGTCCTTCGTGTATATGCCTGCTATCTCTATATAATTTATATAAATTGGCTGTGCCACTGGTTAGAAATTCCTGGCTCTGATTTTTGGAAAGGAGTAGTAGGGTCAGGGGTTGAGGGTCATGTATGGTTTTTATCAGACACTTGGGGGACTTTGAGTTTTAAACAAAAATGCACTTATTTTTACCATTACTTTGAGGCAGCAGCTCTTGATCATTCTTTCTTCACTTTTTTCTTTTTTGGAGCTATTAATGATTCTCTGTCGATGCTGTGGAAGACCCAGCCTCTCACTTTACTACCCCATTGCCCTTCCCGTGATGAATATTTGGAATGTGGATGATGTTCTTTTCCAGAATTTCTTAATAGCCATAATAGCAGCATCACCCTGCTTTGACTCACATTAGGTGCTTCTAGCATAGCACAAAGGCTAGTTAAGGAAATAGCTAACCCTTACATGTCTCCTTTTCCTTTCAAACATGACCTGGTCCCAGCAATAAGTCAGCCAGCCTGTCTCCATTTCCGAATGAAATGCATTTAAATGACTTGCCCAAGGTGGCTAGTTTGCCATGAAATCCAGCTCAACATCTGGCCCATGGGCTCCAGCAAAGCTCCAGCTGACCACCACCCCTCAGCGAAGTTTTACTGCAGAGGATTTGCCTCCAGGTCACATCCCACTTTTGTTTATCCTTTCACTGAAATTTGACTCTGCTGGGGTATGCAGAGTGGAAGAGACAGCAATTGCAGTGGGAAAGACTGTCAAATAGTCTAAGCCATAAGCATTGCATTTGTCTCTTCTGGAGAAGCACGTCAGAGTGTCAGTTTTATGGTCTTACTTTAATGTCTTGAGGTGTCATTCTCCCCATAAAAACTGCTGAGTGGCACCTCTGTATTTGATATAAAGGAGGAATTTAGCCCCCATCTAATTCCTCTGACTTCAGTAAAATTGATTAGGGAGGAAGTCAGCATTCATTTGAAAACAGGCAGTTTACAGACTCCACGACTGTAGTTTCAAGTAACTTGTTCCTGATTTTTAAATATTTAGAGCTCACCAGCAAACTCTGGTAACAATGAATTGATGTGAATGAAATTTAGGTTTAAGTTTTGCTACATGTCTTTTTATCCTGAACCTGCTTACTTTGAGATACTGATGTTTGGCCTAATATATTTAGACTCCTGGAGCAAGTTTAATCATTTTTAGACTCCCCATCTCCTGATCTCAGATAGACACTGTGTATTTTTCTCATATCTTTGTTCATTTACTTCTACATTTATGCAAGATCAGTGTCTGCAGGTCTGTACAAATGCTGGCTTTCTAAATATAGGCCTCAATTTTTTCTCTGGTTTAGGGACTAAATCACCATTCTGGAAGAATGGTTAAAAGTTTCTCAGTATCTCAGTAATGGAATTATTTACCTATAAAAGACTCTTTTTTTTTTTTTTTGGCCTTTTTCCTCTCACTACAAGGAGATGTGGGAAATCTGGGTTTAGCTCTTCATCTGCCTGAGTAGATTTGAACCCACACGATAAACAGTCTTTATAAAGTCATTAATTTCAGATTCTTGATTATCTCAGTTGCCATCAGCCAAGGGGAGCCAGGAAGAGTCTAATTACCCATAAAACAGACTTCTCTGTGTTATTATAGAAGCAAAAGTTAGAAGTAAATAACCAGGTTATGCAGTCCAACTGCTTCTCTGCCTGAACAGGGCCCTTCTCTCAATTACACCAACCGCTAGTGCGTTGTCTAATTGAGTCTTAAATAGCCTAACCGCCCCAATGAATCCTTTTGAGTGGCTCTTCCAAAGTATCTTATTCCCCTTTCTTGAGCTGGACGCAACTCAAGAAGAAGAGTATGTCCTTGTTTTTGCTTCCCTTTCTCTGAAGGAGCTGCCTTTTGAAGGAGCAGCATCTTGGATCAGAGCTCAGATTGCCCAGGCCTTCAACTCACAGCATTTTGCATTTCTGGAGATATGTTTCTGCAACTCAGAGACATGATTCCAAGCCTTTTGGATGCTAGCAGAGCATAAATTATTAAAAGAAACAAAAAGATCTGCTTTCTCTGCTCTTTGTAGGGATTTGTTTGGCTATCAGACTCCAAAACAGGTCTTCTTTAAGCCCATTTCTCAGAGCTTCATAAACCCTGTAGATCCATGGGACACACTGGCTGAATAGCTTCTGCTTTAAATAAAAAGTGTGGGAAGGACAAATAGCTGCATAAACCTCCCCGAGAAGAGGAGCTGGCATCTTCCCCCCTCTCTGGTTCGGTGGCTCGGTGGAGAGGAACATGGCTTTGACTCCTGCATCGTCCTGCACGGGTTGCATTTGGTGCTGTGGACAAGGCAGAGGCGCCAATGCAAGCTGCAGACCTTCGTGTCGCACACCAGCACCCCTGCCATGGCCTCTCAGTCCTTCAGCTTTGCCAAATCCATCCTCAGCCCCTCGGGAGACCCCAGCACAGACCCGATGGTCCCCCCTGTGGAACTGGGCGAACGCACCACGCGCCTTCCTCTCTCTTCGGCGGCAGATTTCTTACGCTCATCTGTCTGTCTGTCACAGAAGTGTGCTACCGGCGTTGCAGCACAAGCAGAAGACACAGCAGAGATCTCGGTCTGGAGCTGAGATGAAGTAGAAAAAAAAAAGAAGATGTAAGCAAAGAAAACGGGAGACTTGGAGAGAAGACAAAGGCCCCAGCACTAACCTTGCACAGTTATTCATTTCTTCCCTATCATCTTCTGTAATTGCAGAATCCTTCACCACAGAGTAGAGAAGCCCACTAGGCCAGCTAGTAGCTGCAAAATTATCAATTCTGTAAAAGCTTCTCTTTGCTATGAGCCTCCTTTGCTCCTCTTGGCAACAAATTATCCTGCACCCTCGCTAAATGCTTTTGAATCAAGCATGCCTCAATAAAACACGAAATATGCTTCAATCACAAGAATATCCTTTGAGCAACTGTTATATCTTCACTCTGAGCCGTTAAGTGTTTTTGCACTTAGTAGTAGTTTATCAGTAGGATGTGGGGGGTTTTTTGTCTGAGAGTAATTTATTGGTGGTTTTGACCCAAGTCAAATCCTGAAGTGAACAAGTTGCATAGACAATGCAGGAGGGACATTTTTTCTGAAACTGTCCCAAGTGCTAAGCTTTTTCTTTGTCAAAGGTTGTGAGAGGCATTTCATTGCCTGTCAGCTCTGATGAGAAACCTTGTTGTGTGAACTAACATGATCCTAAAGGAGAGAGATACAAATGCATCTATTTTTACTCTGCCACTGGCTTGCTGGATGACCTTGCGTAAATCACATCCCCGTACCTCATTTTCATTTATGTAAATTAGGGATAAAAATATATTCACCTTCTTAAAGTGTTTTGAGATGTACTGATGCAGAGCTAGATGCTATTATTTTAACACCTCACAATTAACACACCATTTCTAGCAATCTGACACTTCTATCGAAACTCCCACCACTTTCTGGGTGATGTCTCATGTGATGGGGTACAAGGATGGATGGTCACCTAACCAGGCTAGAGATAAATAGCATCAGAGGATGTGAGGCTGATGAACTGTCTTTGCAATGGTCTTTACTTTATATTTCAGAGGAACACATGAGAAGAAAAGGAAAAAAAAATGCAGTTAGGGAGTTGAGCAGTACCTGAGCTAGCTGTGAGTGGTTGGGCAGCAGAAAGTCTTTACTGGTGCCTGAGCAGTCAATGTCCTGAGCATGAGTTTTCTTTTCCTCCTATGTGAACATAAGCACCAGCAATGACAACTATTATCCTTGATCAGACATCAAGTGCTTTCAAAACCAAACCGAAGCAGACGTGCTAGAGACAGGTTGGCTGCAGAGAACACCAGCTAGGTTGCCCAGCATGTGAAATAACACTTGTTTGCATTTGCTACACAGCTCACAAAACAGACAGACATTTCTGACGATTTGCCAAACAATAATTTGCATGAAATTTGGTGAATGCTTCCTGCCTCAAACTAAAGAGAGGAAAATAGAGGCATGTGGCTGCAAAGAGAGGAGACAGTTTCACTTCCACAGGGATGTGTGTCTCCAAGCCTGGATGTGGTTCATCTCCCTGGTCTGCCAGCAGGGATTTGCATCCACCAGCTCTCACTTTGCAAGGAATAGTTAATATTCACTAAAGCAAAGATGGGGATCAAATGCCTGGTGAAGAATGAACCCACCAGACTAGATTCATTCTCACTCTCTTTCTCCAAGCCTCAGTAAATGCTTGTGCATCTGTCTAACATCAGTAAAGCACGGGCTTTTCAGCATCACTTGGGAAAAAGTCAAGATGGTCCTGTGAAGACCTTGCAGACATACACAGAGGACCCCTGCCCAACATTGCTCAGTTGTCTGCTTGGGTCCTTTTGGAAAGGAGGATAAATGGACAACTAACTGCTCTTTTCGATGAAGACGCTTGGGAAGAGAATGCATTTCGCTACATGACACTAAATTACACAACTGCCAGAATCAAGCAAGCAAAGTGATTCTGTTTTCCCCAAAGCTCTTCTCTTCCTCTAATTACATTTGAAATGTTTTGCATGCTATTGAAAATGTCACTTCCAACTGTGGGACCATTAAGGAGCCTACGTGGCATAGCCACGGGTTTTATTAGGGCAGGTTTGCTGCTGGGGATTTTGATGGCAGCAGAACAGGCCGGGAATGAAGTACCTTTTGTTACGAACACTGAACACTAGTTATAGTGATAGGGGATCATCCACAAAAGCACAGCAGTGGACAGACTATTTTAAAGACCAAGACCTTGTACAATCAAGCAGGGACTTGCAGATTTTTGCTATTTCTTCCCTCCTGCTCCAAAGCGGTAATGGAGATAAATGGAGGCCCAGTTTGTCCCTGGAGTCACTGTATTTTCTGAGGCATTTGTGCAGCTGATTTGGGTTTGAGCCCTTGTGCTCTGGGTGCTGTCAGTCGAAGTGCCTAAGGGCTGCAGAGCAGACCAGCTCTGGCCGCTATGCAAACACTGGAAGTTGAGTGACAGAGCAGCCCCAGCCTTTTACAGGGGATCAGGATCCCCCATCCAGCAGGATCCCAGCTCCCGGGGGAAATCCTGGGACCTTGATGACCCATCACTGCTCAGATCCTCCAGTTTCTCCTGCATGGCCAGGCTGTGCTAGCAGTGGCCAGGCACTAGGAAATTCATTTCACCCCACTATGCCCACACCGCCTCGCTGGTTCCTATCTCTCTCTCTCCTTCACTGACACCCAGTCCATAAACCAGTTTGTGCTGAGGATCTGAAGCCTCCTGAGATACCTCCATACAGGATGTTTTTCCCAGTCCTGTCAATTCTCAAGTGCTGTAACACACCTGAGCCCATTACTCTGCAAAGGCCATGTAGGAGCAGAAAGTTGAAATAAGGTAAAATCCTGAAAACAGGTTTTTATGACCTGAAAAGTGTTTCTGCAAACTTGGTTTTATCTCCTTCCATTGGTGTGCTCATGAGCACACAGAGCCAGACCGTCTGAGTGAAACAAAGTCAGACTCTGTGAATAACTGGGTTTTGCGTTTTTTTCTAGTCTAATACAAAAGACCAATATTTTCAGTGTGATCAAACAGAATAATTTCTGTAGTCCTGAAAAAATCCTTCCATTTCCATATCAGCTTTTGAACAGAGTTTAATGCTGTGGCAGTGAAGGGCTGGATGTGAGAACCGCTCCTGGAGCCGGGGAAGAGGGATGGGGCAGGAAGATGTGCTGCCCTGGACATAGCCGGTACAGCATTCACCTGGGATGAATTCATTTCTCTCCAGAAATGGAAAGCAATATAAGATACTTCTACAGCTTCCAGGTCTCTCAGTGTAATTTAAATTGCTGAACACAAGGAAGGAAAAAAAAAAGAAAAGACTGATTCTAGCGAGAAGGAAAAGAAATTTCTTTAAAGCAAACAGGAGGAGGCTTTGAAGCAGTAGCACCGTTTTTCTGAGAGTGTCCAGCCAGCTCCTTAACTTGCAGTACCCCTGGCAGTAAGGGACATCCTGCTGGGTTTTGCTTTTCAGTGCTGACACCCTGACAGAGCCCAGAGCTCGTTCTTTAAATAGCCCATAGCTGACAGAGGCATCTTTTGCAGGGAACACCAGGAAAAGCTGCACTTTGCACTTGCTTTGCCTTCAGCTCCAATAGGTGCTGGAAATTCGGCTCTGGTCCATCTCTCCCTGTGACAAAAGTGCAGGTTTCTGTGGCAGCTGTCGTGGTGAAGGGTTGCTGAGACCAGGCTGGAGAAGAGGGCGTAGGGTATGTGCATCTTGCTCCTGGTACCGCTGCTTAGCCCTGACCCATCCTGAGCAGGCTGCTCTCTGCTGCGCTCAGGACTGAGACCACTAATTTATTCAATCCCAGTCTGCAGTCATCGATCTCTCTTGCTGGAGAGGGAAGGCATATTTTCTTTTTTCATCCTGTACTGTTTTAACTGAAGGTTTGATGGAAGCAAAGCAGTCTCCTGAATATCCCGCAGAGGCATTCATTGAGCTTAAATGGAAATGAGCCTGCCAGCAAGATTAACAGCTAACCCCACCAACATGTTTAGAATAAATTTCCAGACAGTTCCAAAGGGTAAAAGTTGCTCTTGCTAGAGCATGGTGGGAGCCTTGGGGACCTTGATCAGCTCTGCCCCGGAGGCATTAACTGGTGAGGATTTGCAAGGGTGCCATGTGCCAGTCCACCCAAAACCCCCTGCATGCCTTTGTCCTGCTGCTGAAGCTGGGACAGGGACACGAGTGTCTGAGCAGTGCATCCAGCGCCCGTGCCTGGGTGCCCCATCCTTGGTGTTTGCAAAGGTCTTGTCACTGACACGTGGCACTGTCCTCCCAGTACAGAGATACATGGACTTATTGGAGCGAGTACAGCATAGGATCAGGAAGACGATTGAGGGACTGGAGCACCTCCCGTATGGGGAGGTGCTTAGGGGGCTGGGGCTGTTTAGCCAGGAGAAGAGAGGACTCAGGGGGATCTTATCAATGTGTATAAATATCTGATGGGGGCAGGGTGTAAAGAAAACAGAGCCAGACACTTCTCAGTGGTGCCCAGGGGTTGTAATAGACGATGTCCAGAGGTGCCTTCCAACCCCAAGGATTTAAGGAATCACTTAAATTGGAATTTAAGGGGCAAGCGGTGTATTTGGTTGAGGACTGTGCTTTGTAGCAGGTGATTTCCTATCTTGGAGAAGGTTCAGGAAGCCGAGGTACCCAGCAAGAATGCCTGTAGCCAGTAAGGAATAGCTGACATGCACGCTGTGGATTGTCCACAGGAGCAGGGTGACCTGTTGACATAACTCAGAAAGGTGCCATCATTTTTTTTTTCAGTGCTCAATGTTATTTCTTGCAAACTAAGGAGGTAGGCACATAGCAGCGAGTTCTTGGAAGAGCAAGAGCTATCTAATGCCTCTGGGGTGTAAATAATAAGACAGCAGAGATCTCCCTTTGTGAACACAACCTTTCTTTGTGTGGCTAACAACAGAACTTGTAAGTAGAACTGTCAGAACCTGCTGTCCGCCCAGCTCAGCAAGGGCTCCTTCTATTCCAAGAAATAAATCAGGAAATTGTTCCCAAATGCCCTTTTCTTGATTTTTCCAGTTGCTTTTCCTCTGCAAAAAAAAATAAATAGAAAACTAAGAGGCGCTAAAAATCCTCAGAAGGAACCAAGGCAAAAGCTAGGTGAGCTGGTGGTATCTCCTTGAGCAATCATCACTCAGTGCCACATTCATGTCCGGTCACAGCATTAGTGAATTCACCATGGGTGCTTGGAGAGAGGAGGACAGCATGGGTAATTTCCCTGTGTGTGCTGTCTGATAGGGTCAAAGGACATTTATTTGTGCAATCTCTCAAAACTCAGCATTTTCCAATAAAGGATTTTATCTGACCTCTGTGAAAGGGCAGAGTTGGGCCCATTAGGAGGAAAGGATTGATGTTATAAGACACTGAAAAGACTCATATCCTTCTTTTTGGCTTTAATGTTTCCCTTAAAATGGAAGGAAGAATCCACAGCTGTTTCTATAACAGAGCTGTTCAATTAACTTTTGCCCCAAACCTCTCTAATTTCCAGGAGATTTTGTTCTTCTGGCTCCGGCAAACAGCTCTGCCAGGCCCTGATTACCCTGGGGCTTTGCCATGCGATACCATCCCTAAGTTGCAATAGTGCTTCTTCCTGGGATGGTTTTCCAGGCTTGGTGTGTCAACAAGGCACGTGCTGGCCCTGGCTCTCCCTGCTCGGTGCTGTGGCTGCTCATATCGCAGAAGCCGCTACGCACTTCAGAGCCCCTCTCGTGCAAAGAGCTGGGCCGGGACAAAAGATGGCCCACTGCCCATCGAGCCTGCAATCTAGCTTGTCCGAGATGACACTTCAGCACCCCTACATCTGGTCAAAAGCCAGTGAGTCCCTCAAAAGCATGGTCCTGCCTGAGTCTAGAAGGGGGATCAGATTGTGGTCTTGAGCTGGTTAGCATTGCTTTTGGTATCAGAAGAGCATCATGTTCATTGGTGACATTATCTGAAATAAATACCAAGCATTTCCAGCACCAGCAGGGTGCTTCTGGGAAGGAGTATATCACCTACTTACCCAAGAGATGTGAAAATATCCACTTTTTTATTATTATTTTTTTTTAAGGAATTGCACCAGGCTGGCACCTGGAATATATTGATGTGACGGACTCCACCACGGACAAGACTTTTCGCTTCCAGTGTGATCGCTGGCTGGCTAAAGGTGAAGATGATGGACAGCTCATAAGAGAACTGGCTTGTGCCAATAATAACATCCTGGAACTGAAGGAACGGACTGGTAAGTTCAGAGCTGACTTGTGCCATTTCCTAAGGGGTCTCCGAGGCCATAAGACCACATCTGCAAGCTGCTCTGCAGAGGTTTCCCATACAGCCAGGCTTTGCGTTCACAGGCTCTCAAGGTTGAATTACTGAAAGTACTGTTTACTTCAGAAGTGCAGTACTGTGATAAGAAAGAAACAAATCAGGATTTATGAGGAAGAAAAATGTCTCATTCTAGGTTGAAATGTAAGAGGGACCCATCTGCAGCAGTTCAATCCAGCAGTGAGCCATAAGGATACATGGTTATGTTCTCATTAGAAATAATGGGCTTAAACCTTTGAGGTGGAAAATAAGTTCAGTCCTTAAAGCTTTGTAAGCAACATTGCTCCAGCTTCCTTCTTAATACGCTCTGGGCTACAGGCTCACGTATCCCAGCTGAACATGATGGCTGAGTTTAACACTCCATAGCCCTGGTTCTGCACTGGGTAATTCCACCGAGTCCAAGGTAATTATGCTGGAGTCTAATGTAGTGAGGGGGAGAAAGACCAGTGTTATTTAACCACACTGACAAGTATGTTAAGCGCATCTCAGCACTCCCATAAAAGCAGCACTCTGCTTCAGGAGAGTCTTGGAGAGTCAAGAATCACGTTCCTTCAGTGTGATTTCACACTGCCACTGCCAAAAGACAACCTTGTGATTGCCATCTTGCTTGTCTTGGATACTTAAACACACATACTTGGTATCACCATAGCATCTGAGCACATTCTGTTGGGTGTATAGATGCCCTTGCTATCCCTTTAAGGCTGGACAACCTTACTGTTAGGAACAGTGGCACAAAAACCAGAAGGAAATTGGGCCATCTTAAATAGGCAGACCTTAGCACAGCAGGGAGCTGGACACAGCTTGTTCGAGAGCAGCTCCATCCACTCATGCTAGTTGATCAAGCAGTACTCATATTTTCCATGTACTCTATCCTAGGCAGTCAGAAGTCAGAAGTCTCACAGATTCCAGTGTGGTTCCATCCTTATTTTGTAAATGCTTTCTTGTGTGCTGTGATAAATATTGGGAAAAGGGTTTTTAGCCAAAATGACAGTTAAATAAAGAGATGTCTCTGACCATCTGCTCTTCCTCTGCTGTTTAACATGTGTGTTAATTATACTTTAAAGCCTATGAGATTGTCACAGTAACAAGCGACAGAGAGGATGCAGAGACCAAGGAAAACATCTGGATCATCTTAGAAGGAAAGCTGGGTCGCTCGAAAGAATTCCTTATGGAAAACTCCTCCAAGAAAAGGAGATTTGAAAGGTAGTGGGACTGGATGATGGGCTAGAAGACTTCCTCACCAGCTGTGCCTCTTCCACAAATGCCATCTCTTCACCAGACGGTCTATTAGAGTTGCATTTGTGTCATGCTGTTTCCCATCCCCCTTCCAAAAGGCCTAATGGGTCCTCACCTGGAGTAAAAGGAACATGTAAAATTAGCTTCTGATATGCAAACACAGAGCAGGCTTAAAAGTGATGGGAAAAAGGCATTTGGTAAAGGAAATGTAGATGATATGTGTGTCCTTTTGCATTAGTACAAATAAAAGGGCTTCTGGTGAGCCTAAGGGGAGCCTGTGATTTTTTGAGCTGGGAGGAGCAGAAGGAAGCTGGAGGTGGTTTTAGTTCCTTTTACAGCATCTCGCTGGCAGTGGGAGTCAGAGAAAGAGTAAAAATAGTTGGAGGCTAAATGTTGTCAGAGCTGCTGAGATTTGACTTTCCAGCTGAATCTGGGGGTAGGGCTGAAAGATCACTGTCGCGTGAGGAAAGCCAAATGCCAGCCTTGCGCGCAGATGAGCTGGAGGCACATCTATGCAACGTGGGGCAAATTCCTCTTCCCATGCGGGGCCAAAGTGCTCCAGATGTGAGCTGGGGTTTTCATGTTGCTTACGGAGACAGCACGCCATTAGGAGAGAGGAACCTATCCAAAGTCATGGACGCTGCTRATGTTTGGTTGCTTTGCAGGGAAGAAATGTCTTTCTTAAGGCTGTATAAAGGAAGGAAAAATTATAACTGATTTGGATGCTGAATGACTGAGATTTCATGTGAAACATGACAGATTGGGAGGCACTTCCACCTGACACTCAACTGACGGAGAGTAAAATAGAGTTAGAGGCACCGTCCTCTGAAGCATTAGTCACAGTCCCTCCTTGGAGGCAGGTTGGAGTAATGACCCAGGCCAAGGAGGCAGGCCTAAAAGATATGTAGGGGACACGACGGGGGAGCCAGCCAAGTGTTTGACAGAGACTTATTGTTTAACTAAGCTATTTTCAAGCTGGGCTTCTAAAGCAGGAAGGGTGGCTGAACTAGCAAATTTAAAACAGCTATGGTGGGTAGATGTGTAACAGATACAGTATCTGTCAAGAATGAATGAATGAATGCTGGAGAGGAAATTAGTCATTCTTTAGCTTTATCTATAATGAGGCAAATTGATTTTGTATGTGGAACAGCTCAAGTTTATCCTGGAGAGTCCTAGTGGCAGTAATTTAAAGTGTCACCCCTAATCAGAGGAAAAACTGAATTTAAATATGGAAATTATACTTTGTGTTGAATGATTGTGGGTTAAATCAAATGGCTTTAAATGGATGATTATCTTCTATCTTCCGTAGCCATGTGCAAATTACTTAATGTCCATATGAGACAAGTCACTGCCAGCCCTCAAGATATTAATTGAAATGGTTCCCTGTTTCCTGTAGGGGGGCAACAGACACATTTCAGTTTTCTTCAAAGAACGTTGGTGATGTTGCAGCCATCTGTGTCGGTCACTGTCCAAAAGATGGAAAGAAGTCGTCCGCAAAAGCTGATGTGTACTGGCATGTCCAAGAGATTATCATAACAGAGATGGAGCTTTGCAACAAGTAAGTGTCTTCTTATCTGCAAGGAGCAACTCCAGGAGGGCATGGGGAAGCTAAGTGGCTCTGCATGCGTCTTCCTGCAGTATTTCAAACTTACTTACACAGTGCTGGAAAGTCTCACCAATTCTTAATCCCTTTCTGAAAGCTAAGGGCGAGTTGTTTGGTGTCAGATGTATAGATGCCTGATTTGGCTGTGCAATTTCTGAGCTGTTAGAGAAGGTTCTTGCACAGCTGCGTTCACAAACAGGTCTGTTTTGGGTGAATTTTGCACCAACTACAAACTAACACCTCAGCTTGCAGAAAATATTGATACTGACTGGAATTTAAAGGGGATTGTAGGATGCTCTGCACAGACTGGCCTCTAGGTAACTTGTAAAAACAGCTCCTAGAAAAAAGTTGAGTACAAATCAAAGCTTGAACCTCCAGTTCAAATCACTTTGGATGAGAGAGACGTATAGGATGGTCTGAAAGGTCTACTGTAAAGGTTGCAGTTAGCTACCAAATCAGAAGTATTCAGTTGCTCCAGCGTGAATATGACTGAAATCTTCTATACCCGAAGAATGAAAATGTCTGAAGATCTCAGGAAATCTCTGAGCACTTCAGCTCCTACAAGCAGTGGTCTGAGCCCTGCCTTTGCAAGGGGTGACGTCCATGGGCTCAGTTAGCACAGGGAATATGCAGAAACTAGAGAAGAGCAGCCATCTGGAGAACAAACTCCTCTTCAGAGGAAATAACCATACCATCAATGGATTTCTTTTCTTCTCCAAGATATTTCCATTGCTGCTAAAGAATTTAACTTTAAGGGCTTTGTTCCAGCTGAGACAATTGAGTGTTTGAGAAGAAATCCTTGAAGTGTTTTTTTTTTTTTTTTAATGTTAAGAGTCTCTCCTAGAAAATTAATCAGCCAACAGAAGAGCCACAATACTATTTGCTGAATGAAAACTCAGTCAATTATATATTAAAACATGTTCTTTTCTCCTGGTGGGGAAAAATCTAGGATCCTTAATGCCCAACTGTGCAATCAAATCCATGCATCAAGCTCATTGGGAGCATGGAGATCTCTGCTGAGACAGTACATTTTGAAGGGGACAAAGATCCTCTCATAAAGTCTCAGTTATGTTGTTTTAAATTAAAGAGGGTAACCAGGAGATGCCAGGGAAGCCTGCAACCTGCTCTGCCCTCTGAAGTGGGGCTTTGGCTCTGCGGACACGGTGCTTCATCACAGCGGTGTTTGCTCTCTGAATAATCAACTGGACCAGATCTTACCATGAGATCGAGCTCTCACTTTGGGTATTGCCAATCCCAAATGTCAAAAAAAATCTTGGGTTAAGCCAAATTAAAAGAATTATGAGATTGGTTTAACAGTAGTTCTCATGATATTTTTTTTTTTTGCCTTTGGCTTCTAGATCTGATAGCATGCAAAACGGCTGTGTTTAAATGCCTTTTATTGCAAATCCCAGGACTAGAAAGGTCGTCCTTCACAAGGTTTTCTTTCCCCCACCTTGTGAAGATTGTCATGCTCCATCACAATGCCAAAACACCAGATATTATGTCACCCAGGAAATAAAACTGCAGCATCAGACAATCTCCCCCATTTTCACGTAGTTGTTTTCCTGGCCCTAAAATTTTGCCCTCGCCAGCATTTCTCATTTACAAAGCTTCTTTCCAGAGCAAGGAGAGCTTTTCTCTGGCTGCAGAAAATGCCAAAAGCATTGTGAGACCTTAAGAAATGCAGTACTACTCAAATTGCAGTAACCCTTCCTTCAGGTGTTTATTTTACACACACGCAATTGAGCTACACTCCTTCCGGGAGGATCTGCTGCAGTTTGACGAGGGGGGGGGTGGGGGGAAAAAAAAACTCATTTGGAAATGATCTGCATCGTTGGAAATGAAATACATCATTAAAAGCACAGTGCTCCAACCCCTGGCTGGGTGCCAGGTGTGCAGTAATTTATGAATGTGTTATGTGCTCCCTGCACATCACCGGAGGCAGCACTGCAGCGCGACGGGTTTTCGGCATCTGGTACCTATCATTTGTGTGCTTGATGCTTTTCTTGCCTGCTCGGGATGGGCTGACAGATCGCGATGAGGAAAAGCCGAGGATATATAAACCTCCAATTTGTCACGGTGCCTTTTTGCTTGTTCTCCCTAACTCTTAGCTCATCCTGTACTGTACCGCTGGTGAGGATCGTTGCACGTCTCCCCTCCAAGCGCAGTTGCATAGGCGAAACCCTGTTCTGAAATCAGTTTAAATTCGGTCATGACGGGTGGTGTTATGTGCTGGGCCGCCTGCTTGTCTTGCCTCAGTGCTTCTGTAAATGGACATGCCATTTCATGGGCAGAAGAGGTGACAGGTGCCCGAATTCAACCCGAGCATGTGCAGGGTGTCTGTGTCCGTCTGGGGATATATCGGATTTTCCAGCAGTTGCAGCGTTCAATCAAGGCTGTCTTCCTAAACAGAAACTCTAGTGTTAGCGCATATGTGGAAAAGCACTGAAACGGCGTCGTTACTGCGTGGTTGAGTAGCACACCCGGCCCATAACGCACAACGGAGAGCCCGTCCACACCTTTAACCCGCCGTTAACTTTCCTTCGGCAGGTACTTCTTCAGGTGCAACGCGAAAATCCCTCTGCGTTACAAGAGACGGGACTACAAAGTCTTCGAGTGTGCCAAGGTCACCGAGAGCTTCGCCAGCAAAGCCCGGAGCTTGGTGCCGGTCCGATACGAGACCATTGTGGTCACGGGCTTCGAGAAGGGAGCYGGTACCGACGCCAACGTGTTCATCACCATCTTCGGGTTGAATGGGGACTCGGGAAAGCGCGCGCTGAAGCAGAAGTTCAGGAACCTCTTCGAGCGGGGCAAAACCAACCGCTTCTACCTGGAAACGCTGGACATGGGGGAGCTGAAGAAAGTCCGGATTGAACACGACAACAACGGGCTGGCGCCCGGCTGGCTGGTAGAGAGGGTGGAGATCACCAACTCGGCTACCGGGGTGACCACCATATTTCCCTGCGGGAAGTGGCTGGATGAGAACCGGGGGGATGGCTTAATCTGGAGAGAGCTCTTTCCTAGCTACTGAACAAGATGGACTCGCAACACATAACCACAGGAGGGTTTTAGGCCCTTCTGCATGTGCATTTTTCTTGTTATATGGTTTTGTAGCACATTTTACTTTTTAAAACGTTGCCTTTTATACTGAAGGATTTTTAGTAGTAAGATGTGGTTCCTGGGTCAACATTTTGTAAAAGTCATGCTGCTTTTTTTAAATTGTCTATAAAATTGTGAATGAAATACATTTCTTTCTTATTTATGATTAGRCGCCAYAAACAGTAGATCCATAAACTATCTYGGTAGCAGCTCAAAAGCTGCCTCCTGCTTTCACCACCTTGCCGCTGCCAGGGCTGGAGGGGCCAGGTGGCCTCCACCATTGACCGGCTCCCCTTTCAGATGAACAAAAAGAATCAGAAAACGGAGCTGATGCRGTAACGCACTGAAAGCAGCAGGATTTTCTGCAGGGAGGTTTGGGAAAGGGGAGGGCTGATCTTGGGCGATGGGACCTGAGAGGTGCCAAGGCCTCCCCTGGGCTTTCCCTCTGCGCTGGACCCAGCTCCTGGATGAGGGCTGGACTCGGCCGGCTCTAGCGCAGAGACACCATGATCTGAGGGCTGCGGCAGCCGGTGCGATTCCTAGGAATACGTTAAGCAAAGGACCTAAGAGCTAATCAATTCTCCTTCAGGGAAGCTGTCTGGCTATACTCTAAGYTGTCTCGGGATACTTTTACCCTATATGGCCTGAATACCAATCCCTTTTCAGAGCAGCTGCCGTTCATTTTACTTTTTTTGTGTGTGTGTGAAATATCCTTATTTGATTTTTCATGGTGGGAGGAATTTCTCAGCCGCAATAAGAGCCAGTGCTCCCGTATGCGAGCTCTTCCCAGGTGCTCACCTCTCCCTACAGGTACCAACAAGAACAGCTCTTTAAACGTCATTAATTCTGGAGCCCCATCTCCCACCCCGGAGAGCAAAGGAATGGCTCCAGTGTGCTCCAGGCTTCGCTCACCAGTTGGAAAAATTCCCATCACCTCCAGCGGGACGAGGTTCTCCCGGGGAGTCTGGTTTGAGCAAGGAGGAGGAGGAAGAGGAGGCTGCACTAACAAGATGGCGCTGGCTGCTGCAGGCTAACAAGRCAGTTTGTAAACAAGCATTCTGTATGAAAAGGAGTTAAACACACTGAGCCCACCACCCCATCAGGCCCCAGCAYCCTGGTGTCCCACCACCGTAGGCAGCAGGCTTGCGATGCTGCTGCAGTTGGGGACATGAGCCAGCTGGCCCCACTCCTCAGTCCCTACCTGGTCGTGGGAAAAGGTCATGGTCTTGAAAAGCAAGCTGCTTAAATGAACCAACCTCGTCAGTGATCAGAAAAACCCACTGATGGGAATAATGATAGTCGCCTTCAGTATCTGTGTTGTCCCTCTGCTGCATCCCCCACCGCAGGCTGCCGCTGCCACGCATGGAGGGAGGACCGAGCCGGACCTGGGAGCTCGCAGGAGCAGCTCCAGCTCCAGGAGGATTGCAGGCAGGTGCTGGTGTTAGCAGGCACGTTCCTGGGGCCATGCTGGGCTGGCTGCACGTTCCCCAGCCGGTTGGGGGGCACGCGCACAGCCCAGCGCCTTTGCTTTCGCCACGCTTGTGCAGCATCACTGCAAAGCGGCGATTCCCTGGTGGGCGTTTTGAAACAAGAAGGTCAGGCTTTGGAGATCTCTGCCGTCTCTCCCGTCCCAGGGGACCAGGGCTGTGAGAAACCTTCCTGTCCATAGATTTGTCAGATTTTAGCAAAATGCTTGTGCTGCAGGGAAATAGGAGCTCTTCCATTAAAGTGCTGTGGTCCCAGCTTTGCCAGTCGGCTCCACTAAGCACCCGCTTGGTGCTGAGATGCCAGTTTGACAGCACAATGTAGCCGCACTGCAACACTTCAACTCCTACCAACTATTGCCCTGCAAAATAACGGGCAGCAAGGGGCTGGAGACAGCACTGCTACCTGCTCCCAGCCCTTGGGGCAATGGGTGCACTTCCCCATGCATCCACGCTCCCTCCGCACAAGGCAAGCAGACTGCTAAAAATCCCTTAGTTGCATATGAAATGTGCTTGTGGGACCTCATGGCCTCAGTACAAATTCATAGCTGGGAGGATTCACAGATTTTTTGATACAGGATTAGCTACAGCCACGGATCAAGGTCGCTTTGAAGCAGGAGTGTGCGATTTTGGGGTCGCCAAATTTTTTTTGGTGCATTGCTGCACTGCAATTTTGCAATTTGCTGCATTGGTGAGCGATGGGATTGAAAATCCCAGGCTTCACGTCAAAAACATTACCATCCCTGGACAAAAACAGTCACATGCCTGTTGTGCCCCTGCTAAGGCAGCCTGAGAGCTGTGCTGAACTCCAGGCAAAGCTTCCTGAAAAAGGGCCAAAGGGGACTTTGCTAATATGGGGTCAGCAACCCCACTGTCTCCCAGGAAGAAAGCCTTGGCAAGGCATGAAAAAAACATGCTTTTTTTCTCCTAAAGACTTAAAAAATGCCCCTTGTTTGTGCAAAGCACAACTCCACCCTGGCTCTGGGGAGTCCTTCTGTTGCTACAACAACTAATGCTATAAAAGTAATAAGGCTGAGTGGAATTTTTCCAAGGGCCGGATTTGCATTAAGCTGCTAAAAGCAACACGGCCTTGGCCAAGCGGAGAACTTGTGAAAAAGAAGTCAAAATTGTCCTTGCGCTGTGCCTTCTGCAGGGCCCAGGCAATTTCTACCTGCAGGCGTATAGTGCCCCGAAGCTGCACACTGGGCAAATGTACACCTCCTGCTCATGGCCCTGACCCTCTAGCTTTTTCTGATCTTTATTTCTTAATAGGTATACTCTTAACACACGTGCCTTCAGCCAAAAATTGTAAATGGGGATGACAGGAAAGAGCTAAAGACAAAGGTGGTGGCACCCAGTGGGAGTCTCGCTTTGGGAGCCTGGTGGAGCGCTGTGTTGATGAAGGCGCTTTGGTGCTGTCGGTGAAAATGAGTCTAGCCAAGGAGTCCTCTGCAATATGGGTGAAGATGGAATAACCCAAGGCTGAGAAGGATCCAGGCTGTGATCTCCCCCCGCCCTGACTTTATGCATAGAGACCCATTTTAACAAGCAAAAGATGCCCCATAAAAACCAAGAGCAAATTTGATACCTACCGCTAGGACCGTACAGCTGCGAGCTGGAGCCAGTGGGCCGGCCGGCGACCTAGACACCACAAGACACRAGTCAAGGCCAACCTTCCCAGCGCCGGGAGGCCACTGTGAGAGCACACGCTAGCAGGGAAGACAGACGGTGCCTCTTGGCCCTTGCTGTCACAAGGCAGTGGGCGCAGTCCCCCCTCCCCAACCCGTCCCCTCGCTCCTCTTCGCTGTTCTCRGCACTGCCGTTACCAGGTCCCCGTGGCGTGTTCGTGGTTTGCGGCAGCAGCTTGAAGGCAAAAACAACTGTGATCTCCAGCGATAGCTCTCAGCTCTGTTACCCCTTCGAAGGACATCAGCAAGATCTCTGCGAGGGAYTCCCCAGCTGGACCAGGTGATCATCTTTAACCCATTTAGTTTTTAAAGTTTCCTCTAACCAGAGCTTCATATGGCCTGAAAATGGTGCATCCCTAGTCCCTGGAGCAGCCAGCAATCCCCTGCTGCAGCAACCCAACTCCCTACGAGAGCAGCTGCCTCGCTGCAAGGTGTATTTAGCCTGATCACGGAGTCCAAGCCAGGCACTGGGCACMTCTAAACAGGGCTGCAGAGGGTGCAGGGTTGGGTGTAGGTCCCCTTGGATCCTCCAGCAGGTGACAAAGGATTGGAAACACCTTCAAATGCTTTTGGTTTGGAGGACCCTTATTTTTGTTTTTACAGTAAGTTTTGCTTGCCTTAGTTATTAAAAATAAAAAACAAAAAACAACACGGAAGTACACGGTCCTCCATTGGGAGGATGCCAGATCCCTCAGGATCTCTGCAGGACCCCCTAGGATAKCCTAGAGGCAACGTGGGCTGCAGTTAGAGGACAAATCTGTCTTTAACAGGCAGTTTCCAGGCTGGCTCTAGAAAATAATTTTGGTGCCAAGTCACCAAATTGAGGCACCGACCTGGGATGTATCTGGAGTCCACGAGGACCTCAGGTCCAGCCGATAACATCCCAGAGCTATTTAAAGGCTTGACCCCACAGTGCCGTGAGCACCCAGGTGGTGGCTGCCCCAGGGAACCCATGTGCCCCCACCACGCGTCGTGGGCCATCACCACAGCCTGTGCAAACCAGCTAAGGGAGAGTATTTTGTTGGGTTTTTTTTAACCTCGACAGCGCCTCATCTACATTTCCGAGTCCAAGCACATAAGCTGTGAAAGAAGAATTTACTTCGATCCAAAGAAACAAGGATACGGTCACAAATCACTGCTTTTCACTGGGTGATGGACAAGGAGAAACGTGTCCTCGCGCACCGACGTGCCGCTCCCGTTCAGGAGGAGGCACAAACGCTTCACCAAAAGCGAAGGGCTTCATCCTCAACTGCCTGGTTTTGCCAGGAAGGCTTTAGGCACCGACTTTGGTGGGGTTAAAACGTGGCTGTTGCCTCACAGGGCTTCAGCAAACCTCCGCTGGGGACGGAAAGCTGAGGAACGACAGGGGGACGAGGTAAATGAAGACACGGCGAGCGCCCTACCAAGTCACTTCTGCGTGGCACAGGTGTATAGTTAGCAATGCAATTCATTTTATTAGTTATAAATAAAGTACAAAAAATCCACCAAAAGTGAATCTAAGCATTTACACAATTTCTAATGTCTTTTTCATTTCTTCAATGCACTATTGCTTTAATATTAATAATAAATATTTTTCTAGCTTTCTTCTATAAAATAGTCTATGTAGCAAAATGTTGCACAGCACAACAGAACAGCAGTAGGAGTACAAAAATGTGGGTGATCCTTTCACTAGCCCGTGCCATTAAAGGAGAGGATTTTTGCTCGCTCGCTCCTCGCTTCACACATCCCTTTCACGGTGTCTTTGCGGGGGGGGAACAACCGACCCGGGTCCCCGCACGACTCAAACCGTCGCTCCAGGCTGCGGGGGGAGGAGCGTTATAAAGCAGCAAGGGAAAACACGGAGGGGTTTTTAACCGCGGGGTAAGACAAAGGCGACAAAGCGGAGCAGCACCCTGAAGGGACAAAGAGGAAAAATTAAGGTACAGGCACGTCGGTGCCCTCCTACCCCCCCCCCCCCAAAAATTGCATCCAAGCCCTGGCGGGGTTGGTTAAGACGCGCGTCCCACCCCGTTCCCTCTCCTGCCTTCTCGTGCAGCTGTGCTGACCGAGCGGGCAGCTATGGCTTAAAGGTTAAAATATCGTCGAGGGTCTCGCGCCGGTTTTGTAGGAGCCTTTTCCGAGGCCGCCGCCACCGCCGGGGACGAGCGGCACGGCGGGCGCTGCGCAGCCCCGCTGCCTTCGGGCATCTCCGGCGCGGCCAGCCCAGGGCGCCGGGCTCCCCCGYGACGCGACGTCCGGGCTTTAAAGAAGCGACCGAAGCGTTTTGGTTCTGCGCGGCGCCGTTCCTCGCCCTCAGTGCGCAAGGACGCGAGTGGAAGGATCACCGGAGTTTGATTATGAGTGCAAATAATATTCATATATATGTGCTAAACACCGTCACTATATTGCAGTTTTCCACTATGTCACAGCATACAGAATCAAAGGTTTGCATTTTTATGGAATGTATCCAAGGTAACAGCACCACAGTAATACAGTTTGTAATCACACACCCTGATTTTTTTTTTTTCTTTTTTGACAAGAGAAGCATTACCCCCCACACACATCCCATGTTTAATTTTTTTTTTAAAGTACCGACGCATGCAAAGCATTCCATTCCCAGAAACAATGCAAAAATGAGGTAATAGGAGTAATAAAAAAAATTAGTATTAATTTCTAAATAAATAAATTATAATTAAAAATGCAAAAAACAACTATAAAAATAATTAAATAAGAACCCACAATATCTACAAGTTAGTCATAAATTATGATTGTTAAATATAAGGCATTTAAACTCACAAAACCCTGTAAACTATCAACGTTTTGTTTCTAGAGAATTTTTTTTTGTTTCTGTTTTGAACTCATTCTATTACCGCAATCTACTCGTACAAATTATTTAAACGCAAAGGAACCTGACACACCGACGCAACTTCAGACGCTGCAAGTTCTCACGCACCGCGGCATCCGCCATTCACACGAGACCATGGGAGTTTGGTGCTTTTCTTCACCAATTTTAAAAACTGTGCTTGTTCGTTAGGCAAAGAGTAATACTTTCGCATAGGCTTTAAAAAAAAAAAAAAAGAGGAAAGAAGAAAGGAAAAAGGAAAAGAAGAAAAGCCCGCGTGGGTCGGAGCCGCTCGCCTCCTCCCCACCGCGCGGCTCRCCCCAAGCGAGGGCTTGGATTCGCTCTGCTCCTTYCCCTGCTTCGCCCCCGGGACAGCCCGGCTTACAGTGTATATTAAGAGCAACGTCTTGTTCTGCTTCAATACGAGCAGCCGTATCGGTGGCGGTTTTAACGCCGTTTGCATCTGCTGCTGCTGGAGCGAGAGCCGCCGTTGCCTACGGAGCCGCGTCTCGCCCCGCGGCTCCCGACCGCCCCGGGCTCGGGCCGCCCGGCGCAGGGGCTGCGGAGCTCGGCGCTTCCCCCTTGCAGCTCGCGCGACTCCTGCGATCTCCCYGACGGTGGTTTATGCGCGGTTCTGCTCCGAGAGTGAAGCAGATGCTCGCGGGAACTAGAAATCATCCCCTCCGCATAAGTGTTTAAATATTTAAAGTTTCTGATTTCTGATTAATTCCCCTTGTTTCTCCGCATCTCTCTTTTGCTCCCTTACTACATTAAAAAAAAAAAGATGCATTATTTAAAAAAAAAACCAAAAGAAACAGGCTTTTCAGTTGCCAATATTGATTCTCYGGAGGGTTTTCAGAGAGAGGAGGGAGAGGCCAGCTCTAACCCGGGCTGCCGCTCAGTCCTCGGGTCTGCTAGTCTGCGTGTCACAGACCCACTCCCTTGGCACTTCAGGGATTGATTCCTAACTCTATTTTGTGCATGATTATAATGAGACTGACAAATTAGCACTGGTTCCTTTTTAATACTCACTCTATGTTCCGTATGGATACAGAGTGAAATACGTGTATACATATAAAAAAGCGTGTGTGTGTGTGTGTGTGTGTGTACTGATAGCGTACTCTGACATGGTTTTAAAATCCAGCCCCTGCAGAAAGCAGCAAATCCTCCCTTGAAACTGCGTTCCCTTCCTGTGCAGAAATGCTCCCGTCGTCAGCATTTTTCTACCAACGAAGCGAATTCTCCCTTTTTTTTTCCCATCCTGTTATCAGAACTGCTCTGAGAGATTTTCCACAGCAGCCCATGAGCCAGAGTGGATTAAAATAATAATAATAATAGACTTCTGAATTCCACCTGAGCTGCACTCTCCTTCTCTTATTCTTTCTAAGCCCTCAAACGCTGCAATTTTTCACCAGGGAGGATGCAAAGTGCAGAAGACGCGAGCTCTCCGCTTGCCCATCCCTCCGGGAGCCAGAAAAGAGGGACGCGCGGAAAGGACCGCGGCMCTGGGAATTTCGCACAAAGTCTGCCGGGTTGGGTTTTCTCCATTTTGAACACCACCTTCAGTTAGCGCATCGGCTTGTGCTTTTGCGTTGCAGAGGAGGGGGCCCCATCGCCTTCCTAACGTGGTTTCCGAGCAGCTATGCTCCAAAGCCCAGCTACGGGAGCGGACCCCTATAATCATCTTTTGTGACCGGCAAAGAGTCTAGGAGCTCTCGAACCCACGGGTGGACCCGCACCATGGTGCATCCGTTACGGCAAGCGCGGTAATGGGTCAATACAGCGTCCCGCGTTCGCGCAGGGGGTCCACGCCAC
Source organism: Apteryx rowi (assembly GCF_003343035.1). Classification (NCBI taxonomy): domain Eukaryota; kingdom Metazoa; phylum Chordata; class Aves; order Apterygiformes; family Apterygidae; genus Apteryx; species Apteryx rowi. The sequence continues at coordinate 407,686 of NW_020450976.1, forward strand.
GGCGGGCGAAACGCGGAGCACCAGCAAGAGCCGTCAAAGCCAACAGGCCTTAGAGCGCACAGGAGAAAGTGGTATGGAAAATTACAATCGTAAAGACAGCCCGTGGCCTTCCTCGGATTTGGTATGTCAAGCTACTTCATTAAGATATAGAAATAAAAGAAACAGAACGCATGTCAATATTGTGCCCCTACAGAAAGTGTCCAGCACCAGCAGATAAGCAAGAACGAAGCGTCTCCCTATTGCTTCATTCATTTCATTCCCAATTTTTTTCTTTTTTTTTTCTTTTTTTTTTTTTAGGCGTCTCTAAATTTGCAACACACTGTAAACACAAGGAAAGGAAGTACATGCGACTGAGGCAAAGAGCGCAACCCTTCTGACTGTAAACAGGATTTTGCTTTTTCGCCTCTTCCCCCCTGAGGGTGGGAAAGTTCGACCTCTCTATTCCCCCTCTGCAATGTATTAATCAGGCACCAAAATAAGGAATCTATGAAAAAATATTTGGTGCAAATTAGGTAACAGCAACATGTCCACCACAAGATGAGYAGGGCATCAAACACAACATTTCTTAAGCTAACATGCTCCAGCTGCCATCCATAGAAATAGCTAAAGAACCCCTAACGTGTTTCTACTTATTCGAGAGGTATATATACAATCCTCATGAAATGCAGGATTGACAGGCCAGACTACCACAACTAGTTCCTTCATGTTCAAGACTAAATCTTCTGCAGCACGGGGTCTCTGAGCTCTGGGAACGCCAGCTCCCTTTCACTGGGCCAGTATCCTGCACGTGCAATATCTCCTACCGCTAGATATCGTACCGCCAGTTCCTCCTTCTTGCTAACGTGCCTGCAGACTTTTCCTCTCAATCAAATGGCTCAGAAGGCAAAATTTTGCTGCAAGGGTTGATGGCCATACGACCTGATAAGGAAAAATGGTGCGTCCAGCCAGTTCTTTCAGCTGTCCGAGCCGAGCTGTGTTTCAATGTCCACCCTGCAGATCGGGCACTTCTTGCTGGTGGCCAGCCACTGATCCACGCACACTTGGTGGAAGAGATGCATACACGGTAAACGCCTGTGGAAGGAAGAGTGCCTTGCTGTTAGGGTCACATGGCCGGAGGAGGTCCATGGGATTAGCCTCGGGCCGCAGGAGAGCAGGAAAGAGCCACTGTGGGGGTGGCAGGTTGGAGATGGCAGTGTCCTTCTAGGCTAAAAACCACTCGGAAAAAACAACGTGCTCCCGAAGCAGGTTGTTCCCATGATTAATGACACTGACTGCTGCAGGCAGACAGCCATGAAGAGGGGGGATCTCTGCATCCTTCCCAGTGGATGGAAGCTGGAGACCGTGGCCCAGGGTCATGGGCTTTTACCATAATTTGGTCATCCTTGAAGCCTGGATGCTAACGTCCCTCAGCTCCTCACAGCTGTCTCAGGGTCCTCAGACCCATCCTCCTCTGCCACTTGTAATGTGGCCCATCGCCACCCAATTAYGTGACCTTCATGCAGGCGATCCAAACATGGAAAATACTATTTAAAACAGCCCTCCTGCTGTTGCAGAGCTCTTTCTATTCATGGTCCATACCAACGTCCATGCAATAACATTTGTTCGCCTGGACCTGCAGAGCTCCAGTGGGGTTCGGCAGGACAAGAGCAGGTACCACCCTCCACAACTCACCGCAGCAAGTTACCCCCAAAAACCACAGCTGGGATCGCGTGGAGAGGTGGTGGAGAGGGGGGAAAAGGGAAGCRGGGGGAGGATCATACCTCACGTCTTCTCCATCTTCAAGCATGGACAGACAGATTGTGCATTTCTCATCAGTGTCTGACTCCTCGCCATCCTCTTGCTCAGCTTTGCCCTCCTGCGGTCTTCTCTGTGGCAAGGTGAAAGAAATATTTTGGTTAGGACTGGACTTTCTAGYGCTTGCCCAGAATGTGGAGTCGGAGGAAGGCGAATGACGTGGACTTCATCTGTTGGCTGGATCCACCAGGCTAGGGAAGTCTGGCCGGGCAAAATATCCAGAGTGGAAAGGATGCCAGCTCTTGGGAACATCCCACTGGCCCCAGGGATGGTGGCAGCACCCCCAGGAGCCAGGAAGCCCCAGGGGAGTGCTGCTGCTGGGAACGGCAGCCACAGGGCTTGTCTGCAGGCTCAGTCCCGTGAGGCAGGACTTCACCTGYGAGCTCCCCGCTTTTTTCCCCTGTACACACATCCAGTCTTATTAACATCATTTTTTTTCATCCARGGGAGGAGCACTCCAAGACAGACACAGAGGGATTGACTCGCTTCCAACCTGGGCAATGCAAGGTACCTTCAGCAAGCAGGTGAGGTTACTACACAAAAAAGCGTTTCTCCCCTTTTCTATTTAGCTCTAGCCAACTCAATCCAAGCCCAGGCTGGAGAAGACTTTCRGCCCCAAGTTCCTTCAGTTCAGGGGAGGGGACGCCCTGGTGAAGCAAGGGCATCAAGCAAGCGCTGGCGCAGTGGAAGGGCTCCCTYGCATGTGGACAGCAGCACCTGCATGCAGACAGGTGTGGGCTGGTGTGCAGGGAGCCCCCTCGGTGCGTGCACTTTCTTACCATGGGCAGATAAGTCATAGAGGGGGGAAAGTGCATGCACTGGGTGGGAGAAAGCTGAGACCCTTTTGAAAATTTGGCCCACAGCTTCCTAACCTAGAAGCAAGAAACAGCCAGCTGAGCTCCACCAACATGTCAGCCTGGGACCCCCGCAATATATCCAATACCCAACGAGAGACAGGACCCGACAGGCCTGTATTTTATTCCCAAAACTGGGCAGGAATGTATCTTGATTTACAGCATTTGTTGGCCATCCCTGAGGTTGGTGACCCACTGACGTCCTTCCTCTGTCCCCTCCGTGCCTACAACTCTTGGCCGCGAGCACTGTGACTTCTCAGCTCACCTTCTTGTACTTGTGCGGGAAGGTGAACCTCTCGATGGTGTTCTGCACGGCGCCCCGGCTCACGCTGCCCAGCCTGTCCTCCAGCTGCAGCAGCTCCTTCAGCAGAGAAACAGCAGCAAAAAGCCATCAGGAGAGTGCCCGGGACATGGACCCCAGGGGCAAGTGGGAGCCACCAGCAGGAACCACCAGGCACCAGGTCTTGGCCTGTGAGGCTCCTTCCCCACCGTTTCGTCCAGGGAAATTTCCATGGAAAGCAATTTGGTTGGGCTTTAATGATGGATTTGAGCCCTGGAGCCTGAGCTGATAAGCTCAAGTCTTGAGCTAGGGGCTCAAGGCACAGAGCTGAGAGCTGGGTGTCAAATACTGCAGAAATTAGGAATTTGATCTCCATTTGACAGGCGGGGAAACAAAGGCCCAGAAAAAGTTCAGCACTTCATTTATAGACGTAAACCAAGCCAGAGTCAACCTTGGGCAGACCCAGACTAGACCATCTTTTACCAAAACCGTTCAACTCCTTTGCCTCTCGGTTAACACTAAAACTGCTGGGGGCCTCAATCTGCTCGTGAGCATTTCATCGAATCAGTGCTACCTCCCCAGCGTTTCCCAGTCAATGCAGGAACGGGGATGATATTTCCAAGCTGGCCCTGTCTCGGCCCCTCTCTTTGGCTGACCCAAGGGACCTGAGCAGAGCCCGTATCTCCATCCCTGTCCTTCCCGCATCACCTCTGCAATTGCTGTGCCGCAAAGTGGAGCTGTACAAATTTACATCAAAGCTTGCATGCYTTCCCAGGGTTTAGAAATTTAATAATAATTCCAGTCCGTGAGATACGTACTTCATAGCTTTCCCGCACAGCGGATGTGTGCCTGTTTGGGTTCAGGCCCTGRAGAGCAAGTAGCTGAAGCTGAGGATAAGGGTAATTTCTGATTTCGTGAACAACCTGCAAGAAGCAAGGAAGAAAGATAAAGCCRCCTGTATTAGTACAGCAAAAATCCCTCATGTATCCTGATTTAAAATAAGYACTTTAAACATTCAAAATTAAAGAGCAGACTGACACCTTCACCAATGGAAGCCTTTTAATAAACAAGAAAAAATGAGGTTTATTAAATAGATCTCTTATGAACTGATAATTAAGAACATACATGTCGTCTGAACAAACTACTTGTAATAATTTCTGCTGCATTTATAACACTGTGGTTCCAAGTCCTCAACACAGGTTAGCTTAAAAAGAGAAATTTTTTAAAAGGGCAGATTCCTCTTCAACTGAGCTCTGATTTTTTAGCCCTGCTGTGGGGCTCAGGTGTCAMGATCTGACTCCGAGAGCTGCAGGCATGAGGAAATAACACCACTGTGGGGTTTCCAAGGATGCCGTAAGGACTAGCAGAGACCTGTGTGGCTTGACTCAAAATACAACACCCTGCTAGGAGATGGGCCCCTAAATAACCCTGGTCTCTGCCCGTGCAACAGATCATGCAAAAACTTTACAGACAACGCTGAGGCCAATGCAGCCAGCAGTTGCATGACGGGGACAGACCCAAATGAGACACCTCCCATGAAGCCATCTGCATGCGGGAGCCTTTTCCCAAGGATCAGGGCCAAATTTACCCTCAGTTACAACAAGCACCTGTCTGGAGTAACAGCACCGACCGCATCTTTCCAGAGCAGCCGAACATCCTCCCTTGCAATTTTTTCCCCTCCCTTTCTCTAATCCAGAGCGCACTGATGCAATACGATCCTTTCAGACGCTCCCTCCCACGGCCAGAGATAAGTGGGATCCTCAGCAGACAGGTGATAGAGAGATAGCAGCCTTTATTTTGACTGCCTGCTGGCAGACAATGCATAAAACATTTCTCGGTGAAAAGCGTTTCGCTTACCATCTGCGTCGAGGATGTGCTCCTGGGGAAGTGGTGCATCCTCGGCGTAGCCAAGTAATGCTGATAGGGCTGCGGGACCGGCCGAACCTGGAACTGGGCGTGAGTCAGGCCCGCGTCGACGCTGAGGTCCCTGCGGGCGCAAGACCAAAAAATACGCAATTTTGATAGTGTGTTTTTTATTCCCAGTTCCCCCAGCTGTTGCCTTTGACAAGTTAGATCATGCTCGCAGCAGAAGAGAGCAACATCCCCCCAGTGGGATCTCGGCTGCCACGGGTGCCTCCATCTCAATGCCCCAATCCAGGGCGATGCTACTGCTTTAAAGTGAGTTTCCTTGGATTTATATGGTCACCTTTCCCCAGCTAGCACAAAGAGCAAGGGTAGTGCCAGTTAGCATATGCGTTAGCTGGGGTTGAGAGCTTTACAGACACAGTCTAACTTCAGAGCAAGAGGAATACCATTTTGGTGGCTCTGATTGATCCCTCAGGTTCAGTAATGGCACCCAGCCAGACCAGGTCCGGCTCGTGCTGACATCACTGCAAACAATTACATTTTGCCTCCAAGGTTTTGTAGGAATATGCCTAAGCGTGTTGGGGCAGAGCAGCAATGAACTTTTCTGGACAGTTACTGGGATTTTGCTGGGTGTTTTTTGACAAGCTTGTGCTTTCCTTGGAGATCTCCCAGGCAAGGTCAAAGGAGGACTCAGGAAGACAAAAGCAGTGGTCCTGGAGCCCACGGACCACTGTCTGTCCAGAAAACGTAATGGGTTTAAGATATTTCTGGATGAGCCCCGTGCTCCTGTTGGTCCCCCTCCTGCATCCTGTTCTGGGCAAGCAGAAGAGGAGCTTTGCCCAGGCACCTGGGCCAGGACTTGGGTTGGTGGGTTTGGGCACTTCAGCCCTCCCAGAAAAAACAACCTGTCTCAACGGCGAGACTTCAAATGACCGACAACCGTGCTGCCACCCGAGGGAGAGCTCCCAGCTTGTGGTACTGCACTTCAGACTCCTCCATCAGACAGAAATCCCTGACGAGCCTGCAAACGCCTCAGCTCCGCGCAGGTGCCATCCAGCAGGCAAAGACTCCATGCAAACTCTTTCCCCTCGCTGCCGGGAGTGGAGACCCAACACAGCATCTCCATCTCTAATCCAATTAGTCGATCCCTTGTCGCGCCAGCCGAAGAATCTCTCAGCAAACAAGTGCTGTGAATGTCATTCGCTTTATCATAATTACAAAAGCCGGCGCTCTAATAGCCATTGTCTTCACATTTGCCAAAGCAAAGCTAATTAGAGCGCAGGGTTTGTTTCCCATTTCAGCGTCAAACTTCTTTTCCCCTCCATGGAGAACAGCGGCAGCAAGTGCCGTGGCTTGTCGGGAGCCATGCAGATGGGTCCTCAAGCAGCTGTGAAACTGCTTCTGCTCAGCAGCAGATAATGGATGTGAAGGGACAGTAAATGTGGAAATCTTCTACCCAGAACTGCCTGTGCGGTAGGCAACAAATCCAGTATTTTGGTGCCCCCTAGTAAGTCCCCCTGCAGCAAGTTCAAGCAAAGAGAGAGACTCTCATTGCTTGCCCTGTGCTAGCTGGAGCAAGCTAGCCAGATAGACAGACAAACCCTGGCCATGATAAAACTCAGGAGACAACCAACAGGAGCACAACTGGGGTGCAAATCCACAGGACGGGGCATTTTCCATCTCCCATGTCACATTTTCAGAGATTTATCCCATCATTCAAGACTGTTCCCAGATGGACGGAGGGCTCAGCTGGAAATCAGGAGACCTTGGGTCTGTTCCCAGCCTTGCTGCTGACCCAGTGCATGACCTTGGCTGTCTCCTCTCTGCCTTCTCAATTCCCTGCCTGCAAAATAGCCGTGATAATACCTCTGTCCACAAAGTGCTTTGAGATCAAGGGGTGAAGAGGTCTCTCAAAGACTAATGGCAATTATTAACTTGTGCAAGCCATTTCAGCAACAGCACGGCTGAACCGTTCATGCAGTTGTGCATGCAGTTCTTAAAATCTGATATTTAGGATCTTAAAGTGACGCCATATGTTTGCAGAAAGGTCYGCAGCAGAACATTGCATGGAACACTGTTTTCCCAGTGTTTTGCCATGGATAAGCAGAGTGCATTAGCCGAAGAAAACCAAAACCAACCATCATTTCCCAGCCTGTGCTCCACGCACAGCACCTTGATGCTCAGTTGTGAGATCCAAGAGCTGCAACGCCTGCATTGCACAGGCTGCCAACAACTAATAACTGACAGATAAGGCCCAAGATAAAAGATTGGATAGTAGTCACTAAATGTCTATTCAGAAGATCATTTAAGGAGCCAACCAAGAGTTTATTGCTTCTTTGCCAGAAAGTTTTAATCAAGGTTTGGCTGTCTGAGATGACTGATCACCTCCAGCTCTTCCTGCCGTCCCCACTTCACGTGAGGGTGCACGCTACCACCTTTGAGCCAGCGCCAGCACCACTGACGYGGTGATACATTAGACGAGTGTTTTCATGTCGGTCACTGGGCAAAATTGTACAAGTGCCCCGAGGAGAAGTGAGTTGCCCAAATATGTATATTTACAGTATATGCTTTCCTGCCATCCCCACTCCTTAGGTTTTACAAGGCTGTGGAGCAACATGGGTGGGCAGGAAGGAGGGAGGAGGAGGGAAACATTAAATGATGCTTTATCAGATTCTTCTAATGATTATAATTAAACACAAGACACGCCAAGAGAGACAGAAAGACAAACTCCATCCAAATTGAACATCAACCGCTTTGCAAACTGATCTGAACAATGTCGTATTGGCCTAATTCAGATCACAGTGGTGCAAGTAATGGGAACACCTGAGAAAAAAATGTCAGAAGGATCTGGTCATATTTTAGTCTGTGTATTATTATCCCTGGAGGGGGAAAAACCCTGTGTTCAAAGAACTCTCTATTTGCAGAGTGAAGCACTCAGATGTTCAGAAATGCCATAACTGAGATTTCCTGTGCCGTTTTATTTTGGCCCCCTTGTGCATACGCATTATGATTGTCTCTACGTGTTCACATGCTATTTTTTCCATTCACTGCACAGAACAGACTTTGCTCAGCTAACAAGCAGCTACTCAAAAATTTGTTTTTATTTTCTCATTTGCAAAGTAGGGTCTCATACCTTTGCAATCGTGCAAGAGCTCAAAACCTGCTCTGAGAACAGAACAACCAATTCCCCGTTTTGGCTTTTCCAGGATTTCAAACACTATGGTGTGAAAACAACTAACAAATATTAATTCATTTACCCCTATGGGTTAGTGCAGCATTGCCCTCCCTAATTTAGACCTTGGGGAGGGTTGTGGCTGCTCTTTTTGATCGCTGTTGGACCGCAGAAGATCTTGCTCAGCCAGAGATGTCGGTCTGCAGGAAAAAGAGCCTGGATGATGCTTTGCCGGAGGTGATGCTCTACAGATGGAAAATCCCCTGGGGAAGGTTGCTATTTAAGGTGCACCCTGCATCCGTGGGTGGAGAGAGCCTGGGAATGCTGATGCCTTGACGTTATCACACAAGTCTAGCAGAACATTTGCAAAAAACGACTATGCTGAAACTATGCACTTGCTCGGTCTGCACAGGACCTTAGCATGTACTCATGGCCCTCCCAGTGATGAGTTTTCCCTCTTTGCATGCTACTGGCGTTATATCTAATGAGTACAAGCATTAGCTTTTTACAAAAGCTTTGASACAAAATGACATTGGTTAACTCCACCAGCCCGCTTAGGATTTTTTCAAAAAACATCATTCAAAAGACTAGGTGGAAGGAAAGGTGGAAGACTTACCAGTCCGTGCCTTCGGCTAAGTACCTGGGCTGGGGCCCCATGGGCTGTGGAGTTTGCAGTTGGTGGCTGAAGTCGAAGCTGGGGTGCAAGCGGTGAGGCTGGACAGAGATGCGCTCTTGAGCCCGCCTGCAGGAGGAGGAGATGAGCAAGTGTTAGAGGCACGGAGGACGCCGCGAGTGTCCTCCTTTCTCCATCCAGCCTTTCTCTGGACAATGGACCAGGCTCCAGCTCCTCCTCCCCTGCCTCTGCTGCCTTTGGGAGGAAAGCGGTAGAAAATATTGCAAGGTTTTTCTAGGGACTCCAGTCCCGCCTCATGATTTTGTCCTTTAGGACTACCTTCACTCAGGGRAAGAACGTGTGCTACTTGATCAACATCAGATACCAAAATCTCTATATTTAGAGAAATGCAAGCTGGATGCACAAGCAGGATTTGCATTGTGGAGTCATACCCTGAGCTCCCTACCGAGTCCCTGCTTACTGATGGGGATGGAGCCGTCACAAAGTAAATCTCCAGGAAAACGCTGGAGCAAATGGAGCAGCAAACTGCTAGATAAAAAATTTCTCAGGCAGCCACAGCACAGAGGCTCCTCTCTTGAAGGCACGACCCAGGTTCCTGTTACCAGGACCGTGTCCCCCACCACTGTAAGGTTTCAGACACCTTTCTCCGATGCAGCTGGTGCTGGCTGCTTGCAGAAATGAGCCTTGGGACTGGGCAAGACCTTTTCTACAGCGGGATCTCTTTTCTCTGAGAACCTGCTTGCAGATAAAACACTGACAGCACTTACAGAAGCAGTTTCTGCATGGAATTGTACTCTGTGGTTTTATTTGAATTTGGCTTATGACTAAGAGGTAAACACTTGTATCATCAGCGCCTCAGCCTTGCATATATTTGCTACCCAATTATTAACTAATCATTAAATCCACCTAAAATCCAGCTTATGCAAAACAAAACAAGGATGAGAAGAATGCACAATTTGCAGACAGAAAGCATAGGGGAGGAAAGACTTTTCCATCTGCAGCAGCCTTCCCAAACGCAGCATTACAGCAGAGACTCATTCACCGGCCCTTGACCGATGGGCACAACCCACAAGCCGCTTCCACGTTTCCAAAAACGTCTTCCTGTCCTACTTATTATCTAAATCTCTTGCTCAAGAGGCAGACTCAGAACAAGGCCAGACATCCATTTCCACCTCTGTGGAGAAACAGTAAATCTCTTTGCAGTCATCAGCCCAGTGTGAATTTAGGCTGCTTTTTTGACTGAACATGCTTCAGAAGATCAACAGCATCCTTCTCTCCTCAAGCAGCCAGAGCACAGCCAGGAAGCCTAGAACAGAGTAGCGAGCTCTTCATGTAGAAAACCAAACACTTATGGGACATGCGGATAAAATCTCTTATGTGGTTTTGAAACAAGAGCTACAAAAGCGTAGCTTGTGCATGCAGTCTACTGCTTTCTCTGTGATCCAGGGCAGGTTCACTACAAAACCAAGGCATGATGGTTGCCATTCTCCTATGAGTGACAATGGCAGTTGACCCTGGGAGAAATCAGATGTGCATAGCATGTATCCCCATGGGAAAGGCATAGCTAGAGGTAACAGCTGGCCTGCAGCTGTTGGCAAAAGTCCTCTGGAGGTCCACAGCCCAACTTGCCAAAGTCCCAGCACACTCAGCAAGCACCGCGCCAACGTTGCACCCTTGGCCAAAGACGCTTCGCAGGAGCGAGGACCACAAGCCTGCCAGAGATCCCCCGGAAAACCAGTTTTCCAGCTGTCCGAGTGCAAAACRCCCTTACCTGGGATGGGGCATGAGCCGGCGGTGCTGGGCCTCGAGGAGCTGCTGCTGGAGGAGGTATTGCTGGTGTAGCGCCTGAGGTAGGAAGGAGGGTCCCGCCACATCCTGGAAGGGCAGGGCTGGCACCGGTGCCAAGGGCTGGTGCAGRGGGCCGCTGTGCTGGTGCGTGGGGGCCATGTGGGGCGTCAGCCCCGGCTGGGGCTGCACCGCGGGAGGCAGGGCGAAGTCGGCCGAGAGCTGAGCTTGGGGACCCAGGTGGAAGTGCCGGCAGGAGGTAGCATGGGGATGCTGAGACCTTTGAAAAGGAGCACCTGGAAGAGAAGAGCGTGGCCGTCATGGCAGGTCATCCAGCTGCCAAGCCGGGGCAAGAGTTAGGCGGATGGTTGTTGCTCTCTTCCACCGGAAAGGGAAAAAAAAAGGACAGGTCAGTTAGCCGAAATCAGAGCAACTCACAGGGAAATGTCAATTTTGATTAATAGTTTTCCTCCTCCAAAAAGCATTGTGGGGAAAATCGTTGGCTTTTTGATTCAAAGTGACTTTTTGACACAAAATTGAAATGCATATTAATTAAAACTTTGCTTCGGCTTGGTTTGGTTTGTCTTTCTTAAATAGAAGAAGGAAAAAAAAGTCTCAGCATTTTAGAGAAGGAAAAAAGTCAGTTGTCTAAACTATGCTCTTGCAGGTTATTGGCTCACAGAATTTTTTCAAAGGTTGTTGACTTTTTGTACAATGCAAGGTGTTTCTTTGTCCATCTAAAAATGTCTCATAGGCAAGAAAATAATCTCTGCTTTAAGAAACTGTCTTTCACTGACTGCAGGGCATGAATTTGACACCTTCCACCTCTGAGAGCAGGGATTAAGATCATGGGTATTTGCAGAGACCCCTTTTCAATAGCCGAGCCTCATAATCTGCGTGCACAGAGAAACTGGCTACAGAAAACCCAGCACAAACTGCTATGAGATCAGTCACTAAAGTGATGGGAATGAGGAAGAAATGAGGTGTGAAAGATATCCATAGCAGAGGCTTTTTTCAAAACATCTGGCACTGACTTTCATCTCCCTTGAGATCCTTGCTTAAACGGGCCCTTGGCTCAATCCGGCGCATTAATTCCTACATTTCTGGAGCATTTACAGGCGTCATGGCAAAACTTTTGGGCTCTTAAACTAGAAAGGCAGTTCAGAGCTGAAGGCTGAGACTACTCAAGCGAACTACTAGAGATGCATCTCTACCGATGATCAGCCCCAGAACAGGAGACCTGCAATTTATGCAGTCTTTTGAATACCTAAACTTCTCAAAAATTCTTATAAGGTGCTTTTTTTTTTTTTCTTTTTTAATCTTTGGGACTGGCACAAAATATCCAGCAGCAACAGCACCATGAGACATTGAGTGTCATCCCTGCTTGCACACAGTGTCTTGACCCAGATCCCCAAAACCCTTCTGCCTGCATCTCCTGCCTGCCCGCAGACAGGGCCAGCCAAGCACGGTAGCCCTCGGAGCCCTCAGCACTTTCTGTTTGCATCCTTGTGGAAACCGAAGATGCACAAACAAAGCCAGATGCCAGCAAGAGAAATAACGGGAGAGGAGCTAGCAGAAACAAATGGTTTGCAAAACAGTGCATAAGTAATTATACGCAGCAGCTCTTAAATACAAACTAATCCTCCGTAATGCCCCTCTGAGAGAGCCAGCGTGTRACAAACGCACGTGCCACCAACAGCAGAACTTCTGAAGGTGATAATCTCTCGCGCTGTCAGCTAACGGCACGATTCGACTACCCTGTTAATTAAAACTGGAGGAGCTGGAATCAGACCCACTGTTCTACCATGACAGAGCTACAAACCCAGACCCTTGAACCATCCGCATACTTCTCCCCCCGGTATCATAGATTATATTTGCTGTCTCAGACCCGTGCCCAGTTCACTGTGCCCTGCTGGGTGGTAAAGGCTGAGTCTCCAAGGGAAAAAATGAAATTGGGATTCTGAGTCACGCCAGGCAGTGCCACGCGATGGTGGGGAGATGCCCCTTAGCTGATGTATTTGCTGGGCACTTGCAGAGTGACTCCAGTGATTTACTTAACCTCTAACAGCCACAAAGTGTCCAAAAGGAGAACAGCTTTGGCAAGACGATTCTCCCAGGTGAGCCATTAACCCTCCCTGAGGTCTGAAGGACAGGTGTGAGAGTAGTTTAAAGTGCTAATCCTGGTATGCACCCAAACACACAAACCTTTGCCATCGGACAGCAGTTTGGTTGTATTTCGGACAAGACTGGCTTAGCACAACACAGGCTAACAAAGCTTAGTGATATCCCCCTACATTTCATGGGAGAAATCTTGCAGCCCATAAGAAAAGCAGAAAAAAGGTAACATCTCATTCTCTGCAGCTATTTCTTCTCTTGAAACAAAGTGGAACATTGCCCAAGGATTTCACAGAATGGTTGAGGTTGGAAGGGACCTCAGGAGATCATCTAGTCCACCCCTCCTGCTCAAGCAGGGTCACCTAGGGCACATTGCACAGGATCGCGTCCAGGCGGGTTTTGAATATCTCCAGAGAAGGAAACTTCACAACCTCTCTGGGCAACCTGTTTCAGTGCTCTGTCACCTCCTGCCTTTTGGTTGTGTTTTGGAAGGCTTTAAGATGATTTAGTAAAATGCCTGCAGGACCCTTTCTGAGCTTCCAGCAAACCTGAAAGTCTGTGAGGGAACTGTAGCCCTCCCATCAGTGAGGGCAAATGCAGAGTGATGGGATTTGGTTCCTAGAGCAAGGATGGGGGCTGGGATTTGGTTTTCTTCTCTCTGCAGACTGAATGACCTAAAGCCCTCTACTAATCCTTAATCCTCTATTGATTGAAATGACTGAACAGGAGACACCTGCTTTCTAGCTAAAATTTAGACATCCAAGCCAAAGATGGTCAGTCTACTCTTCCTCAAGAGAGAGTGTGGAGAGAAGAACCTCCAGTGCGTGATTCATCTCATCCTAAAAATGACATCTAAGTGAGTGGTGGCTGTGCTTACATAGATATGAAGCACGATCTAAGACCAATAGGTGAATCCCCCTTTGGAGGCACATGTTTCTCAGGCACCTACAGTTGGTGAGATGGACTCAGCTCTCAGAAACCAGAAGACAAAGAAGAAAAAGGATTTTCACAGTTTGGATTTTTTTTATTACCTTTTAGGTGGCCAATTCATGATTTTTAAGTGTCTAGAGTAAGCAACGCTGCGTGAAGCTCATCCCCTTGAGTGGTTAAACGAGACACAGCTGCCCAGTGCAACACAGGAGCCAGCTGCACTTAGTATCCTAAGAGAAATGTGAGAACAGAGGACACCAGGCAGGAAAGGGACAAGAAGATCAACCATTTTAACTGGGGGAAATCCTGCCAGATCACTTCTTCCAAGAGTAAGTTCCTGATTGCTCCTAATGGAAGGCTAATGGACTGGTCCCTTTCCCAGGCCAGGAGCCATGATGAGCCAAGGGGTGCAGGGTGGGCAGATCACGTCATAAGAGCCTTTGAACCTGAATTTTTCCTCCCGCACCAAGATAGTCCTGGCAAGGGACTTGATCATACAGTTCCCTGTGGTCCAGAAAGCGGAGGCAATCTAAAGGGAACGCAACATTTAGACTGCTGAAGGTGAGAGAAATGCCTGTTTTGAAGACTGTTGGTGCACTGCTGTGCTCGTGTTCATGGGCCTGTTTGCAACCTGATTTTACCCACATTCCAATGAATCTCTCTGTCTAAAGCAGCCGAATGGACAAATTTAGAGTTTTCAGGGAGGCAAGTAGTTTTTACCAGCTTTTTTCTGGTACCCACTAGTTCACCAATATCTTTCCCTCTGTAGGAAAGGTACTATCAAGATGCAACTGGGACCATATGATTAAATAAAAACCAGCATCTCATCTTAACATAATTCACCATCCTGTGTTAAAGCTGTTTATTTCCCCATGACTAATCCATTTGTTGATGAGGATGTTGAAGGAAAAACAGAGACTTTGGGGAACACTTGAGCAAATCTACACTTATTAGCAGTGATCCAATCCCAGAGTAGAATAAAACCAGCTGGCATAGCTGAACCAGCATGCACAACAAAGAGCAAATACTTGCCAGACATGGGAGTGGTAGACCCCAGAAAGCCCCAGCAAACAAATAACAGTACAAAACACAGAACATTTCATCCCTGTGTTATCTATCACTAAGTTTACCCAATTCCATTCATTGTGTCTAACCACAAGGGGTCTTGGTGGAGACTCCTTTACAAGGGCACACGCTGATCTCACACACAAAGCAAATTCAGTGTCACTCTGCTGACGCCAGCTAAGCAATGTTACTCCAGATAACTCACTACGACCAAGCCCCGAATCTGCCTTGCAGGCAGCTGACCTTTGCTCAACACAGCTGAAGATCTCACATTAGTAGGGCCTGTTAATGATTAATCCACTAGCACATCTTCCTTCTCTTCCCTGAGCCACAGCTTGATCCTAGATCATATTTGCATTGGAACAGAAAAATCACTGCCCATAAAATGCTTCAAGAAAATTTGATTCATGTATTTAATCAGCCTTTTGTGTGGATACTAATGTCTGGCACAGCACAGAGTAATCTGTAATTGAACATCAGTCCAGATACATCAGCCCAGCTTCTGTTTTTACTCCCTGTAAAAGCAGGGCTGACACTTTCACTAAGCCCAGAGAACATTTCTACAGCAGAGGCAACAAGGTTGGAAACTATGCACATCGAGCTCCAGAGCTGCTAAGCACATCCTCCACAAGCCACATTTCCCACCAGAGGCTGCAGGAAGACAGAACCCACTCCAGGATCAGCGAGGCAGAGACCTCTGCATCCATCACAACAGGCTCCAAAGTTTTGGTCCTCATGCTACTGAGGGTTGTCTTTCTCCACTGGGATACTTTGATCTTACAGGAAATAATATTGGCCAGTTCTTGGATGGCTTTTTATGGCCTACCTCCAAAGTCAGCTAATGGGCTTATTAGCTGCAAGTACTTATCTTCTTCAGCTGTGCAAGTAGGAGGAAAGCCCAGTGCCCTTGCTGCAGGGGCAGTGTGGTCCTCATGGCTCCAAGGCTGCAGGCAGCACCGTGCCTCTGCAGCAGGAGGAGGCTTTTGACCTGAGGCCAGTCTGGAGCTTATGCTCCTGTGTCCAGCCAGCTGGGCGGATCAAAGCACCAGAAGGAGAGGATCCTTCTTGCTGTGTAAGGCTTGTTGAGGTGCTCCTCTCGCCTGGAACCACTAGCCCTGCTCTCATGTGTCCAGGGCTCTGGAGAACCGGTTTCTTTGTGCTCTCTGTCTGGCTGCCTACCAGCCAGAAATCCTTTTTTCCTTGCCTTGTTGCTTCTTCCTTTTATTTACATGCTATTTCTGTGGCAGATGATGGCAGCTCAAAGCAACATCAGATCAGCAGCTCCGAGATGAGCCACATGTCACATCTATGTCAGCAAAGGAAATAACTTACTCCAAATTCTGGAGTCTCCCATTAACTGGTAGAGGCCAAACGTCATGGGGATCAGAGATGCCCGTCTCAACGCAAGCATCTTAACTGTGAATTATTTTTAGAAAACTAGGGGGGCTATTTCCCTCTTTGTTTGTCTTTTCCTCCCAGTGTAACTGGAAATACCTGATTTCACACAGCTGCTTTCTCTGGAGAATATGGTAGTGCAAAACAGTTGGGTGGTTTCAGACGGGTAAAAAAGAAATAAGCAATGTGGGCCTTTTTTCGTGATCCTGGTTTGATCTAGAGGTTGCTCTGTATTTTCTGCGGGTGTGAACCTCAGCTACTCCACAGCCCGGTTTCCCTACCTGTGCCTAAATGGAAAAGCCTGCTGGGAAGACGGTTTAACAGCTATTTACAAAGCACCCGATATTTAGCTGGAAGATGGCATTATAGTCTGCAGTCTCAAATTTTGGAGCTACCAATTTGTTTTTAGAAAGTTTAACAGATGATGCCAAAGCTTGGATGGTTGCACTTGTTCGGCCGCTTGCCATCGCGGAGGGGGGAGCAGCGCAACAGAGTTTCCGCCCTGCCACTCACGCCGCACTCAAATTTGGTGGAAAACTGCGTGGAAATTCATCACTTCCTCCTCTCTGTTGCTTTCTCCTTTCCACAGTTTTTTCCCCACAGCTCTACAGTTATATTTGTTGTTTCTATACATTATTTGAAGCAGCTTGGACGTTTTTTCATTAAAAGGAATGCTCAGGATTCCTTAGCGCTACCAGTGGACCATTAGAAGTGACACGTTCATATATTTTTACAGGTTTCTAGGTGACATCTAATCACAGAAACGTGCTGGGGAATTCTGTCATTGGGAATTCTCCGGCACTGAGAGAATGGCTGGTCCTTTAGCATCCATCAAGATTAGGCGATGTATATGCACATGCAAATTCACCCATTTGCCAATATTTTCCCCAGTAAGGCTCAAAGGATACTGGGATTTATGTGCTCATTAAAACCTGATCCATCGTGGAGATGTAAAGCTCACGGGTAATCCTCTCAAAGAGACGGGGATACTAGAAAAAGAAAAAAAAACGCTGAAATGGGAATAATTTCTTTCCGCTGCCTTTCTTCCCGGGAGCAGTATTTTTGGAGAAAGGGGGCCGCGCGTGCAAAGGAGGGGGACRCAGGATCAGGCCCCGCGCTCGCGCCGGAGATGGGTATCTCGAGCAGACAGCTGCCGCCCAGGGAGCGCCGGCGCGGGGGAAAGGAAAACAAAATCTGTCTCATATCATTAAGCCGCCTGCGACGCGTGCGAATTTTTCCCCGGGGTAAGGCAACCTGGTCTGCTTGCCGAGGCATGAGCAGCCTGCGCGCGAGCGTGCACCCGAGCTATTTTAATAGCACCGCCGCGAGAGCGGCCCCGGGTTGCATCCCGGGATGGGTGCACGGCTTTCCGTGCAAATCCCCCTTGGAGACGTTCGGAAGATAACATCGGTTCCAAGGTCCTACGACACCGGAAGGCAAAAATTGTGGGAACGACCTTGGTTTTCGGGGGGCCGTAAGCCCACAAAGAGCCGCTGCCACGGGGGACGCGTGCCGTGTTTGCAAGCACGCTACTAATCCCCCGGCGCCGTGCGTTAGGGCCACCGGTCATGTATCAACCCTTTGCAAATTATTTATAAATATACCCTTATTAAATGGGTTAAATCAACTTGCTAAGAGGGAGCGGGCGACGATGATGTGTATGGGAGGAGAGAAAAAATAGAAATCCCCAGACCAAACCCAGCCAAACCCACAGACACATAAAAATCCAGCTGTCTTGCACAGACATAGATCTTACACGTTTAATACAGCCATCTGCCTCAGGCTAGAGGATAGCAAGCTGCAAGGCAAGGAGAACAGGGAGGGGAGGAAAAGGAGAGGAGGAGGAAAGAACTTGGGAGGAAGAGATCAGATGGGAAGGAATCCGACTCGATTTCAGCACCTTCCCCAACAGCTTTGTCATTCCGTTTAGGAAATTGGGAGAAACGTGCCAAAAATAATACGCAATCCMGCTCAACTCCAGCCCGGGGCGAAGCCTGCTGCCCTACACGTCTAGTGCTGCGC
Source organism: Apteryx rowi (assembly GCF_003343035.1). Classification (NCBI taxonomy): domain Eukaryota; kingdom Metazoa; phylum Chordata; class Aves; order Apterygiformes; family Apterygidae; genus Apteryx; species Apteryx rowi. The sequence goes on from NW_020450976.1 coordinate 425,598, forward strand.
TGCGGCGAGCAAACCCRAGCCGCAGCCCCGGCGCACGCCAGCGAGAGGTGAACCGCATGTTTTACCCCTTATTTTGCTTGCAGTTACAAGCAAAAAGTTTCTGCTTCTGGCTAAAAGCCAGAAAAAAWATATATATATACCAAGCCAGCATTTAYGAGGCACATCTCTAAATGGAGGGGGCACGCGAGCCTCCRGGGTCCGCGCAGGACCCCAACATAACCAAAAAAAGGGCTGAGGTTCGATTCCTTCCAGAGCCCAAACCGCGCGTTCAACGAGCARTACTTAAAATTGGCAGCAAGTAACATTTATCAGCACGTTTCCACCTGAGAGGAGYGAAAAGGCCGAGGCGAACGCCGAGCGGTGGGAATTGGGAGCAGGGAGGGATGGYGATGAGATAGGGCCTGGCAGCCGTCGCGGGAGCCTGCGACAGCGATGTCTGCTTATACGGACATGGTTTTTTCAAGGAACCATTTTCCGCTAGCTTTGAGGGACCAAAAAAAATAATAATAATAAATACAGTTTTGTTGAAGGATGATATTTCACAGGAACGGGTTGAATTCAGCAATATTTTCAGCGGGGAAAGGAGAAACACTTCAGCAGCGCCGACGTGTTTTAATTTGTTGGGGTTTTTGCTTTTGTGCTGCACCCTCTGTTTTAATTAGAGCTTTATTCTAAAGTATGGTATTCGACGGCATATTTGTGATTTTCGGCTCATTGCGCAAAAAGTCAAAATGCGCTGGAAGAAAAGATTTAATGGTCCCAATTTCATTCCTCCTTTCCCAGGCTTTCACCTCTGTTTCAACATGTCCGGAGGGACGGGTGGTGCTCGTTCCCACCCAGCCCAGCTCGTCCTCCCCAAACGGCCGCGTTTCTCACAGTTTCGTGAAATCCTGGCACTTTTCCCCAATCCCCGGGGGCTCGTCCGTGCCCGGCGTCGCCCCAGGAAGAGCCGGCTTGCTGGAGCTTTCCTCCGGCCGCCGCTTTGCCCCGAGTCCCCAGGCACGCGGACACAAGCGGTGGGCTCCCGGCTCCGCCGGACGGACACGCACGGGACGGGCAGCGAAACGCAGAGGCGTTTCGGGGTGAGGGGGGGGGGTCTGGCCGCCGGCCACCCGCCCACTCGGGTTACCTCACCTGTGCCTTCGTCGCAGCCGGCGYGCGGCCGTAACGCGAGCCCGCTTTGCACGTGTCGCGCCGGCAGATGCACGCCAGCAGCCGGGCTTTTCGGCCGGCTCCCGGGCTCCAAGACTCTTCCCCGGGCTTTGGCCTGTCAGCCCGATTTGCAAGCAAAATGCAAAAAAAAAAGAAGGAATTAGAGGGGGCCTGGGGTCCCCTTGGCCAGAAGATGCAAGAGTCCCATCAGATGACGCTGGCCTGGCCAAAGGACTCTTGCATCTTCTGGCCAAGAGGACCCCAGGCCCCCTCTTAATTCCTCTTTGCGCCTGCATATTGCTCGTGGGGCCACGTGTCCCCACGGACTAGGGGCAGGGATCTGTCTTTAAACGCCGCTGTGTTAAGAGCAGCTCCGGAGCCACCAGCCTGTGCTGGGGACGCCTGGAGCAGCTTTCGAGCACGGAGAGTAAGTGCTCCTTGCCTTTCCCCAACCTGGAAATGGGAAAAATCAGCTGGGGGAAAGGGATTCATTCCTTAACTCAGAAAAAACAAAATCCTGGCGTGCCAGACGGCTTTCAACGGGACCTGCCTGCAGAGAGCAGCCGGGTAAGACGAAGCCGCCTGCATCCCGGGGGGAGGCACTCGGAGCGAGTCCTCTCCCTGCCGGGGCCTCGGGAATGTGCAAACGTGCTGACTTGTGCACGCAGGAGCCCTCGGCTTTGACAGGCAACAAGAAGCCGCAACCAGTTGTCTGGAAAGGGAAATTCAATACGTGGGCTTCCAAGGCTGCCTCGCTCCTGCAGCGTCTGAAACGCTCGCCAGCCACTTGGAGTTGCTGAGGACCTGACTTAAAACATCCTTAACTGCTTCTAACCACCCGCCGTGGACWGTTGGTAACCAGCGTTTAACGGAAGTCCTGGAGATGGGACCCCAGGAACACCCCCAAGACAATGCCAGAGTCATGCCCTCACTCCGTGCCTCAGTTTCCCTGTRGGATGGGGCATTTGACTGAATTTAAATAGGTGGCTCCCACTGCAGTCTCCATCAGCTCTCAGAGGGGTGAATCCAGGGATCTGATTTAGCCAATGCTGGAATTTGGGATCAGCCTTATAGTCCTCYTTATATATGAGCTGTCATCATCGGAGCAGGTCAGGCTCCCTCATCCAGCTCCCCCCAGGGCCACCAGACCCCCGGTGACCTACCAACCTTGTCCAGTGTTGGCACAAACCAGACATCAAGGAGAGGGAGGAAAACCTGACCTTTATGGGGACACAAGCCCAGCCTGGTCTGACCCACCATCATCTGAAGAGCCTCCTTCTCCCCAGGGCATCGCTCTTTCCCCATCAAGGGGAGAGAGGTGCTCTGGGGCATGAATTGTCTCACCTGGTTTAGATCTCCCTGCCAGGAAGAGGTTGGAGCAGCACTTCAAAGGGCTCCTAAAAACCCAGAGGACACCATTTTGCAGGGGGTTATCCTGCACTGATCTCRTCTGTCTCCATTTTTTCACCCTGTGCTTCAGAGGCAGCTGTAACTCCCAGCTGGCTTCTCCTGCTTTATTTATTTATTTGCAGCTGAAGGCCAGAGTGGTAGGTCCCACCCAGCACGTCAGCACAGCTCCAGAGTGACTGGCAGTGATTTGGGCGGGGGGGTTCAGGAAGCTGGTGGTGCATCTCAGCTTTTCTGGGAACTGCCCATTAGGTTGGACAGGGGACGCTTTTGCAGCCCAGCCTTTCTCCTTTGCTAGCTTCCCATGGCTCTCTGGCAAATCAACCCCAAAGCCCCAAATTTTTGACAGTAGTGCACAGCTCCAAGCCTTTTCCCCTGCAGAAATGCGCCACTGAAAACATCTGTCGGATCTCGCGGAGAGAGCAGTCCTAGGACAAGCAAGAAGCCAGGCAGGCAATTAAAGAAAGGGCTGTGGCAAGTGCCTGCTGTGTAATTATTGCCACTATTAATGCTGAGGGCTAACGAGTTCCATAGCAGTGAGAGGGAAGGACAGAAGTCAGGGCCAAGGATACGCTCTTGCAAAGGGACCAGTTGTGCCACCCTCTAGATTTCCTCTGAAACCCTGCTGAGACATGCCAGCTGTGGGGCATAACTTTTCCCAGGGATATTGTAATTGATTTTTATCCATGAGCAATCTGAGATGCTAATCGGAATTAAAGCCGTCGTACGGAGCAGCCCCGCAGCTGCTCACCTGACTTGAACTGGAGCCCAGGAAAACCCCGGCTAGCATGAGCCCTGCCACTCCGCGTCCCGGCAATTCCTCTTTTACCCTCCGAGAATAAGTAGTTTCTGTAGCTGAAACAAAAAAGCCTGCTGGAAGCCTATTCCCTGTTAAGCCCAATATCCTGAAGTTTATAGGTGTGTGTCATTCCAGGAGAGAGAGGGAGCTGTGTTCCAAGTACACGCATGAGTTTCTCGATGCAGAAATAGCTCTTGCTGTACATTTCTGCATGCTGTCCTGGCATTAGTTAGCGCCACTAAGCCTTGCTGTAATAATACATAAAGAAAAGCTCTGTGCAGACAGCAAGAAATAGGGATTTTATAGGGTCAAATGTAAAGTCATCCCTACAGGTCCCATTTGCAGGTGGCAGGCTATCCAAGGGAAAGCGATCTGGGGAAAGTGCTGGGAGAAAGGTCGATAGTCAGCAAAACCAGAGCTCCCCRAGCACCAGCCCAAGCCTTCTGCTGTGTCACCTGGAAGCCAGGGCTTATCCTGGTGGGATGTCACCTTGGGCCGGAGCCGGGAAGGAGGCAGAAAATGTGGAGAGGGCCCCAAAGACACTGCAAAAGCCAGGACCAGCACGTCCAGGCTGTGTCCCAGCAGCTGTGAACGTGTCCTACTCCCAGACCCTTAAAGCTAAGGCTGGATGTTCTCCTGACGGACGTCCCCCGGCTTTGGCAGGAATTAGTTTAGGGGAGTCCCATGGAGGAGGACGGAGTGGATGACAGCATCTGTCCCTTCTGGCCTGAAAATCCACCCGTTTACGAATGATTTACCCTCCCGTTGCAGTCCAAGGAKGCTAACGGCAAGGGGCTTGCTTTGCCACCGCCAGGGGAATAGAAATCAGATTCCTGCTTATGCCATCAAGAGTATCCAATTTCTGTATTGCTGCATGCACAATGCTTTAGAAATAAATGCATAATTTTATCGGTAAATACGATACCGAGAAGCGGCCATCAGGGAATAAGTGATAATGTCATAGGCAGAAGCAGTAAGACCGGAGGTGGCTCAGTGAAAACCGAGTGGGATGCTGCAGGTATGGCTCCATGTCACGGGCAGCGTCTTATTTCCCTTATTTCCCAGCTTCTGAAATGTTCTAACAACATCCGGCAGCCCCTACAGAGTTAAGCCTAAGTCAACATTTCCATCATAAACCTCACTTTTGAGGGGCTCATAACTCTCRACATTTGTGCTCTCACGAGGCCAAAACTTGGCATAGAAGCACACAGACCAGATGCAGTTTTATTTGGTAATAAATAGCTTAAATCTCATAAGCTTTTTTTTTTTTTTYYCCAGCTTAAGAATGTAAAATGAGAAAAGAAAAATGTTTGGGATTTGTTTTCCTACCTTCAGATAATTCTGAAAAAGCAGCTTATACTGAAGGAATGGCGGCTTTTTTCTTTTTTTCCCGGATACACACAATCCACAGTGCTGTTTCTCAAATATCTTGCCTTTTTAATCTCAGCTCTTTAAAAGGATCAACGCCTTTTGTGCAGGACTGGCATTGCAGCCAGCTCTGTTCACCCAGCTGGGATTTCCAGAGGTGACTTGCAATGCCAGATTATTCGGTCTTTGGCACATTAAGCAAAGGCCTGACGTCCAGCAAGGGCTGAACCACCGGAAAATTCCCCAAGCCCTTTAATCAACGTCGGCAGCGTTTCGAGGACGGATTGCTGTTTTAATTGTGCCCCTGTGACATCCTGTTTTTCAGATGTTCACACAGTTAGTGCATCCCGGCGCTGTCTAAGCAACCCTGGGACCCACCGCGCTGCCCGCAGATGGTGTAGATGTGCACTGGCAGCAGGTCCAGGTGACTCACCCAACCAGGTAGCGGGCAACCAGAAGCAAACGGCCCGAAGACACAGGTATGCTTTTGGATGTCTGCCCTCGGATAACGCTAGCCACGAGTGACACTAAAGCGAGGAGATGTCACAGCAAGAAGGCTCTGATGTGAAACTACCCCAGCGTGGCATAGCAACTGCATGCAGCCACCCAAGAAAGGAAGACCCGCTTGGTGGCAATGATGCCCTTGCGAGGATTTTTAGATGAGCAAATTGCAACGCTATATCCAAGCTACGTTCAACCGAAAGGTGTCCACACCTCTCATTTGGAGGGGAAATAACCCAGCTCCCGCTCTTTGGTTCCTGGAGAAAGTGCCCGTCATGGTCCAAGGCTGGGAAACATTTGCTTACCAGCAGCTCAATACACCAGGTGTGTCCACACTGCAAAACTACCCGTACTAGCTTCAATCTGTCTGAAAGAGAGAAGACRGTCCATCTGCACCCCATGGGCTTGTCTTCACTGGAGGGCCTGTTTTTTCCTTTTAGACCTAAAGGCAATAGGGCATCAGTAATTAAAATAGCATAAAGAAGCAAATGACACCACCTTGACCAAAAGAAGTGTTGCAGAGCTGCCCGTGAACATCAAAGACTGAGAGACTACTGGCAAATCCAGAACGAAACTAGCCGGTGACAAGGGAGACCCATATTTAAGCTGTAGTCCAAAGTGGWCCTACAATTTTTTATTTTGTTTCTTTTTCGGGTATGGCCAACCACTGCACGAGGAATAAGGAGCTCAGCAAGATGAGGAAATTGCAGGAGGAAGGAGGAGCGGGAACTTGGCTGCAAAATCCTCTCTCTTCCTCAAGCAAGACGAGACCTCCAGAAGCTTGCTCCCTGCCAGCCTAGTTCAAGAGCTAAACTGGGTGGCACAGGGTGAGAAACCAGCCTGAACGTGGAGCTCTTGCCTTAAATCAACCACAGGGTATGTGGTCATGTGTGGTGGGGACCTCGCAGTACGGGGAGCACCAGGGACCCAGAAGAGCAGCTGGGAAAAGAAGGGGCCCCATCGTGGGGGACACAGCGCAGGAGAGGGGACATGTTAAACCAGGTGGCCCTAACACAGCTGAAGGTAGGCTTGCCAAGCTAATGGCAGGATGGTTTATCTCCTTTAACATTTTTTTTTTTTAAAGTACTGTCTTCTCTTATTGTGTGCAGGAACAAATAGCCTGGATGGGACCCGAACTGACCTCCTGTTATGATTTTTACCATTCCTGACAGTGGCTTTGCAGAGCCTGTTCAGACCGAAACATTCCCCTCTCTCAAGTGGATGCTGTTTTATTACATCTACCTTGGAAACCTGCACGCTGCCATTTAACATAACCAGCAGGCGCAGCGGGTGCACAGAGGTTATGCAGCCCTCAGTGCTGCTGGACTAATTCTTCGACCAGCAAACTCCCTTGGAGAAGCCTGTTAACGGCACCGGGTCACCTCCATTACCTTGTTTTCCAAAGCCGGCCTTGCTGTTGAGAAACAAAATTGGAATTCAGGAGGAATTCAGTGCTYAGGGCCACGCGCACAGAAACAAAGAAATAAAGAAGGTTTTCGTTCTCATCCCTTTTGAGTAGCTCGCTCAGGTTACGGAGTAACCTATAAACCATTTATACAGCTGGTTAAGTGCCCTGTAAACACAGCTAGTGGCAATGCCTGCAGTAGGGTGAGCTGTCAGGCAGAGGCAAGGAAAGGAAGGATGCCACAGCCGGGAAAATGTGTTTTTCCAGCATTTTTGGCACTGCTCCTGCTCTCCCTGGAGATCTGGGCACCAGGGTGCCCTGACGGCACTGGCACCTTAGCAGCCCCCCAAAAGCAGCGAAACACCCAGCCGATGGCAACTGCGCACCCACACGCACAGCTGTGCACCAGCTTTCCTGGGTGTGAGACTCAGCTGCTCCCTGACCTCCTGGTCATGGACCTCTGGAGGTCATAGGAGATCCAGTGCTGGATACCAGCAACTGGACTAGGGGAGAATTACTGAACCCAGTTAGACCAGCAACCCACGTCATCACAAGAGCCAAGGAATTTGCCAGATAAATTAGCATGGTATTGTCAGAAGAAGGCTGGTGACCTTGGTAAGAAATCTGCAGTCTCATTGAACTTTTTCCGTAAGAGTTTAACTCCTAGCTAAACTGATTCCTTGACTCTGCTGTTCCTCTTTCCCAGATAAAATTTGGGTTTGGCACAGTTCCTGCACTGACAGACAGCAGTGATGTCAGATGAAGCCTTTAAAAAGCCAGCTTTTTCAAGCAAATACAGGATCTGGTGATGTATCTAATGGATATTCAGAAATGGCCAAGCAGATCCAACTATACAGCACAGCCCAACTAAGGACTGCTTTTCCCACCTCAGTGCAGGCCTACATAAGCAGTTAATAAATCCCAAACTGGCTCAAGGTTTCCTCCACCCTCCATCCCATGAAATTCATYCTTCAAAGTGGTTGTCCCTCCATTCAAGCTGTATGAGGTGTGTTGCACCTGTCCCCAGGAGCTGGRACATAAGACTGGCAGACGGACAATGTTCCACTTCACAGCTGCTGATTAAACAGGGATGACGGCCCTTGGCAAAATGCCAAATTAATTAGCACTAGCCACATGATCTCCAGGTCCCTTTTGGCCTTAAAAACCTACGAATCTTCCAAATTCATTTTCACATWCCTCACCAGCCTGATATTTTCCCTTGAATTTGCTGTTCCTGAAGTTGTATCTCCCTTTGATAGGTGGTTTGTGCCGTTTTTAGACACCATGGGTCTGAACACATGCAGCAGGAATTCAGAGTCTTTATAGCTCTTGGCCTTTCAGAGAGGATGGACTAATCTTTGGTTGATATTTAGCAGAGGCTTGTCGTACAACACATGACCCCTCGCTTGATATCGTTGTGACCTTTCAGCTTCATTTGTGAGACCATTTGGAATTTGTTTGATTTCGGTTCCTCGGCAGAGCCTTCAAGCAGACTTTTCGTGTCATGGTGAATCACAGCGCTCCCGAGGTAGCGAACTCTGTAGTTAAACAGCATGCGGGGACCGCAAAGCACTCACCCAGCACGGTGAGAACTGAGCTGGTTGACACACCCCATTTTACAAAGGAAGAAATTGGAAGGGGAAAGAGAACAAACTTGGCTTTGGATGGCAGAACCGGGACCAGATCCTCTCCTCTACCTGCCTCCCGCAGAAAGGCGTTTTGCACACCTGCATGTTCCTCACCAGGAGCCTGCATCCTTGCTGGCTCTTGGTGAGCCATTAGGGACCATACCATCGTTTCTCATATGACCAGCAAGGTCTCCCGTGCCACCTGATGCTTGCAAGGTATTTACAGTTACAGCCTCAGCAGGGATCCCAGGCTGATTAGTGCATTGCCAAAGAAGATCCGCAGGGCTGAGTTTCTACCAGGAGCTACAGCCTCACAGACCATCAGACAGCTCAGGGCTAAGCTGCATGTGTGGAGGTCACTCTTGCATCTGAGCCTGGAGACCTTCCCAAAGGATCTCAAAATGCTTTTTACTAAGCGATGGCCCTGGACCTTCAGGAGGCATTTAGGAGACTATAATTAGAGAGGGGAGGACCAGCTCCTGAATCCAGTGGGGAGGGAACTCGCATGACAAAAGGCCAGTTTGGGGTCCCAGCTGTGACACCTCCTCCTACCTTCTGTCTTCAGCACTCATGGGGCAGGATCTGTCCGAAATTGGGACAGAGACCCACGGCGTCCCCTCGATGAGGTGCCCCAGCTCTGGGGTGCCCCTCTCCTGCTTTTCCTTCTCTTGCTCCTGATGCTGGGTATATCTGCACCCAGAGAGTCCCCATGGATCTGGGTCCCAGGGCACATCAGCCTGGTGAACCGAAGGTGGCTGAGAGGGCAATGGTGACGGCTACAGTACGGGGACACGCACCCATGGGACCACCACAGAATTTTCCCCCAGTCCAAGGTGAACAGACTGTGCTGCCTCCTCCCCATGGTACCCAAGAGCCTGCCAGGAATCTGTGCAGTTTCAAAGAAGAAAAAAATCCACCTTTTTTAGCTCCAGATGTGACCTCGAAGCCCCAAGGATTTCTGCTAATTATTAAATTTAATTTATTTTGATGTCTTCTTGGGGTTGAGGCTGTGCGTTGCGGGGCCAATATTGTTTCTGTTGCAGCCTGCCAGCATTCGGAGAAACTTCAAATTAAATATCAGTCACACATTAAGGTCAGGTAGCTCAATTCCATTAACGGGTGGCTCGATTCAGCCTCCACATAATGAAAGCAGCCCTAGCATCTTAATGATCCTGCAAGAGGAACCGGGCAGCACGGTCAACGCCAGCACACAGTGATTGGCACCCCGCAGACACAGGGGACCACAAAATTGATTTTAAAAGTCCATTCATCTTCTACAAATCACAGCTTAAGTTTTTTAAGCAGAGCTCATAAAAAAGATGAGATCTGAGTCACTGTTCTCACTATTGTAGTATGTAGCCTTGGGAGAATACCTGACCCCGGATTAAAGCAGAAGAACATTAAAACCATTCTTAAAAAAAAAAAAAAAGATATGTATGTATGTCCATGACACTAAAAAAAGAATTGAGTTTTTTATTTTTGGTCAAAAGTCTCAACTCTGTCAGCTTTTTGTTTTGTTTCTAGATATGACAATTTCCTAAAGAAAGCAGAGATGTTTGAACATGCTTTTGCAGTTCTAAAGACATCTCCTGGAACACGTTTCCTTAATAGGAACCACAGAAAAGAGAATGAAAACCAGCAATCCACTTTTCTCTATCTACATTTACATTTTTTGCAGTAATTTTACCGACAAAGGAGCGGAATGATACACATTTGTACTATTCCCAGAACTTTACACCTGGTGGCAGCTCCTTCTTCCGCCTGCCTGCGGGACGGGTATCGCTGCTTGCACAGACAGAGAAACGAAGGCAGGAGACCAAAGGCACTTGCTCAATGTTAGGGGAGGCCACAGGGTCCGAGATGGGATCATCATGTTGTGTGAGCACGTTCACTGCCCACCCAGACCCACATGTGCCTTTTCAACACTTCTTCACCTAGGAGCACCCAAGAGAAAAGTGTCGGCCAGGCAGTTGGCCGCATGGCCAGCCATGCCATGCCACCCATGGAGACACCTCGAATAACAGCTCAACCAGAAGAAAAAGGCCCAGAAGGCAACAGCTCACTGCTCTTCCGTGACTCATTTTCCCTCCTGCTCAGACCTGAAATTGGCAAATGCTTCAGGGGCAGCTTGGCCGAGGGAAGTGGGAGCGTGTCCAGCATTTTGGGGACAGTGGGTTTCTACTCCTGGCCATGGACGCAGACTGGCTGCGTGACCACAGGCAGACCCATGGTGGTTGTGGACCTTCCCCACGCAGATGCCTGGGAGATGYGGCCAGGAAAGCGGCGCTCCCTTCCCACAGAAAGTCCCCTTTTTTGGTGGGGGAGACTCCACTGGAGAGCAGAAGGAAAGTGTCTAGAGCTGAATGTTGTGGAAGGGTATGGGAGAAGGGAGAGCTCTGTTTTGGCAGTGGGTAGGGGGAATATCATTGTTTTTCCTTTGTGCTCCTGGTTTTGGGAAGCTGCCCCGGGGTGCAATAAGGTTCAGCAAAGGCAAACGCAAAGTCCGGCATTGGGGCTGAAATAGCCCCGTGCAACAGCACGAGAAAGCAGCTTTGCAGAAAAGCACCTGGGGGTCCTGGTGGACATCACATGGAAGAGGACTCAGCAGCATGAAATAATACTGCATGAATAGTACTAACCTACATAATGCTCATCGATCAGTGGTTCTGGCAGATATCAAATATAAGAGAGGAAAAGTAGTAATTATAAAGGTATATTTCAGATTCACCCCAGCACTAGGGAAAAATAAAATCTGCTCCCAAGCCACAAACTCTGTYGACTCCACAGAGCTCTTGGTGACAAACAAAAAGGAATTAAAGTGAGGATCCAAGCTTTTAAGTTTATGTTTGTCTAAGCCTGGCATCTCCAGAATACAAGCTGAGATGCATGTGGCACTTCTGAAATTTCCCTTGTGGTTTTAAGAGAGAGATACTACAAAACCATACCCCATCTAGCCCCAGAGAGGAGTTTGCAGGCACCCCCCAAGCCCTGAACACCTCCCCCCACCCCGAGTTAGCTGGATGGGTGAATTTTGATTTTTGACATTTCACAACAGGAACTGTTCTTATTTTTTAGAGAAACAACAGCAGCTGTACAGATGGAAAACTTCCTCCTGAGGACCCCAGGTTCAGGTGATTTACTCTTCTGCTCGATGGAGCATATGGATTTCGGCTATCTGTGTTTCTAGCTAGTAGCACAGCAGTGTAACACCCTACTAGCATTAACCTCAATATAGCTTTAAAGGCATAGGAGCCCTCGTATTACAGATACAGCTTGGGCAGAGTTGACGCACTCCTAAATCCCTGATTTTCCCTCTGAAAATAGGTGTCGTGTTCAACCAAATTGCCCAGAACTTCAGAGCAGTCTGGCAGAACTGAGGTTCAGCTAAACTTGCTTGACAAAAGTCTTCTTTTCCCTGCATTTTGCAAAAGCCCACCCAGGGCCACCTCTCCCCGCCCAGCTCAGACGCGGCTGGGTTCCCACAGCACTGCAAAYGGTTGCGGAGGGCTGTGGCCTTCAGCAGGAGACCACAAATATTGCTAGGACCTCTCTTCACGCTGRTGAGCCTCCCCAACCCGCGGCACGGCCCTCCTCTCCTCATTGCTGGTTTTCCCCTCCACTTTCTGACACCTTCCGGGTCTGGCCCATGGCACCGTGGCCCACCTCTCTTGGGGAAGGCTGGCAAAGGGGATCACCCACTGCTTCCTTCCCCCTGACCCAAGCTTCAAGGAAATCACACCCTAGCACAGGTATTCCCACCAGTGATGTGTCTCTGTGTGCTTTGTGCATCAGCACAGGAGAGAGAGGGTGGTCACGAGGCTCTTGCAGCTGGGCCCCCAGCCGCCAAGCCACAGGGGAATCTCAGCTTTCATTCAAAGACAAGAATAAGTATCATTTTTATCAGCAAGGTTGAAAAGAAAGCTTGAAAACGAGCTGCAAAAAGCTCCCCTCCCCCCTCACAAAAAGAAGTTTCTAAAATCTCCCAAATGTGTTCTTTTTAGCAATCCTCTTGCTTTTGCCAACCCTGCRGTGCCAAGCGTGAAGCTGACAGCGCCTTTCACCTTTGCATCACCACCAACCCAGAAAAGATGCTCCCGGGAGCCAGCTGGCCTTCACGAAGAGGTGGTTTTGTTCTCATCCTCCCTACGAGGTGTCACTTAGTCTGAAGCAATTACCAAGTGGTCCGAAACCACGAGGGAGTTTATCATGCAAGAGTTAATAAASAGGGCAGGCCAAGAAGCCAGAAAGGGGCTAGAGCTGAATTACAGTTCATCTCGTGTAGACAGGCCCATCAATCAGTGGATGGGAGCTAATGGAGAGGATGCATCACTGTCGTTACTGGTGTCGGCATGTGTATTGCACAGGGAGCTTTATCTTTCATTGCCAAGCGCTCTTCGGGGCTGCAGGCAACTGTACAATATCATAAAACAATCTCACTCTCTTAGGGAYTCAAGCGCGGATAGATGTTCACCAAAAACAGATGTTTCAGCCTACACTCGACGCGCAGCTTTGGCCAGGGCCAAATCATATGCACCCTGTTCCTTTGCCTCTTCAGGATTTTTCTTGCTTAGTAACCCATTTCCCGTCACCCTGATGCATGAACAAGCCGATGCAAGGCAGCTTGCTCTAAGAGGCGCTAGGCAATGCTCAGAGCCGCGGAGAGCAGTCCACCAGCCACGCTTCCTGCCGCGAGCCCCAGCCACCGAGGAAGAGCTCCTCTCGGACATGTGTTTSCCAGGCTGCAGGGCTTCAAGAGGTGGACAAAAATTGGGCTTTCCTCTCCCCTCTGCATGCATTTCCCCCCTTCCCAGTGCTCCTCAGTCCCCAGGCAAGAGGATACTTAGGAGGCCTAAACCCCTTGTCTTKTATTTCTTAAGCAATCCTGATAATTTCTAAACCGGTTGTCTTAGACATAGCCTGAACTGGCTGACCAAGCCCTACCAGATAGGTGCACAGATCCTTAACCTGTCAGGCAAATTTGGCCTCCGGAAGGAGCCAATGASCAGACACTCAGCCCAGGTACACCCATGGGACATTGGTGAGACCCACCAGCAAGGGCTGCCATGCAGGAGAGCGCTGCTCGGACAGCAGGCATTGATACTCCTCATTTGGATTTAGCTGAGAGGATTCCACCCATTTTGGCCACTTAAGTGATTTCTGCCCCCTGCCTTTTCCTAATTTGATYGTAAACATTCAAGCACCCACGGTCCACCATGGAGATAAGCGTCTTGGTCCATAGCCAGCTACCCTGAAAGCCACCTGGGCTTAYAGATGTGCTGTGCGTGCCTCTCCTCTGCCATCACCCAGCACTTCCACACCTGAGCTCCACCAAAATCTATGCTTCGGGAGCAAATGTCCGACACAAGCCTCTGCTAACCTGCAAGGATAAAAAAGAGGGAGGAGASATCAGCTTAAAGGCTGTGCCACAGCCAGCCTCAAACTGTGGGGCGATGTGGGGAGCAGGCCCTCCGTGGGAGGCCTGAATAAGAACAAAGCACCTTTTCTTTAGCCTTTTGGTGTCTGGACCTTGGCAAACGCTTTGCATTTTCATGTCACTGTTGTGTTGGGGGCTTTTTGTGTGGCTGTTGTTTAAATCACAAAGTCTCATTATACTTGCTGGCTTTCTAAAAGCTCCAGCTTCCTGGAGCGACGCGAATGGGCGTGCGTCACGGCAGCGCTAGGAACGGACTTGTTCTTTATGCCGAAACACGGAGAAAGAAAAGCAACCAGGAGCTGGGTCTATTCAGGGGCTGGAAAGAAGCGTTTCAGCTCCTGGGGCAGGATGCCAGCTCCGCACACCCACCCGCTCCATCCAACTTACCTCTGAAGGGCTGGGTTCGGAGAGGACTCGCCCAAGGTCCTCTGCGGAGGAGGCAGCTCCAGATGGAGGGGTTGAAGCCCCGGCACGTCCCTCCTCCCCGTCGGCACCCGCTCGCCCAGCCCTGCCTTGCAGGAGGCGCCCAGTGCCACCGCGAGGGCGTCCAGCTCCAGAGCTGGCCTGGACGGCAGCTCTCCCCCAGGGATGTTTTCAAGGACTGGGTTTCCGTAAAGCATTTTCATCCCCCTGTTGTTCTGTTTGAGCTGTGAGGCCTCCGTGAGCTTCTACAGGATGAGCCCTTGCTGCCTCCACAGCCCCCTCAGGCAGGCCAGGTGCTGGCATTAATTTTGGAAAGCATCTGTCAAACAACCCCCCCCTAAACACAGTAATTTCCGGAAGGATCGAGGCCAGACAACGGACCTGCACCCCGTCCCGTCGGCACCGCGGCGTGGACGGAGGGGCGCTGGGGCAGACAGYCCCACTCACGCGCCCCGCTGCGGTGTCACCTCCCCGCGCTCCCTTCTCCTGGCCAAGTGCTCTCTGCATGAGAAGTGCTGCTTCAAAGCTAATGCTCCTCATCACTGYGCTCCCAGCACCAGCTGTTATTATGGTATAAATCACAGCTGCCCTCCCGGGGCGGCGAGGAGAGGACAGAGCTCGTTCTTCAGCTTCCACCAGCACAGCCTCCTGGTCCTGGCAGCGAATGCAGAGCACCTAAGGAGGTTCTTCATCTTCTGGGCGTGCTATCCCACGGAGAGCAGCGCCTTTCTCCCCGCTAAACCCCCACAAGCACCCAACCAGCATGCCTGAGCACCTCCAGCATTCCCAACAAGTTGGGCCCCGGAGTCAGCTCCAGCCCTGATAAAGACTAGATGGTCTCCAGAGGTCCCTCCAAACCTCAACCGTTGTGTGATTCTGTGGCTTTGGTGCCTGGAGAATGAATGTGAGGAAGGAGCAATTCAAACAAACCACCACACACAAGGGGAAAAGCATGGCAGATGTCTAAAACGACGAGAGAAAGCACATGGTGGGAAAGGAACMCGGTAAAGGTAGAGAAGTCAAATGAATACGGTGCAAACAGCAGTGCTGGCCAGGAKYACTTCTGGGTCTTGCATGTAACAGRCTTGATGCAGAAATGATGGGCTTTGATGGGGGAATGACCAGGTTTGGTTTACAGCCTATTTAGTCTGATTCCCTGCACTAATTGATGGTAATGATCTCTTCTGGCCTTAAGATCTGGGATCGGCCTCATAGTGTGTTTGCTGAAGAACAGCAGATGTTGCTTCTCTGCGGATGGAAGATGAGGGGGTTGTGCCCGTGTCCCCCAGCATAGAGGTCAGCCCAGGTTTAGTGCCGTCGATAAGGAGCTCTCAGGACAGGGGAGGGGGTTCAGCACAGCTCAGACCGAACCCTGAGCCCACATGGTCCAGATGAATGCATGAGCCAGCATAACACATCCCAAAAACCACTTTCTGGATATTATTGAGGTCTGGCCCTTGATTTTATTAACGGTGCTCAAAACCATTTGTTATGGGAGAAGAAAGTATCAAATCTGGCTCTTAACAAGCGCACGTTGGCTTCCCTCGTGTCACCTCGCCCTTCTCCACCCCAACTCCTGACAGGAGGACCCTGCCACTGGCCAAGGGAGGAGGAATTGGGTTCATCTCCCATCCCCTTGGCCTACGTCCCATTCTTCCATGCTTGTAATTGCCCATGGATAAWTTTTTCCTCTCGGGTCCCTGGTGTAACCCTTCCAGGCTTGCCTGGTTGCTTTTTCTAAGAGTTTTAGAGGAGAAGCACCTGGATAGCTGACCAGGCCATAGAGATCTGGCAATAGAGGGTTTCCTTGCTGATGACTCATAACAAGATGAAAYGATCTCCTCTCCAGGGCGCCTGCATTACGTCCTTTGGCAAAACACTCAGGGTTTCCACAGGCAAGCTTTTAATCACGTGTGGCACAGCTGTTTTCCTGTGCAAATCAAACAAGGCCACAGAGAACATGTCACTTGTCCCTTCACGCCAAAGCAACTTACATGAGTGAGCCCACCGTTACTGAAGGATGTGCGGACGGAGGATGAAGGACGTGCGGATGGAGAATGAAGGACGCAGAGAGGGGCCAAAGGACCCTCGTAGCCATTCAGTGTGACCAGCCAGATGCCACCCCAGGCTCACAGACCCCGGTGTCACCAGCTCACTGCAGAAATACCCGGGAAAGCATCTGCTATTGCCTCTTGCCTTGCAAACCTCTTCCCCAGCATTGGCTCCTGGGCATGGTCCAAGACAGGGCCCCAGGGCAGTCTCTTTGCCCGACCACGTCATTCTGCCCCAGTGAGTACGAAATACTTACTCCATCTCTCCAACAAGAAAAAAATCACAGCTAGCTGAAGTGTTTCGCTATGAATAACCTGCCTGAGAGATTATGACAAAGTTTTTATTCTTTACCTCCAGCTGATGCTGTTTTAGACTTTGCCATAAGATCATGTTTCACTTCTGG
Organism: Apteryx rowi; assembly: GCF_003343035.1. NCBI lineage: Eukaryota > Metazoa > Chordata > Aves > Apterygiformes > Apterygidae > Apteryx > Apteryx rowi. The sequence goes on from NW_020450976.1 coordinate 442,170, forward strand.
GGCTGTGGCCTGTTTCATCTCAGTTCAAATGAACCATTTAAAAGCTCTTTTTTTCCCCCCCATTTTGCTGAGAAACCCCAAAACAATATAAAGCCAGGAAAGTAAATTTTCAGCCAGGGAACTGGAAAATAATAATCACGATCAAAAACAGATATATTTGTTTTCACATAGCTCCAGTCTCAAGCAATTCAGGGCAAGAGAAGTGCCATCAGCTGAGCTGCTAATCCGACAGCCACCACTAACCCGCGCATCCCCTGGCTACCGCTTTGGACACCACATCCCTCGCTGCGGGGCTCGATTCCCACGCAACATTCCCGCGCGCTGCCAATGAGCTGCCATTTTTCAGCTCGTAGGTTCAAGAAGCCACCTCAAAGACCAAAGTTCAGCCGCCACAAGTTAATGCAATAAATGAAGAAGTGGAAGACGGAGCCAAGCGGCAGAGCGAAGAAGGATGGACGATGGGTTTTGGGGCTGCCTGCGTTGCTGGCACCCAACCTTGTGTACGCAGGAGCCGTCCACGCGCAAAGGCACCCTCTGCAAATGGGGCATCGCGCTTCCGGGGCTGCCGGTCATCCCTCAGCCTTTGCAGCCCAAACCACGTTCGTTATCATCTCCAGACCTTCCCCAGGGTGGCATTTGAAACGCAATACACTCTTATTTCCGATTAATACTGAAGTTCCCATTTAGGTCAGCGAGGGCTGAACGGAAGCCACCAAAGAAGAACTTTGGGTACATTAGGGATGAAGTCCCAGCCACTCCAGCTGCAAAGAGCAACCCGCAGGATTTATTGGATCACACCACCCTGAGATATTAAACGCTGACAAGAACCCACGTTCTCCAGCAAGTACCGCGAAGCCCATTCACGCCAAGGCACAGCAACGTCCACACCTGCAGTAGGCACTGTTAGACAGAAAGAAAGTTCACAAGTTTTGGCACCTTTCTCCACCCCTCCGAAAACACGCCACGGCACTCCCGCTGCAATTACGCCAGCAATAAAAGCCGCGTGCTCTGAGCCTTTCTTTTTTTTTCCTCCCCCTTGCATTTGGCAACTGCACACACTTCCTCACTATTGCTGTGCAGAAAGCAGCCTCCTTCCTTATCTCGGCCCCGGGAGATTTGTGGGATATCACAGATAGCGCCTGGACAAGATAAGGCTTTTTCCAACGTGCCCTRGCGCGTAGCGCTGCCTGCCTTGAGCCGTGGGCCTGAAAGGGTCGGTACCGGGGGATGCTACATCTCCTCYGTTTGAGTCCAGCCCTGCTCTTTGCTTTCTTCTGAGCAAACGTTGAGTTTTTCCCACCATCGTGCCCTGGACACCCACCTCCAAAAGCCACCAACACCCTCATGTCCCACCACACGGAGACCGAGGACACTCGATTTTGGCCAAGCAAAGCTTCATCCGCTCTCRGTTTCTCCTCGCGCTGAGCTTTGAGGGAGCCTCCTAATTTCAATTAGCTACTTGTGCTGTCAAACACAATCTCCGAGGAGATGAGCAGGCAGGATCTGGCCCTTCAGGGCTTACCAGCGTGGTAAAGCAAATCCAGGAAACAAGATGTTCATAGACCAGTGATTCATAACGCTGCAGAGCGTGCAGGCAATGCAACACCATTCATGATTAAGAAATACTCTTATTTTCTGCTAAATATATAAAATAATCACTCATTTCCCTGAGCAGCAGATGCAAATTATACATAGTATTAGCCTCATATGCCAAGCRGTATAATTCTGGTACAGAACGAAGCCATTTCCCAAGGCTCTAGAAGTCCCTTAATCTGCCTTTTGACGTCAAATGAAAAATTTTCTTGCCTAGGATCATTAACGGGATGACTAAYGAAAGCTGATAAGTGAATTTATAAATGAAATTAAGATATTAATATTAAAGGCCAGGCCACAAGAAAGAGGAATGTGGATTTAGTGACAACAACAAGAAGTGCAGTAATCTGCACGAGATTTACAGCTCCTTTCCCGCCAGGCAAATAAGAGGTGTGATATTTGCCACCCGGAGGCTGAGGAAATTGCCGGGCTTGACGGACACCTCTTCGGCAGCGTTGGCACCCCGATTACCTCCAGACGCCGGCTGAGATTTAGAAAGCCGCCGCTCGGGCACCTCTGCACAAATCTGCCAGCAAACGTCGCACGAGGGCTGGAGAGAGGCTGATGGGCTCATAAAGATGGTAACGGCAGCACCAAACTCTAATAAAAACAAAGACACTTTTGGACTATGGCCATTTTGCTACCAATTCCCTTTTTTAAACACCTCAGGTGTCAATACCTCAGCGTACGGTATAAACCCCAGGATAAATCCCAAGCAACTCGCTCAAAGCCGGTRGATTAATTTGGGGCTCATGCAGGTGTGAGCAAGAGTAGACCTGTAGGATTTGGGGTCTGTTCTTGCATCCTGGCAGCTTCACCGCGCATCTGAGACTCCTTCCTCACGCCAGCTCCTCCTCACTGCCGAAAAGCAAGGTTTTGGGAAAACCCAGGTAACACCACAGCGGAGATGTGGACATGCCAAGTAAGGCCCAACCCAACGCTGGTTGGGGGGCACAAGAGCAAGTAACTTCTCTGCTATCAAAAGAAGAAGAAAAGCTCCCTTGTATAGATGTTTCCAAGCAGTCACATCATGGAAACAAGACGGGGCAGGTCTCAAYCTATTTGAGAAACCGGCAATGAATCCTCCACTGCCCCAGGGCGGTTCCTCCTAAAACGTCCATAGCTTCAGGGGAACAAAGACTTGTTTAGAGACGTCAGCACAGGAGCAACCTGCGCAGCCGGAGGCAGGGAGGTGGGTACCACCAAAAAGCAAACAAGAAAGCCCAGACACGCACCGCGAGAGCCCCGTGGGAAGCGGTCCGTTTGGGGGCACAGGGGTGCTTCCCAGCGCCCAGGCGCAATGGGTGCCCGAGGGACCGGGCGCTGGTAGCTCTTTCAAAGGCAGCAACACATATTGGGGTTGAAGGAGAAAGAGCAAAAAAATCATTGCCTGCTTTCCAGGCACGTTAGCATGCACACAGCAAGCGTTACGCCTCTTCTTTAAAAGGGTTGCTGCGGAGAGAAGAAAATCCAAGGCTTCGTTTAGGTAGCGGATGGAGAGGTACGCGAGGAAGCCRTTTGCCAAAAATCCCTCTCAAACAGCCCAAACAGATGCCCGAGTTCATCAAACCAGCAGTGCGGGAGAGCGAAGACACAGAAGAGCCCTTCCCGCACGGAGACCTAAGGAAGCCGATCCCTGCAGGGCTGCCGGCCCTTCCCGGCGAAGATGCTCTTCCCTTGGCTTCCCCTTCCCGCTCGCGCCGGGAAGCCGCCACATAATAGGCACCGAGCGGCGGGGCGATAAGTTCGGGAGCGTCTCCTCGACTCTGGGGGCCGCGCTCGGCGCGGAGCCCTTGGCATGACGGGAAGCCGCGCAAAGGAACAATGCCGAAATRAGTCTCATTTTCCTGTTTTCCAGCAGGGAAAGCCCTGGTGGCTCAAGTGCGCTGCTGACCGCGGTAGCCTGGGTCGCCCCGGCACACGAGCCCCGTCTGTACCTCAGGCTGAGAAACGCCTCGGGGCTTTTTAAGACGGAGAATTTGGACATTCCCCAGATTACCAAACTTTTTAAGCTTTGGGTCCTAGCCACGCTCTTGCTGCCCAGCTGCGGCTGCCGCTCGGAGCCCCGCGGCCGTGCAAAGGTCTCCCAAATCACTGCGTTGCCTTCAAAAACTCGCCTTATAGCCGATTTCCGAGTTCAGCACTCAGTTTCACTAAGTTYTGCACTTCCGTTGAATCAAAAAAACAAAGTCTTAGGCTATCACCCGCCTCTGGGAGCTGCAGGTTTATGGAAAAAACACCAAATCCCGCGAGGTTCCYGAGCAAGTTGCAACGCTTGGCGTCACTTCAGGGACTCCCGGGTGCAAAAGCGACGCCAGTATTGGCGCCGACAGATATTTCAGGCGATCGAGATACAGGAAAAGAGCTTCTGCCATGGCTTTTTGGTGGGTTTTGGAAATAAAGCCCAGGGCCCCGGGGAGCAGCAGCATGCCTCGGGAGCACTGCGCGTGCAATGAGTTTGCGGGGGCTCAGCCCGGCCACCTGCGCGAAACCCGTCCCGACACGAGGCAGCTGCAGGGTCGGGACTAAAATCGGCACGGAAAGTCCGATTTTCGGCCGAGGGGCTGCTCGGCTGGAGAGGAGGCTCTCGGTCCCCAGTGCCTGCGGCCTGCGGGACCCCGAATAAAGCCRTTTCCCCCCCCTCCACCCCCGTTTTCTCTCCTGCTCTGTCCGGTTTCTCTGAGGGGAGGATCAAGCCTAGCAGAAACAGGCAGGATTTGGGGCTCCGGGCTGGAGCCGGCCGTTCCYGCGGCCTCGGAGGAGACGGCGATGCCGAAGGGTTTGGCTAAAGGGCGAGACGGGGAAGCAGGGAGCGYCGGCAGGGCCGGGTCCCGCTCCCACCTCCCAGCCTCTTGCCAGCACCTCCCAATCCCCCCCCCCCGACTCCTCGCAGCATCTTCCGCTTCCCCCCTTGGACCCCGCGGTGCTTAAATACCCCATTTCCCCGGGCCCCCAGCAYGGTAAATCGGGACCAACTTGCGTTGGACTTTGCCGGTTATCCCCGAGATGAAGCAGAATAAGGCGGAGCAGGATTCGCCCACCGTTGGTTTACCTGTTCCTCAAAAGCAACCCGACCGGCGACATCGCCCCAACCCCCCCCCCCGTGCGAGACCCAGGGATGGCGTCAGCGGGGTCCGAGTCCTCCGTGGCGGCGTCATTTCTGCATTCGCCCAGGGGCGTTTACGCCCTTTCCCCGACCCTTAAGCAAACCCCGCTCGGCGCCCGTTTCAGCCGCGCCGGGCGTTATACCGCTCCCTGTAATAATAAAGTGATTTAAAGCAGCCCGGGAAAAGCAGAAACGGCRGCGCCCGCTTCCGTGCCGGCACGCGCCTCGTCTTGCATTTCCCCAGCCCRTGAAGCGAAAATAAAAGCGATTATTTTCTTGGTGCAGGTGGCTTTTCAGGACGAGGGTGTCGRAGGAATTAAGGCAATAAGTCGCGGGTGCAGTTATGAGCTATGGAAGGGTGTCGGACACTAATAAGGCAGGTGGGAGCAGGGGGGAGAAATGTTTCCTCCCGGAAGAAACGTGTTTCCAACGGGGCAGGGCAGACTGYGTTGCAGCTGATAAATCGCTCGATCCGCGTTGCCACCAACCCGGCGGCTTTGCGCATTATTAGATTGCTCTGGTATGCTCMGAGTATATTGACCCGCACCGTTTCGCTCCGATTTGGCACTAATTTGCAGAATAAAGAGCTCAGGGGCTTATTGCGCTGGCCGCGCGGCAAGTTCCCCCCCTCACCCTCCCCCCCAGTAAGCGAGGGGCAGCTGCTGGCGGATTTGGGTGTATATAGACCATTTATCTGGGTCGGTGGGGAGTCAAGGGGGGGGGATTTTTTTTTTTTTCCGTGAACAAAATCATGTTGCAGGAGGGGAGGGAAATAGAAAATAATAATAATCAAATGGGAAACGATCAGCCCCGGGCAGGCATGCACGTCTGCCGTCATGCAAGCGAGCAGCCGAGCCTCCCCCCTTCCCTGCGCGGGGACACGCGCGGGAGGGACACGTGTGCCGCCGGCGCGGGGACAAAGGGCGGCGGCGGCGGCGCGGGGGGAC